>NC_041222.1:39183718-39248396 GCF_002837175.3 Physeter macrocephalus | reverse complement strand
GCATCCTTTCATGTGTTTGTTGGCTATCTGTATATCTTCTTTGGAGAAATGTCTATTTAGATCTTCTGCCCATTTTTGGATTTATTTATTATAATGGAAATATACATGAAATGAAGCTATATTGTAAACATACAGCAGTAACTAGAAAAATGTCTATTATTTATTGAGCAACTACTATATACTACATTCTTTCATATACTCATTACCTAATTTATAGTCAAATAATCCTATTAAGGTATGTTTTATGATCACCATTTGTTCCAGTTGTGTCTCAAAAATATTAGGTAATTACTCCAAGGACTCTGAATAGCAAAGCGGGGAGTTTGAACCTAAGTTCGGCCAACTCTGAAGTTTATATTCTTTCCACTCAAACATGCTGCCCCTTAAAGTCATGACAATTACTGGGAATGACACTCAGTTCTATCACTAGGAAGGCAACTGTGTTTATTAGTCAATACTGTTCATATTCAAAGAACCATTTACTGAACTTCTGCTTTCTTCTAGACATGATGATAAATGATGTGGAATCTAGAGATCAAAGATGAGGTGTCCCTGCCTTCACAGAACCCACAGGTTAGTGGGAAAGTCTAGAAAGAATATTAATGATTATGGTGCAGGATGTTAGACATTATGAGAAATATAACAACAAGCTACTACTAGAGCCTGGGAAAGACCACAGGCTCTGTGTGCATGTGTGTTGTGTGTCGTGTGTTTGACTGAGGTAAGATAAAGGACATTCAAACGGAACAGCATGTGCAAAGTCAAGTGATGGAGAACATATGGCTTATATGAAAAACTGAAAATTGTTTGGTTTACCTGGAACGTAGTGGTAATGGGTGGCAGGGTGATGGGAAATGAGAATAAAAGGCTTTGAGAGGGACTTCCCTGGCGGTCCAGTGGCTAAGACTTTGCGTTTCCACTGCAGGCGGGCACAGGTTGGATCCCTGGTAGGGGAACTAAGATCCCATGTGCTGCATGGCCAAAAAAAAAGGCTTTGAGAATGGTGAAATCAGGAATTTTACTTTTTGTAATGACCATAAACTTTCAAAATTGTACTGATAAGATAAATATTTTCCGTCCTATCTTTTGAAGACACACTGTACTATCATAGTATTTTCCCAAAGAGGAAATGCAATTGGCACACAAGTATATGGGAAAAATAGTCTTATTGGTAATCAAAGTAAAGAAAAAAAATTAACCCAACCAAAGGATGAAACTAATAAAAATATCCAGTATTGATAAGGATAAGATGAGCTAGGCATATTTGTATTTTGCTGATTGTTCTATAAACTGGTCTAACACTTTTGTAAAGTTAAATATATGTTAAGATATTTTAAATGTTTATGCCCTTTGAATCAATGGCACTAGTTTTGGAACTCTGTAATAAGAGAGTTATTATAAATATTTATTGCAAGTTTCTTTAATGGCGAATCATTAGAATCAGCCTAAGTTGCCATAGTACATCACTTTGATGCAACTTAAGGTACCATTAAAAATATGTTTATGAATAACATATAAAATACATTTAACACAATTCTAGCTAAAAAAGTAGGATACTGAAATTGTATATATACATATATATACACACACGTATATATCCCTTCTCCCACTCCCCTACACCATATAAAACTATGCATTTTGTATACACACACACACACACACACACACACACACACACACACATTTGTATCCCTTGTCTTCCACTCCCCTAACACCCAATAAAAGTATACATTAAAAAAGAAACTGGAAATAAATCCACAGAATGTTAATGGTGGTAGTTGGGTTTTAGTGATAGGACTATGGGGAATTTTTTCTTTTTACTTTTATGCATTTTCCATATATTCTTTTTTTTTTTTTTTTTTTGTGGTACGTGGGCCTCCCTCTGTTGCGGCCTCTCCCGTTGCGGAGCACAGGCTCCGGATGCGCAGGCTCAGCGGCCATGGCTCACGGGCCCAGCCGCTCCGCGGCATGTGGGATCCTCCCAGGCCGGGGCGCGAACCCGGTTCCCCTGCATCGGCAGGCGGACGCGCAACCACTGCGCCACCAGGGAAGCCCCTTCCATATATTCTTTAATGATGTTTAACTGTCAGAAATAATACTAAATATTTTGTTAATGAATAGGAAAAGGTGCTTGTAGAGTCCAGTTTTATTTTTTTGTTTACTGTTGTCTGGTAAACTATTCTCAGATAGACCTGGCCAGCAAGGGGATAATTCTTTTAAAAAATTCCCAGTATTGGCAAACTTTCTCTTGGAATAGCTCTGCTGAACTCAAATGAGATCTTTTCTCCCTAAGCTACTTGCCCTTTTGTTTTTCTGGAAAGATGGAATTCATGAAAAATTACAATCTACAGTCTACAAATTGTTATGTAGTACAGGGTCTATTAAAGAGTATGACATTTTATTTTGAGAACTATATCTCTCAGGCTACAATGCCCCATAGCTAGTCTCACATCAAATGCCACCTTCCCGAACAGTCGTTTTCTCAAAGCTCCTATCTCTTTAGAAAGTAAGTTGTTAGGGAAAGCAGAAAGTAAGTTGTTAGGGAGAGCAGGTGGCTCTGAAAACATCAGCCATCCACACACTCTACCTCTTTGAGAATAGCAAATCTGAACGAGTGTCTCCTTGTCAAGGATGAACAATCACAAAAGACATTAATGAAGCCCATAAAAATAAGAGCAGGGTGTAAGAAAACATGACCATTATGAAACAGCACAAAGCTACGAGGAAAGAACAAGCCGGGTTGAGAAGATACCAAGTGAGACTGAAAGAGATGGGAGAGATAGTAAAGAGTGATAAGGAACTAAAGCAATGCAAAAACAATAAAACATTCATGCCGAGGGAGTAAAGAGCACGGTCAATGATGCATATACTCACATGGAAAACAAACGAGAAATTTTTGCAGAACATAGAGTAAAAGGACAAGAAGATGGAAAAGGAAAAGGTCATAGATATAGAGGGCAAAGAATGGAGTTTAAGCCAAAGCCAAGAACTTTAAGTACTCCTAAGTAACCAACAAAGATAATATAAACAGAATAAATATTAAAAATGTAATGGAATAAAATGACTGTGTTGAAGGGGACACGGGTTCGAGCCCTGGTCTGGGAGGATCCCATATGCCGCGGAGCAACTAAGCCCGTGCGCCACAACTACTGAGCCTGCGCTTTGGAGCCCGCGAGCCACAACTGCTGAGGCCCGCGTGCCTAGAGCCCGAGCTCCGCAACAAGAGAAGCCACCGCAATGAGAAGCCCACGCACCGCAATGAAGGGTAGGCCCCGCTTACCGCAACTAGAGAAAGTGCACGTGCAGCAATGAAGACCCAATGCAGCCAAAAAGAATTTTTTTAAGTAGATATTCAAAATGAGGTAGGCACACTTTCATTGACAAAGGTGGTAGAAAGATGTACTTTTAGAAGTAGAAGCTCTCTACCCCTATATACATTTCTGCAAAATATAAGATAAAATATAAATAAAATAAAATGCGCTCTGCAGTGTACATTAATCACTGAGAGATGATTCAAAAACATAATTTAATAACAAGAATGTTAGCATTTAAAAGATGTGTAGAATTTTTCCTTATCCAATTTGCTCAACAAATCTATGGATCCATAATAACTTGATATATTTTGTTGCTTAAAGGGAAAGCTTGGCCTTACCTTTTCTGTTTTTGCTCTTTTCATGGTACAGGAAATATATTTTTGCTAACCAGTTATTCACTTCATGTTTAAAGTGGCCTTTGTTGCCCTTTTGGATGGCTATTGTGTTAGGTCAAAGGTAGTTTCCTGCCACATGCCTAGGCCACTTTTAAATGATGTGGCACTGCCCTCAGCTCCTACTGTGGGGACCACATGCTTTGTCCTACTCGGGTACAGCCAAAATTGGACCATGGTGGGCACCTGACCCATGACCATCAAATTATAGATGATTAAAAGAATGGGAGCTGAGTCAGACTGTCTAGGTCCAAATCCAAGGTTTGCCACTTGACTTTGATCTTCATTTTCTTCTTTCATAAAATGAGCTTAATGATTATTCCTATTTGATTTGTTTGAAGTAAGGATTTAGAGTTAATCCATATGCTGTTTGGTACATGATACCTAATCCTGTTGCATGTTATTGTTATTATTATTATTTGAAAAGATGGGGTAAGTCAATCAAATTCTCTCTCCTCTTTTGAATTTGATTTGGGAAAATCAGAATCAGGCAGCTAGCAATGGGAATAAGAGTTTAAAGCATGCATAGAGAGGAGCTATGAGATAGACTTGCCAGGGGTGATGGCAATCTGGAGTTCGGAGATAGGGGAAACTATGATTAAGCAGATTGTGTCTTTAGGCAAATCTGATATAAACCCAGACAGAGTCACATCACCTCACTGAATGCGTGCCCTACAACAGTTGTCTTTAGCACATATACATTCACCCCTTAGAGACAGTTTCTCTCTTCTATGACTGCTGGACCTTTCAGCTTCACTAAATAGGGTAGCTCCCTGTTATGGACTGAATGTTTGTATTCCCAGAAAATGCATATGCTGAAATCCTCATAATGTGATGATATTAGGAGGTGGGTGGGAGGGCCTTTGGATGGTGATTAGATCATCAGGGTAAAACCCTCATGAATGGGATTACTGCCCTTATAAAAGAGACTACAGAGAGGTCTCAAGTCCTCTTTCTGCCAGGTGAGAATAAAATGGGAAGACTGCAGTATGCAACTAGGAGAGGGCTCTTATCAGAACCCAACCATGCTGACACCCAAGCAGAACTGTGAGAAATAAATTTAGCCTCCAGAACTGTGAGAAATAAATTTCTGTTGTTTATAAGCCACCCAGTCTGTGGTACTTTGTTATAGTGGCCTGAACAGACTAGGACACTCTCATTATACAGGGAAATCTGCCAGAGTTAAAGGTAAGAAAAGGGAATCTGGGATCCAGAATAGTGTTGAAGTGATCTTCCATTCTTCCTGTGATGTCTAGTCTGCCTTCTGTCTCTGCCAAGCAACAGAATAAAGACCAAGCTTCTACCCATAGCAGGTAAGACCTGCCCTGATCTGAGGATGGGCCAGCTTAAAGGAGCCTTACTAAGTGCATTTGGTCAAGAAATATGTGTACATTTCAAATAGTAACATATCTAACTTGTTTGGACTTGTACAATTTCTAAGAATAATTATGAAAAATGAGGTCATTCAAAAGGCTCATTTTCTAAGATTTCATTATATAATTAGCAATGTGGTATGGAATAAATAAAATGGCACAGTTTGGGGATTGGTGCCTTGTATATTTCTGTCCCAGATCTTTCCAGTGCTTTTAATTCTTTCAATAATAAAGAATACAGCAATGTGTGGATCTTTGAATCTATGGTATACAGTAACTGTCAGCCTAGAGCAGTGGTTCTCAACCAGCGGTGGTTTTTGTCTCCTGCAGACATTTGTCAATGTGTGGAGAGTTTTGGTTGTCATAACTTGGGGGCTTGTGCGATTGGCATCTAGTGGGCAGAGGCCAGGGATGTTGCTAAATATCCTACAATTTAGAGGATGATCCCCCCACAAAGAGAATTATTTTGTCAAATATGTCAATAGGGCCAATATTGAGAAACTCTGCCCTAAAAAAAGAAGCCTAGAACTTCTATTGAATGTTCTTTTTTTCAATCAACTAATGAGAAGAAATATGGGGGAGACAAGCAAAAACGTCAGCAGCCCTCCGTGGTGTTCAGAGTTCCTCAGGTCTGGAGCATTTCAGATGTTTGCTGTTTACCAATGATGACCAATTTGTTTATTTTCTAAAGTTCAGAGATTTCACAGGGACATATTATTAAACTGCCTATTATTTTCTCTTTTCACAAGCCTATTTTAATGGCCTAGTATTGACATGTCTGGCATAGAGATCTTATTGTTCTGAGTGCTGGATCTATTTTCACTTACTCAAGATTTTCCTAATCAATACATCCTTTGACCTGAAAATTCAAGAAGTATAAATCCTACCCATGGTTCTGCCCTGTCTCTGTCCCCAGTTGGCAGGTCTTCTACAAGCTCTTCAGTGTATTTTGGATATAGTACCTCCTATCAGTTTCATAATTAGAACACTTTATTCCTCTGAACTGTTTAAGTTTTTAAGTTAATCTCTCTGGTTAGCCATAACCATTCAACTCTGAATTATTCTTCTAGTGTCAGAATAGAAGTCTAAATTTTAGAAGACTAATCAAGATCACCAAGAAAACCTCATGGATATCCCACTGTGTCATACCTAGCATCTGATAGGATCAGATATATCTTGAAAATTTGCCTGACAACCATGTTGACATATAGTTTCATTAACGAATCCTAGAAAGTCAGTGGAAAAATCCCTTCTCTTCTAAGTTGTTCAGGCCACATTCTTGGATATAGGGGATTCTGCATAAACATCTTCATAACTGGAAAAGTATAAGAGAATGAGTGTTCCATTAATAAGGAATTCCTGATTTTTTAAAAATATAGTCTAGCACAGAAATGACTACTTAGTAATTTTTTTTAACATCTTTATTGGAGTATAATTGCTTTACAGTTAGTTTCTGCTGTATAACAAAATGAATCAGCTATATTCATACATATATCCCCATATCCTCTCCCTCTTGCATCTCCCTCCCACCCTCCTTATCCCACCCCTCTAGGTGGTCGCAAAGCACCAAGCTGATCTCCCTGTGCTAGGTGGCTGCTTCCCACTAGCTATGTATTTTACATTTGGTAGTGTATATATGTCCATGCCACTCTCTCACTTCATCCCAGCTTACCCTTCCCCCTCCCCGTGTCCTCAAGTCCATTCTCTATGTCTGTGTCTTTATTCCTGTCCTGCCCCTAGGTTCTTCAGAACAATTTTTTTTTTTTTTAGATTCCATATATGTGTGTTAGCATACGGTATTTGTTTTTCTCTTTCTGACTTACTTCATTCTGTATAGCTCAGGGGTAGAGCATTTGACTATCTAGTGAATTTTGAAGGGAAATCTGAGGGAAATTTTTTGAATTGCTATAATTTTCAGAGTTTTATCCTGAAGTAGTGTAGATGATGATCATGTCCCCCATTCTAGAGAACTCACTGTGGTCCCAATTTAAATGCAACTTCTCAGACAGTCCCTTCCTGGTCTCCTATTTAAAACATATGCCTTAAGCCCCACACCCCATCACCTGCCTATACAAGACCAATATTTATCTATCCTATTACTCTGATTTTCTATCTAAAAGGATCTTATTTTCTCGTACACTAATCATCTATCATTCCTTGTACACTATAATGTCTGCTTTCTTCTCATGAGTAATTAAAGCCTGGAAGCCTGGGAGTTATTTTTGAATCTTCCTTTTCCTTGCTTTTTCCTACAATTCTTTAAATTCATCAGCTAGTCTTGACTATTCTAAGTCTAAATATGTCTTGAAGTCATCTGACTCCCAGCGTTCACTGCTGTCATTGTAGTCCAGGGCCCCCATCGATGCTCACTGCACTATAGCAGTCTCCTGTCAGTTGTCCCACTTTACTGCACCCCCATCTCTAACCTATCTGCACAAAGGAGCCGGAAAGAGTTAATAAAAATACCGACTGTGTTGTTCACTATGCCATTATACTATTCCTGGCCCTGTTATATGTGGGTTCTCAATAGTTTTGGCTGAATTAAGGCACAGACAGAAATACATGAGCAGAGAGAATGAATTGACAGAAAATCTCCTTCTGTCTTATCTTACAGAGAGGGCTAGTGACACTTGGTTAAGGTGGCAGAGCTACTACATGTCAGGTTTGGGACTAAAGCCCAATTTTTCTAAGAATGGTCAAGGGTTTCTTTATAGAAAACACAGTCATATCTCCTCATTCCTTTTTACACTTAACGAATTAGTTGCATTTTATTTCACTTTACTGCACAATCATTGTTCATCTTGATTGGAAAATTGATACCCATTTTCTGTAAAAATCATTAAATTACTGAAAAACATAAAGGAGTTAAGCAATTCATAATCCCTCTGAGCATGTAATTTTTACTTTCATCTTTATGCTTTTCTTCTTCATTGTTATTTTTTTGCCATAAGTATGCATTTATTTTTATAGTCAGGAAATATAGAGTTATATCAATGTGTTAAAAATTTCATTCATGGGAAATAACTGCTGGTGATATTTTAATGTAATTTATTCTAATGTTTTGTGGGTTTGTTTGCAATTTCTGGGATATGAATTTACATAATGCACAGAAAGATATTTTAAAGAATGCTAACCATAAGTTTAAGAAAGTAGGATTCTGGGCTTCCCTGGTGGCGCAGTGGTTGAGAGTCTGCCTGACGATGCAGGGGACACGGGTTCGTGCCCCGGTCTGAGAAGATCCTGCATGCCGCGGAGCGGCTGGGCCCGTGAGCCATGGCCGCTGGGCCTGCGCGTCCGGAGCCTGTGCTCCGTAACGGGAGAGGCCACAACAGTGAGAGGCCCGCGTACCACAAAAAAAAAAAAAAAGAAAGTAGGATTCATAATTTTAAATGTGGTCCACACAATTAATAAATATAGATTAGCATACTACTTCTAATCCCTTGAATTTTTATAGCAACTGACTTTAAGACTGCAAAATGTTCACAGTCTTAGAAACCTAATTATTTCTTAGAAAAATCCTTTGAGAAAGGGAAAATAAATTTTGTAGACTTTTTATTAGGTAATGATAGAAATAGCATAACTCTACCTATGTATCTATATATATTTTTAGAAGCCACGTTAATATATAAAAAATATTTGACATTTTCCCAAGGATTTTCTCTGCAGAAGTTGTTTTTGGATGTATGTATAAAGCCTTGAAGTAATTTATAAGCTTCTTCTCTGGTCTCCACATATGTTGGCAGAGTTACTCATGTAAAATATATGCTTGAAATTTAACTACTATAATATTTGTTATTAAAATAAGCAGTCTTATCTAATATGTAGAGGAATAAATTAAAGGAATTTTAACACCAAAATTATCTTTTCTTAATTAAACAAGGATTGTATTTATTTTAAAATTACATATCATACTCAAGCTGCCCTCAAATATAATTTAATTTTCCATTATCTACATTTTAAACTAGCTATTTTTTTTCATTGTTCATCTTTCTTAGTTCTTTAGGCACTATCCACCCCTTCCCCAACTCCAGCAACCAAAATTAATTGCATTTTGCATCAAAATAATTTAAAATAGACCAAAGAACCAATTCCATAGGCCAATTTGCAAAAGCATTATGCACCTACATATACAATCAGAAAATGCATTTCTGATAAAATGCATTAAAAATAATAAAATATAAATTAATAAAATTTAAAAAAATTAAGTGCTTAGCATAATGCCCAGCACAGAAAAAGCACTTGCTACATGTACGTCAATGTCTTTGTAATTGTCATTTTTATTGATGATGTGTATTGGTACTACTGAAGGTTAATGGGATGCCTGCATTATGCATGATAATATTACAGTTAGGGTGACTATATGTCATAGCTGGCCTGGGAGAACCATGGTTTGTGTCCATTGTGTCCCAGTGTCCTTTACAGCTTAACATTTTAGCACTCTCAAAAGTGTCCTGATTTGGATGATCAATTGCATGGTCACTGATGTATAGTACAAAAGTAACCGTGATGAGAAGGCCCCAGTACAGTCATCACTCATCTCTTGATTTGGGCTTAACTGTATTCAGGTCTAGTGAGAGGGTGACTGGCCTGAATGAAAAGACACTTTCCAAATGTGGGAAAGTATATTTAACATTAATAAACTCATTCCAGTGCCTATCTCCTCTTATGTTTTCTAGATGAAGCATCAGACAACATTTAAGAAACTGAGACCACAAGCCTTTACCTCACCTCACCCTTCCTGTCAGAGTTGTTTTTAGTTGGGATTTGATTTTGGATGAAAATTTAAATAAATTTCTTAGACATGCCCATCTTTTCAGTTGGCAGGCAAGATGGACTAGAATTGGGGTGGTCATAATCATGTTTGTGGATGTGGCACAAACCAGTGACACTTGAGTGGCAGTCTTTCCCATACCAGCTGCTTGTGATTTATTTTGGGGTTGTAGGTACTACTTCCATTCTTGATTTTTTTTTTTTCCTTCAGGGGTTATCCAATCTGTCAACTTAAAAATAGCTATGTAGTCATATACATGTAGTCTGATTGCCACCCTCCAGTTTGATCTATGTGTTGCCTCTGTGGTTTGTCGATGCACCTCAATAGGTCTTATAGCTTGAAATTGTGCTTTACTATGTGTCTTACATCTTTATGACAATGTCAAATGGATGTACCATGTCAAAAACAGTCTTCTTCACTGTCCTCTATTAGAGAAAGTTCAGTGATGGTTCCAGAATCTCCTGGATTTAGTTCTGGCTACACAATTCATGAGGCTTAGTGCAAACTGAAAATGTAGAGCCTCATGTTAAAAAATTATTAAGAATTTCAAGGTGGCAACAGCAGAACATTAAGTCAAGAATGGGGCCCTTCTATTCGTGAGATCCCGCGCAACTGCATAGATATTGTATCATGCAGTTAGCCCTTTCATCTTTTAGTCTCCTTCATTTTCCTTCCAACTGACAATTATGGACCACTTATTATGTATGAGGCACTATGCTTGTTATTTAAAATAAAAATAAACTAATTTTTAGATTCTAGTATTCCTGCTTTTAGATTTTGATGATTAAGAACCCTCATCAGATAGATAAAATAGCACACAAACTGTGGCTATATTTTTGTCTCCTTCAGATCAAACACTCAGCTGTAATTTCCTATTCATGAGTCCTAAGTTGCAGTTCCTATCCTCCAGGTTCTTATGATCTATGTACTAACTATAGGATCCCAGCAGTCCCTGTCTCCCTGTATCTCTAACCATCCCACACATTGCCTGTTCTGTTCCTACAGACAAATTTATTCATGGCTAGGTAATAGATCATGCTATTAAGGTGTTAGTTGAAATGGGTTTAAAGCAGGGGTTTAAACTCAGATGTCTCCAGGGGTTGGGCAGATAATATGAAATGTTCTTTTTCTGTTGTCAATTAATTTCATTTTTTAAAAGACTCAATATAGGCATAAAAAAATCACTTCAGCCCAAAGTTAACCTAAGAGTTGTCAGTTTCCAATTTTTCTTTTCAGTCAGATTTTCTGGAATATAATTCATATGTAATCAGTTCACTCTTTTAAGTTCGTAGTTCTATGAGTTTTGACGAACACCTACATTTATGTAACAACCATCACAGGCAAGATATAGAATAGTTTCACCATCCCCCAAAATTCCCTTGTGCCTCTTTGTAGTCAATTCCTCCAGCTCTTGAGAACCACTGGTATGTTTTTTTGTCTCTATAGTTTTGCCTTTTCCAGAATGTCATATAAATGGAATCCTAATGAACCCTTTGTAGACAGACGTCTTTCACCTAGCATAAACATTTGAGATTTATCCATGTTGTATTTGGGTTGTTTCTACCTAATTTTCGAAGGTATTTTTCCTACCTTCCTTCCCTCCCTTCTTCTCGTCTTCTATTCTTCCTTTTCTCTTTCCTTCTTACTTTCTCTCTCTCCTTTTGGGTATCAATTGTACAAAAGTAAATTAATCTTGGTATTTGTTTCATAACACACTATTATTATTGGCCCATGCATAGCTTTTATTTTAATAGTTTTATTGAGATAAAATTGATATACAATAAACTGGACATACTCAAGTATACAACCTGAAAACTTAGATAGATAAAAACTATCACTATCACTGTCACTATATTTTCTAGAAAATTTTTAAAACTAAATAATACAGCATGTACTTTTTTCTATCTAGCTTCTTTCACTCAGCATGATTATTTTGAGATTCATTTACGTTGTTGTATGTATAAATAGTTCATTCCTTAGTATTATCAAGTAGCATTCCATTGTATGGCTGTGTCACAATTTGTCTATTAACTTGTTGATGGAGATTTGGATTGTTTTCAGTTTTGGTTACTATAAACATTCATGTAAAAATCTCTATAGGGACATGTGCTTTCCTTTCTTTTGGTTAAAAAAATATCTTAGAGTGAAATAGCTAGGTCATATGGTAAATGTACGTTTAACTTTTCAAGAAGTTGTTAAACTGTTTTCCAAAGTATAGTATGTATCATTTTACATTCCTACCAGCAGTGTATGAGAGTTCTAGTTGGGATTAGCCAGTCTTTTTCATCTTTCTCCAACACTTGGTATAGCCAGTCTTTTTAATATTAGCCATTTAAATAAATCTGTAGTGGTATCTACTGCAGTTTTAATTGCATTTCTCTAATTACTAGTGATGTTGAGTATCTTTTCTTGTGCTTATTTGCCATCATTGTCTTCTTTGGTGAAATATCTGTTTAAATTTTTTGCACATATTTTATTGAATTGTTTGTTTTCTTATTAACTTTTGAGAGTTGTTATATGTATTCTATTATATATTCTGATTTTGAGTCCTTTTGCAGATGCATGATTTGCAAATATTTTCTCCTTGTCTGTGATTATGTTTTCATTGTCTTAAAGTATCTTTTGAAGAGCAGAAATTCTGAAGTTTAATAAAGTCCAATTTATCAGTTTTTTCTTTTATGGATTGAACATTTGGTATTATATCTAAAAAAAAAATGTTTCTGCCTAACCATAGTCTTCTGTGTTTTCTTCTAAAATTTTTACATTTTTAGATTTTACACTGGGTTTACAGTCCATTTTGAGTTAATTTTTGTATGTGGTGAGATGCAGATTGAAGTTCATTTTTTTAAGTTGAAGTACAGTTGATTTACAATGTTGTGTTAGTTTCTAGTGTATAGCAAAGTAATTCAGTTATACATATATATACATATTCTTTTCCATTATGGTTTATGACAAGATATTTAATATAGTTTCCTATGCTATACAGTAGGACCTTGTTGTTTATCTATTTTATATATAGTAGTTTATATCTGCTAATCCCAAACCCCTACTTTATCCCTCCCCCACCCTCTTTCCCCTTTGATAGCCATAAGTTTGATTTCTGTGTCTGTGAGTCTATTTATGTTTTGTAAATAAGTTCATTTGTGTCACATTTTAAATTCCACATGTAAGTGATATCATATGGTATTTGTCTTTCTCTTTCTGACTTTTGAAGTTCATTTTTTTAATGTATGGACATCCAGTTGTTTTGACATAATTTATTGAAAAGACTATTATTTCTCCACTAAATTGTCTTTGTACCTTTGTTAAAAATCCTTTGACCATGTATGTGTGGGTCTATTTCTGGTCTCTATTTTGTGTTCCATTGATCCATTTTGTCTCTCTGGATACCAGTATCACATTGTCTTGATTACTGTAGCTTTCTAGTAAGTCTTGAAGTTAGGTAGTGTGTGTCCTCCAGCTATTTTCTTCTTTTTGAAAGTTGCTTTTCCAGTTCTAAGTTATTTGCATTTACATATAAATTTTTGGTTTTAGCTTGTTGATATATTCACTTTTATTGCTATATAACATTCTGTTTTGTAAATATTCCATAATTTTTATATTCCATAATTTATATATTTTTCAAAGTTTTGCTAAGAGTTTCCTATCAAAAACAGTACTGATAAAATGCATAGTATTTGAATCCTCATGAATATGTACAAGAGTTTCTTCTGTATATTCTTAGTAGTAAATTTGCCAGGTCATAAGTTAAGCAAAAATTTATCTTCACAGGATTTAACTGGATTGTTTTCCAAAGTGGTTGAGCTAATTTATACTGTTATAAGACACATACAAGAGATCCTATTTGTCCTAATTGTCCAACATTTGGTATTGTCAGGCTTAATAATCTTGCCAAACGGGTGAAAATTGATACCTGTTGGAGGAGGTCATGAAGAGGATATGATCGCTGGTTGACCCATGAGCTGGACTTGGGCAATTGGAGGCTTCTCACCCCCTCCCCTGTCCTTGGAATGTATGTTCTGCCTACAATTCCCATAGCCAGAGCTGTTTTGAGGACATAGCCTTGAGAGAGTAAGGTGTTGAGACCATCTGGAGTGAATATGTGACTGAACCCAGTTAAGACCTCTATATAAACTCCTAAGATCCTGGCAGGTGGGTACAGAGATCTACTTGTCTCGTGATGCCCAAGACAAGTTCTCCTGTAAGTTCCCTTGCTTTTTAAAATCGCCACCTACCAAGTAGGTGCAAAACCAACTGGGCAGGAGACTGAAGAAATGGATCTTGGAAAAGAGGCATCCATAGGGAAAACCCAGGGTTGGCCATCATCCTTCATGTCAAGAGGGGTTGCTCATATGTTAGATGCTTGTGGACCACCACATGAGTATGGTGATGCCCCGAAAATGCCCACGGGTTTAATGCACTTGTTTGAGGAACTGAGCATAACACACTGCTGCAAAGAAGAGAAATGAACCGCTGTGCAGTGGGCTGGCCTCTAGGGTGGGCAGTACGACTTGACAATGATGACCAACCAGAGGCTGAAGCTTGAGTTAGAAAGTTGGAAGAACTGAGGTTAGAGAAGGATGTGCACTGTCCACTGCCCTGCTCGCTTCGGGGCTGGCAGACAAAGTGGGAGAGCAGGATGATTAAGTTGGAGACTTTAGCATGCTGTTTTGCAAGGCCAGGAGGGCTCAAGCTGCCATGGATTAAGGTCTGAGCACCTGTGACAAAGCCTGATTGGGACACTAAGTGGTGGACTCCCTGGGAAAGTGAGGAAAACAAAGGAGGATTTTATGGTGATTGACAGTGAAACTGATGATACACCCCATGCCATTGGACCCGTAATTCAAAGGAAAGCAAAAACACAGCAACAACAACCCCAGCCAGTAAGGCAGCCCCTTGGGGCAATTGGAGGCCACATGTTGAGCTCAATATTCACTGGTACCCCAGAAATAAACAAAAGATGACAGCTCTGATTGATACTTGAGCTGAATATACTCTAATACCTGGTAAATTTCAGGAATTTTCTGGGCCTTTCAGCGCCATCGATGGTTTCCAAGGGCAGTTGGTTATGGTCAGGAAGGTCCCTTTGACACTGCAAATTGTGTGTTCTTCCCCACAAGAACATGAGGATTTTATCTCTCCAATACCAGAGAAGATATTGGGCACGGACATCCTGCAAGGCCAAACTCTGCAAACCTCTTTCGGTGAATTCTGCCTCCAGGTTAGAGTAATCAAACCAGTACTGCTGAGGGGAAATGCCAACTGGGAATCAGTAAGCCTACGCTTCCCCCTAACAAAGAGTGGTAATTGTCAAGGAAATAGGAGAAACTATCCAAGAACTGCACTGAATAGGTGTTCTACACCATGTCCATAGCACTTTCAACAGCCCATTATGGTTGGTAAAAAAAGGCAGATAGCTCATGGCAGATTACTGAGAATTGATCAAAGTTATGCCCCCCATTCATGCAGCTGTGCCCCAAATTGCCACCATCTTGGATACTTTGGCCATAGTCCTAGGAGTGGACCATGCTGTTCTGGACTTAGCAAATGCTTTTTTTTCAGAATACCTTGGCTGCTGAGTCACAAGTTCAATTTGCTTTCACGTGGAAGGCACGATAATGGACTTTTCAAATTCTTCTCTGAGGATACCTGTACAGCCCCACAAAATGTCATGGGATCGTGCCTGGAGATCTGTCCCTGTTATTATTCCCCACCTCTGTAAAATGGGCCCATTGCTTTGATGATATAATGTCGACATATGAAGCCTTGCCTCTGCTGACTTCACACTCTGCAGATTTTGCTGGAACACCTGTGAGCAAGCGTATGGGAGGTGAATACACAGAAAACCTAAGGTGCAGTCACCAATGTAAAGTTTCCGGGAGTCATATGATCAGGTAAGATGTGAATTGTCCCAGAGCTATTATGGACAAGGTGCAAGCCTAGCTAATCTCTAAGAACATGAAAAAGGTGCAAGCTTTTATAGGAATTTTGGGGGTTTGGAGGACTTTTATTCTCTACCTGGCACAGTGTTTCCATTCCTTATACTGTCTGGTAAAGAAAGGACATGTGTGAGACTGGAGATCAGAACAACGAGCCACCTTTGGGAGGGCAAACATACTAAGGAGATTAAAGCTCTAGGCATCTCCCAAGCAGGGCTGCCATTTGAGTTAGATGTGTCTGTGACTCCAGAAGGTATGGGCTGGGAACTGTAGCAGAGACAACAGAAGGAGAGAGTAGCCCTAGGATTTTGGTCCCAACTCTGGAAGGGGGCAGAAACCTGGTATAGCCCATAGAACAGTGGCTCCTAGCAGCATACACAGCACTCTTCCAGTAGAGCCTCTCATGAAAGAACAGTGTATCATGGTAAGAACTTCTGTTCCTATCAAGGTTGGATTGAGAATATGTTCCACCGACCTACCTCTGCCATAGCTCAAACTCCCACTCTGACTAAGAGGCATGCCTGTTTGCAGAAGAGGACTAACCTGTCCTCCAGCCCACTGTCTCTAGAAATGCAGGTACAACTAGGCCCTGTAGAACGTGTTGGTTTTCCAAATGCCTCTATCCCTAGTCCTGTGCAGCCCCTGTAGGCTGTAGAGAGGGAATAGTGGAAATTGCTGCTGATGCCCAGTAAACAGAGGGGTCTAGTAGGGGCAACCCACCCACATGGACTGCACTTGCTATTCAGCCCAACACTGACACCATCTGGATGGAAACAGGAACAAACCACAGCAGCCAATGGGCTGAACTCAGAACATTTTGGCTGGTGATCACTCATGAGCCCTGGCCATTTCCCTTTGCACTGAAAGTTGGACTGTGGGCAACTGCCCTCCTCTACCTTCTTGGGATTGACATGGCTGGTGTCACCACTGCAGGGAGGGAATCGGAAAGCACTAAAGCAGTACAAAAAGGAAGAACAAACTAGAATTAGTACTCTTAATTCATCTGACATTAGCGATATTGATCCAAAAACCTGGCCTGTGGCACACACTATCAATGGGTAATCTTTTTATGTCAATCAAACTATACAGGCAGCCCATCAAATTGCTGACCAGAAGGGTCCTATGAATACCATCATCAGAGCCATGGGTGGGTACACTTAGATTTGGGATGTACTCACCTCGGCTTTTGGACCTTTGAGCACCCATGCACCCCTACATTGGGACCAGAAAAAGCATTTTAAACAGAACCTGCCTTACTGTACCAGGGATATAAGATAGATATCACCAGAACTGTGCAGTCATTCTATTACATCAAAAGATAGTGACTGGTTTGGTACAGAATGGTCACACCATACAGGTATTTCCTGGGGAGACCCAAATTAAACCCAGTGGTTCTGTGGCATGAATCTTTGGCCATGGCTTCCATCTAGGTGGTTCAGCCACTGTACCCTGGGTTTTCCCTGGGCACAGGAGAAAATCTATCCCACGGCAACAAAAGTTGCCAACCTCCTTCTCCTCAAGGCCAGAAGGGTGCATTCTGTTTTCCATTGCTATGATCATCTGGCTGCCATCTTTGTTCCTTTCATTGGCCTGGAGCATGGTATAGCTCACATAAAAGCCCTTATTAAGTTCACCCAGCAAGCCTTATGATAGCGGACAGAACCTGTCCTTGCTGAACACTAAAATGTCTCTAACGAGGAAAGCTGTCCTCTGAAATAGGGTGGTCTTGGACAATATTACTGCCTCCCAAGGAGGCACCTGTGCCATTACGCAAGTACAATGTGTATGTTCACACCATGTAGCATTTTTACTAAATCACATGGGGATACAAGTGAACACCCTGAGTAATCCAGCCCCCACCTAGGGAGCTTAATAAATCAGTGGTTTGGATCATGGGGCTTTTAATGGAAAAAATTGTATCTTAATTGTGAATTGTTACCTTAATTTGTGTTTTCTCTTGCACGTGCACATATTGTTGCTGTGGTATTTGCCTCTAATGTACCCAGATAGCCGCAAATGCGCCATGCTAATGAAATTTCTTGTTGACCACTCAGGGCACATTGTGGAAAAAGGGTTGCATGTAAAATTTTAAGAGCCAGCAGGAGGGGTGGAGAGCTGGAGGAGGTCGTCGAGAGGATGTGACTGTTGTTGACCCTCAAGCTGGCCCCGGGCAATTGGAGGCTTCTTATCCCCTCCCCTGTCCTTGGAAGGTGCATTCCGCCTGCCTTCCCTGCACCAGAGCCGTCTCAAAGACGCAGTCCTGCAAGAGCAATGTGTTTTTGAGACCATCTGGACTGAATACAAAACCTAACCCAGTTAAAGCCTCTATTTAAACCCTTAACATTCTGCAGGGGAGTGCCGAGATCTACTCATCTTGCGACCACCAGAGACAAACCTCAAATGTGAGTTCCCTTGTTTATTAAAGCCACCAGCTATGAATCTGGAGTGGCCTGCCTCTTTCTTTGGTCTCCCCTTGCCCTCCATGCATGGAGCCAGTTTTGAATTTCACCCGGGAACTTCTGAGGTTTAAACCAGCATGCCCCTGCTGCTTGTGGTCTCGATTTGCATTTCTCTAGATGACATTGGAACTTTCTTCATATGTCTATTGGCTATGTGTTCCCTCTTCTGTGAAATTACTGCTGATGTTTTGTTCATTTTTATTAGGTTTTATATCTTCCTATGTGTAATATTTGTTCAAATCTTTGGCCATTTATTTCCCTTTTGGGGGTGCTGATTTTCTTCTTGTTGATAAGTAGTTCTTTGTTTTTTATACTCTTATGAAGTGTTGTGTGAGTTGTAAGTATTTCCTACTTTAATTTCTCTGAAACATCTTTTGATGAATAGAAATTTTAAATTTTAACATGTGTGAATTAATCTATTTTTCTTTGTTGGTTTCTGTGTTTAATCTTTTGTTTAGTATTGTTTTTATAATTTTCTGGACACAAGGCTTGAAGAACATCTTTTGTTAATTTATTTATAAGTTTATTATGGTTTTTGTTAGAATAGCATTTAGAGTTATTTTACGTATTTTTAAAGTTAATATAAATTAAATTACATACTGTTCTCACTCTAGATTATAGGTCCAACAATTTGCAACAAAACTTCTCAATTTCCTTATAAATTCCCAAGTTAAAGAACCACTTTAACTTTCATTGTAAATCTTTAAATGTAAGTACTTGTATCACCTATATCCTATCTTACTTTTACAGTTGAGATCTAATGTCCAGAATAGGAAAAAACTAAGTGAGCATCACTTTACAGAGCTTTGTTTTAAACCATAATTCCAGGTGTGCTACACACCACTTTAGCTAAAATCTATGTAGTAGGCTTTATATTCCAGAAGGGTCGGATCTGTGCACAAATCCATCTGTGAAGCCAAAAGCTGCCTTGGTGTAATGTGCCACCAGGATCCATTTCAAAACAGTGTTTCCTCTTGCCAAGGTCAGTGGCTATCACCGAAGTAACCAGAGAATGCCCGTGTTCTCCCTCTCAAAATGCAGCCTCTTTTGCAACATTAGATTTCAGCACTTTTTGTCCCTTTCTTTTCAGTGACGGAAATATTTTTTGTTTACCATTTTAAAGCAAGGATTACTACCTTCCTTTGAGAAGTGTTAATAGAAAAAAAAATTTTTTTTAACTTCCCAGAAAATAACAGTTTCCTCTTATAGCAAGTTTTATTTTCAGAGAATTTGAGAAAAGGAACACATTATCTCCAAGCTTCCCCACATTGAGATTGACAGCTAAACTGAATGCGCTGTGGCTTTGCTGCTTAAACCTGAACTCCACACATAGGAGTATCTTCTTTATTTACTCATTTAATTTACAAAGTCTGCTTAGTGGTCAGTATTTCTCACTTTTCTAAAAGTGCTTTCCCTTACACTGCCCTCTGTGCATGTATTTAGGATAAAACCCTAGAATGGAAGGTATTTAAAATGAGGCAGGGAAGCACATACAGAATGGGATGAAGCCAGATTTGCTTTGAATACCACTTGCACGACCAGCTAAGTTTTATTTCAAACATGAGCCCCACATACAACCCTTTTGACCTGAGTACTCCATCCCTAAATGGCAAACTAAACATTCATGAAAATTTAATGGTGAGGAAATTAGTACCTTCTTATGTTTCAGACTGTGAAATGGCACCAGGGAGCACTTTCAGCAACAGGCAGAACTGTGTGCATGTGCTGGACCAAACCTGAAACATCTGTCCCTTCAACCTGTCATCCTTCTTCAAGTTAACCGGCAGCCAAGACGTTCTGACAGGAAACCACCAGGATGCCGCCCAAGAAAGGTATTTCAAAATAAAGACCTGGTTGTAGGATACTCTACCTTTCTTAGAGATTGGGCACTTTGAAAAGTTTGTTTCACAATTTTTGTTTCCTCTTTGGGGCATTCCCCTTTCTATTTTTTCTGTGGGGAGAGTCCCTTTGTTTCTTGAGAAATTGGGAAGGGTTCAATATTTCTTCAACTTCTTTTCTTTAATGGATGTACGATTTCACCAACTAGTAAGTGCTTGAACTTACCTTTCTTTCATTTAAGAAGGTAATGGGGGAAAGCAAAATACACTGATATTCCAGTGCAGCAACTCCTACTTGGGGTTTAGTCCATAGCAGTGACCTCTTGTCAGATTGGTGTGTGGGCCGGGTTTGTGAGGGAGACCTGTCCTGCTTCAATTTGTGAATTAGATACAGTTCTGAATTAAGTAAAGCTGAAGAGTAGAGGAAAGAGGATTAAGGCAGAGAAAGCTAAGAAGAGAGACATAAAACCCTATGGGGGGGGGTATTTATGTGAAGGGAAGCAATGTGATGAAACATTCTTGGTACCTGTGACTTGTCACAGAGGTGCATTTTCAGTACTATGGAGATAGTGGGTGGCATGTTCAGCTGTCATTTTGTGATGCTAATGCAGCTTACATTTGGATCTGTTGTCATCTTCATTTCAGTCCCCCAAAGACAAACTGGTAAAAATTTTAAACATGGAAAACCTGGAAATGCATATTTGCTTTTCAGCCTAGAACTTCTAATCCAAATAGCCTTGGTCTCCGTCGTTCCTTTAGCTGACTTATTTAATCTTAGAACGGAAAGTGGAGACAGAGATCTCATGTAGCGATAATCTATTAAAGTCATCCAGGCCTGTGTCTTGAGAATCTGAGCAGTATCCTATTTGATATGCTCAGTTATCTTATGGACTTCAAACATCTGGGCAGTCTTAGGAATATTATTATCAAAACAGGTCATTGCTTTTAGAAAACAAAAACAAAAACAAAACCAACCACTTCTTTTGAGTCTCAACACACTTTTCCAAAGAGGCTATTAGAAATAGCTCATAGTTGTATATTAGCTTTTAATAGGTGGGGTTGGTTTTCCATTAATAAGTGTAGGGTTCAAATTTTATATAAGATGTTCAACTTCAGCACCTTTAGGGTGTTCCAACCTGGGGTCCTCAAACTCCTCGGGCTATTTTGGTAGTGAAGGTATTGGCAGGCTCTCTTTAGAACTCCAACAATTTTTATAAAAACTTGCAATAAGGCTGCTCAGGCTATCCTAACCATTTGTAAAAATGATGCTTATCCTGAATTGTAATTTAAAATGTAACATGTTGAGATCTTTCCCCACCCTCTCTCTTTCATCATTATTTGAAACAGATTAACAGATTAACTAGAAAAGCCCTCAGAAATTTTCCTTCAGTGCATCAATAGATTCTGTGATTTACAGACAGAAACTGCCTATTGGTAAAAGAGTGGTCCTAAATGGCTTAGATGAGTTAATGTTTGTGAAAGCCATCTGTAAACTCTGATATAACATACAAAATAAAGGTGGCAGTCATCGCCTTGTTTCTATACTATTGTTTGGCCATATGATTTTTTTTCAACAATGCAAAAATAAAAATAAAACTCAGATTCTTTTTCAACAAGGCAAAAATAAAACTCAGATTCTTCAAAATTCTAGATTTGTGGTGCTCAAATAAATGATCTTTTATCATATTTAAAGATGGATATGTAGCATTTTCTACAAGAGATAAATAATATACAGCTGTGTTGGGATATTAATTCCCATAGAAATTTATTTTATTCATTCATTCATTTATTCATTTGGTCACTTATTGGTGCATTCAACAAACAATTCATTTGATTCTTTTTATGTGCTCTGGGAAGAACATGATGTGACAGAGTTCTTCTCAAAGAATTTGTAGATTAATGTGTTTGGGGCAGTACTGAATAATTATCAAAACAAAACCAGAGCCAGAAACATTGCTTTGCAAGTTCTTTAAGGCCTTTAAAAATTAGGAACATTGAGGTATTTGTTTCCAGGTTGGCCTGTGCTTTCAGGATTTCTCTGAAGTCGACAGCACTTCCTGGGTCTGAAGTGCCCATTAGTGATGACTAAGGACGGTATTCCTATGACTGATAGAATGTTGGCACTGTTTTATTTCCATTTCGTTCATTCCACTTTTAAAAACAGTGTTATTGAGGTACAATTGGCGCACAATAAACTGTACACATTTAAAATATACACTTTGGCAAGTTTTGACAAATGTATACATGCCATAATGACCACCACAATCAAGATTTCTACTTCCCCCAAATGTTCCGTATATAAAATTGCTATGAACATTTGAGTATGTGTCTTTGTGTGAATGTATGAGTTGGAATTGCTGGGTTGTATGGCAAGTGTTTGATTAACTTCATAAGAATCTGCCAAATTACTTTCCAAAGTGGCTGTATAATTTTGTGCTTTCACCAGTAATACATGACAGTGCTAGTGATCTACATCCTCACCAAAAGTTGATATTGCAAGTGAGTCTTTTTAATTTTAGCCTTTGGGGAAAGTGTGTAGTAGTACCTTATTGTGGTTTTAATTTGCATTTCCCTAATGGCTAATGATGTTTAATGTGTTTTATGCTATTTTATTTCTTTTAACCCATGTATCTTTGTTGTTTATTCTTTTAACTTCTTTTGGAGTTTTTTAAATTTCATTTTATCTCCTCTTTTATTGGTATATTAGCTCTTTTTTTGTTGTTATTCTATTTTAGTGTGTTTACAGTATACAGCTTTAACTTATGACATTCTACCTTCAAATAATGGTATTCCACTTTACATATATTTTAAGAGCATTACTACAGTATAATTTTATTCCCCTCTCCTATACTTCGTGTTATTGTTTTTGTACTTTTTATTTCCACATATATTATAAACTCCACAATCTATCATTATTATTTTTGCTTTAAATACTCATTTATCTTTAAAAGAAATTTTGAAAAATAAGAAAAATTTTTTCATATTTATCAATATATTTACCATTTCCAGTGATTTTTCTTCAGATCCAGATCTCTATCTGGTATCATTTTCCTTTTGCATGAATAATTTCCTTTAATATTTTTTGTAAAACAGGCCTATTGGCAATGAATTCTCTCAACTTTTGTTTGAAAGAGTCTTTACCTTAGTTTTTGAAGGGTATTTTCAATGGAAATAGAATTCTAGTTTGTTAGGTTTTTTTCCTTTTAGTGTTTAAAGGTTTCTGTCTTTCATAGTTTCTGATGAGAAGTCTGTGATCATTCTTATCTTTATGTCATTTTTCTTTGTCTACTTTTAAGATGTTCCCATTACTAGTGTTCATTTTAGCAATTTGTTTATGGTCTGCCCTTGTGTAGTTTTATTAATCTCTTTTTCTGTTTGGAATTTGCTGACATTTTTGGATATTTGGTTTATAGTTGCCATCAAATTTAAAACAATTTGGTCATTATTTCCTCACTTTTTTCTGACTCTCCCTCCAATACATATATTTTAGACTGTTTACCATCATCTCTAGTCACAAATGTTCTTTTCATTTTTAATCTTATTTTCCTTCTATGTTTCATTTTGAATAAAATTGATGTCTTCAAGTTTGGTATTCTTTTCTTCATCAACATCTAGTCCACTGTTTATCCCATCCCATGTGTTTCACATTTCAGATACTGTATTTTTCATCTATAGAGTTTGGTTTGTATTTTTAAAATATTTTTTATTTTTTTCATTATGCTCTTAAACATGTGGAGTGTATTTATAATAGCTGTTTTACTATTGTTCTCTGCTAATTCTCTCATGCTGGTCTTTACTGGATCTGTTTCTATCAGTTGATTTGATTGTTCTTCTGGATGGAAGGCATTATTTTCCCAGCTTCTTTGCTTACCTGGTGATTTTTAAATTCACTGTTGGAAATGTTAAACTTTATGTTTTTGGGTCCTGGATTTTTCTGTATTCCTTTAAATATTGTTGGATTATTTTCTGGGATGCAATTAACTTTAAATTAGCTGGATGCTTTTGAGACTTGGTTTTAAGCTGTGTTAGGGTGTTTTCAGAGCAGGGCTAATTTGGTCTGGACAATAACTTTCTGAGGACTCTAACCAATGCTTCTTGAATTACAGGGTCTCTCCTCTCTGACTGCTGGAAAATCCGAACTTTTGCTGACTCTTGTGAACTTCAGAAACTATTCTGCCCACCCTTTCTAGTGTCCTTTCTCTGGCCTTGGTAGTTACCACACATGTATGCACACATCAGTACTCAGCCAAAGTTAGAAAAGATTTGTGTGCAGATCTAGAGCTCGCCATCTCCCCCGCCTCTGTGTGTGTGTATGTGTGTGTGCGTGTGTGTGAAATCAGAACTGTGTCTCCTTAACTCAGTGAGACCACAAGCCTCTGTTTTGGTTCCCCCTCCCTGTGTTGCAGCCTAGAAACTCTCCTCAGACAAAATGATCCGGCAATGTCAGGGTGCATCTTATTTGCTTTCCTTCTTCGAGGAATCACTGTTTTGAGCTTTCTGTTGAGCAGTGTCTGAAAAGAGATGTTTCATATATTTTGTCTGGATGTCTAGCTGCTTAAGGTAATAGGGTTAATGCATTCCTAATTACTTCATTGTGGCTGGAAGCAAAAATTCCAGTACTGCATTTATAGTATGCTTTGGCTTGAGTATTAGAGGATTTCCTTCAGTTACCATAACTTTTAAATGATATAAGGTAAATACCTTCAAAACATATTTTTTTACTTTGAGGTAGTACTTACAGGTCTGTTTTTTTACTAAACATACAGATTTTTAGTATTTGAGTTCCATATGCCAATATTCAGAAATACTAAGTAAATTCATGCAGTGTATTTTAATGGGGGAAAAAAGATAAAATTCCACTCTTGTCTGAGGTCTTCATAGGTCTTGGAAAGGCTTGAAGAGGGGCATGAAGTCCATAATCATTATTTAGTGAGACAGTAAAAAGGATCCAAACCAAAACTGTCCTAGACAAAAAAAATACCCCTATGTAGAAGCTGAATCTCTAAGGCTTTTCCTCTTGGACACATGCTACAACAATTGCTTCAATTTGGAAATTTATCCCTAACACTAATTTAAATATCTCATATTAGTATGTGAGAATTCTTTCTCCTCTTTTTGTTGTGGTATTGGAAAAAGTCAGTTCCCATCAATGTAGAGATTCATATTTACCAGTACTATTATTAAATTATCCTCTATTCTCTTGTGTTTGAACAAGCTGTCTTCTTTAATTTTAATTCATTTAACACAATACAACAAAAAGTATAATAGATATTCCTTGACTTGAAGAAGCTCAAAACCTATTTGAGGAGATGAGACAAAGACATAGAAAATATTAAAAAGCAGTGTAAGACCATTATGAGAAAGATGTTTGGGTGTAGGATATGAAGTAGCAATTGAATTGTGGAGGCAATATATACTATGCACTTTTTCTCATTTCCGATTATTTAATCTTCTTCTGTGGCTCTCTAGTGAACATTCTTCAGTTTATCCAGATCAACCCTTAGCTGTGGAGCCGAAACATTCCATAGCTACAAGTCTGATCAGTTCTGGGTATGTCTGGATGATTACTTTAAAGTTCTGACTGCTACGGTTCTGTTTATGCAGAACTGTACTTGCTCTTATCACCACACCATATCATTAACTCTTGGCAGTGTGGGGAGTGGAACAAATGTTGGAATCATGCAGACCTGGGTCTGAATCCTTGCTTCACTTCTTATAGGATTTAGAACTTGAGTGGGTGTGTTAGTTAAGGGCAATTTAGTTAAAGACAACATATTCCAGCTTAGCTAGCCTAAGCTAAAATATAGTGGAGGGTTGGTGGGGGGGATTCCCAGAGCCCAAAGGGAGAATGAAGTTGAGTCTCAGGCTCAGCTAGAACCAGAGACTGAAGCCCTATAGCAAACCCAGGAAATTCTCTTTGTCTTTTACCTCTGCAAATCTGCTTCATTCTTTACAGTTGCATATGGTTTTCTCTCTTTTGTAGTAGATGTGACAGGTAAGACTGAGGCTAAGAGTGCCTAAAGCTTCCATTTTCTCAGCCATGTGGGTGAATAAATGTATGTATGTTTATGTCAGCATACAATTCACAGAAAATGTTGGGGAGGTAGTAGGAAAGTTCCCATAAAAGCAGAGTAACTGGGATAATAAAATGACGGTTGTTTACTATAACTAATCATTTCATCTCTTTTAGTCCAGCTTGCTTATATATAGGAGGTCTTCCATAAATATTAACTTTCTTGTCCCTTGCTTCCTTTCTGGCCAGTTTTCACTCTCTATCCTCGACAATTTTCTGCTAATAGTATATAATATGTAGTACCCACAAACAGGAACATGTTGTATGGCTGATTCACTGTGTTGTGCAGCAGAAACTACCACAATATTGTAAAGCAATTATACTCCCCAAACAAACAAACAAACACAGAGTTATTGAAAACAGCTTACATTTCCATCATTTATCAAGGTGAGAATTCATATATTCTTCCTTGGCCAAATAGATACAGTGGAAAGTAACAGTGGTTGAGTGATTTTGATGAGTCTTCATCCAAGAAGGTTGCTTGTTGGAATGAGGATTGTACAGATACAGAGGCTGCCTGTGGAGTGAAATATTGGGGTCATACCTATGGGAGTATTGCAAAAGGCCCTCAGGAGAATGCATTAACCAAACCTTAGACTGGACTGTGAATTTTATTTTATTTTATTATTTTTTTTTTTTTATTTTTATTTTTTTGTGGTACGCGGGCCTCTCACTGTTGTGGCCTCTCCCGTTGCGGAGCACAGGCTCCGGACGCGCAGGCTCAGCGGCCATGGCTCACGGGCCCAGCCGCTCCGCGGCACGTGGGATCCTCCCAGACCAGGGCTCGAACCCGCATCCCCTGTGCTGGCAGGCAGACTCTCAACCACTGCGCCACCAGGGAAGCCCCTCCAGTTCTTTTTCTTAAGGGAACCAGTTAGAAGCTTTAATCAAGACAGCGAAGGAATTTCTTTTGGGCTGGTATGTCTCATCTACCCTTCTGTGCTCCGTTCTGCTCCCGGTCTGATCTTGCCTGGGATCTCTAATTGTGAAATCTTAATAATCTATGACAGAGAGTTCACAATCTTTGCTTTTTAACTCTGAGAATGACTTCATGATGCTATATGTCTTTTTCTACACCTGAGGGCTAATGGTTTATCTGTCCTATTCCTCACATCTGTCCTTTCTCCTTGAAGGGGAGGGATTATCTACACATTGTGTAAATTGAAGAGGCCTTCTTACCCTCTCCATGCTGATGCTATCTTTTTTCTGCTTAATGTCTAAACCGAAAATGAGTCCCTCATTTATGCACCACCGTGACATTTCCTGGGTAATGAATAATTAAAGTCTTCCCAGCAAGAGTAGTTCGTTTTGTTTTGTTTTTTTCACTGCATGGCTAATATCGCGTGAAAGTTAAACTTGCAACTAGCCCAAGCCTTAAAATATGGTGATTTTGTGAAATGGAATTCTCAAACTTCCCAGAGCCCAAATATACTTCCCTTTCATTGAACTTACTGAACTACATTCAAGTTAATAATTCAGTTCTTAAATATCTGGTTTTTGAGAGGCAGTGACTAATACAATAGCATCTCCTCCCCCAATACTATCTGCCTTTAAAAAAAAATTTTTGATTCAACGAAAAAGAAGATTTCCTGCCTTTCTATTTCTGTTCCAACTCCCCAGATACACAAACAGGTTTTCATAGTTCCAGAGTTTCTCTGACTCCACATAAAAGATTTAAGTATAGATAGATATTGGTAATGCTAACCTCCCACAGAATACTTAGAAAATAATGGCAGGAGATACTTGCAAGTTCCAGTCAAAATTATGAAGTGGCCAAAGATTTGTGCCCTCCTGTGGCTTCCCCATATTATAATAATACCATTGTGATTTAGGATCCAGTACTCTAAACTCTGTCCTCCACTTTTCTTTTTAGCTTGCTTTCATTTGATTTTCATTTGGGTATCTGGATGGAAAATATCAATACATTATTTTTACACAAGAATGTAAATTATTGGTAGGTAAAGGAGTGCTTTTTAGTTTTCTGCCATGGCTCATATTTTTTCAGACCTTGCCTGATTCCTAGAGTATCATTCCATTCTGTCTCATCCTTCATCAGAAGGCTTAAATGGTTTCGCATTGTTTCCATGTGACGTTTAGATTTCCCAAACCAGTATGTCAGGGTCTCCTGCTATTTGAACTTACTCTTACTTTAAGTTCATATTTAATCCATTTGACCCACTCTCCATTCCCTGCATGCCCAGCACATTTTCCAACTTCTATATGTTATTTTACTGAAGTAATCACCTTAGCCCCTCTCAATCTTTTCCTATCATCACCCTGCCCATCTTCAAGGCTCAGGTGATTCCCACCTCCTCTGTGATGCTTTCCTGGATTTCTTCAGTAAAACATAATTTCTTCCTCTTCATACTTCCTGTGGCATTAAGAATGCATCATTAACATGTCACTCTTCTTCAAGTGCTTTGGAGTGAAGATGGTATTTATGTTCCTAATATGGATAGTTACCACTTTTTCCAGACCAAATATTGACACACTAGCCAGATCATTTTTTTCCAATTTGTGCACTTCATACATATATATTTTACAAACTTATGAAATTAATTTTATTTTCTTAGGTTGAAAAAGTTCAAGGACGAGGTGAGTCAGTTGGCTTGCTGCTAAACTCACTGATGGTTAATGTTTGCTGGCCAGCCATTAAAGAAAATCTACATGGGGAACCAGATTATAATGCAAATGTTGCTTGGAGAGCCCATGCTCAGTGCCAGGATAGGTTGAAAGACTTGAGGGATATTTCAGCCAGGTCTGATGGAACATTCCAGTTTTGCCGGCAGGACAAAAAAACAAAGAACAAAAACATTAGAAAGGCTTGTCTTCTCCAGAATATGGATCTCTTTCCACTTGATAATGCTTAATAAGCACTAACGTCACTTCCTTTTTGGCTTCCCACTTTCTGTGCCTCTTTTTCTGACCAATTCCTCTCTTCTGACCGCTTTTGTTTTTCAAGTGCATCGATAACATTATTTTGGCTACTTATTATGTCCTGGGAGCCATTCTATCTCTTTAGAAAGCTTTTGCATGTGTCAGATCTTATCTTTTATGTTTTGATGTTTAATAACACTCACAGGTTTTGTTTTCTTTTGTTCTAATAATATGAAAGTGTGCTCATTTAATAGGCTGTATATTAAAAAATGTGTTACTTTTTTAAATAAAGAAATATAGAATATTCTGCAACAATATATCATGGCTAGCAAAATATTTGTAATCAGGACACTTTCAGAAATTTCAGAATGTATCATATCACTGATTACACTGGAAGATATGGGAAAGCAGGGGCATGGCTGACTTTTAATACCATGTATCTTCTACTGCCACAAGAATAGTAAGACTTAGTAAATATTTATTGAGTGATCGGTTGACTGTACTATGAATAGGTACATGGATAGTGAGTAGAGTGATCCTAGGCTTTATAAGACACCTCCTGAGACCCACTTTCAGGTAGGTGTAAGAATACATGAGTGTAGTCTAGGACCCCACTCCTTGTTCTTAGCTCCTGCTTGCAGGGGGTGTTAGAAAAGGAGGTTGGCTGATACTATTTTCCTTGGTAGGTTATATGGCATCAAAGGCAGAACTTAAGGAAGTAGGTCTATTTTTAGACTTGGTGACTTATTTAGATAGGCTGTGATAGAAGGTGGTGCAAAGATATTCACACATAGAATATCACATCCAGGGCGCTTTAACGCTGCATTCAGTGACCTGGGAGGGGTTGGGTGGAAGCACCTGCGAAATGAAATAAACCACTGCAAGCTCCTGTTTGGAATCCACGAGTCTGGCAGCTGGTGACTCAGGCTGTGGGTCAGGAGACCTGAATGTTACCTTTGGCACCATGATGCCACCTTAGTTTATAGACTTTGAGATTAATCTAATAGACTTTCAATCATTTGGTTCATCTAAGAAAATCTGTTCAGCTTTTTGCTCCCCTCTAAACTTCTCCTTGTCTATGTGAAGATGTAGGTGAGGGTGCTAGATGTTTGTGAGCTATCAGCACTGACCACTAGGAGGGAAAATTATCCCACTCATGAGAAAGAGGCATTTGCTTTCTCTGTGGAGAGGAATGGAATTGTCTGTATAATGGTGTGCAGAAGTGGGAACACAGCCTGCAGTTCCCTGCCGTGGTTCCTCTCCATCCCCCTGCAGTTACATTTCCCTTGCATGGAGGAGGCTGGGGTTATATGCGGAGCAGAGCTGCCGGACTGCACAAATGCTGTAGTGAAAAGACAGGAAATTAAAATATCAAAAATTTCAAGAGGAAAAATTTACAACAGCTACTTTAAAAAGTGCTTTGATATTGAGAGGCACGAGAGATAGAGTTAAGGAAAACACAGGATCTTTTCTAAGGAAGTTAGGGAAGAGCCCTAAAGAAGCAGTCCTGATCTATTTGGGCAGAGCTCTTCTCTGTTCCCTCCATGGCCAGTGTCTCCTCCTTCCTGAGACTTGGCTCATGATCTTTCTACTTTTTGGAAGGGTACAGGAAAGGCCACAAGCAAAACTCATGGGGAAATGTGGTAAGTCTGAGACTGGAAGGAAGTTACTGTGTTATATCCCTATCGTTCATTGGTGGATTGGTTCATTCATTCATTTATTCACTCACTCATTCATGCTAAAAATATTTACTGAGTGCTACAGTTTGCCAGGCACCAAGGAGAAAGAGTTGGAGAAGACCAGCAAAGGTTGGTCCTGCCTTCCTGGAGCTTACTGCTTGTGGAGAAAATGAACAGTGGCTCAATTAGCAAATAGCTAGATAACATAATGTCAGGTGCTACAGTGCTATGAAGAAAACTAAAGCAGGGTAGGAGAACTAGTGATACCTGGCAGTTTTTGATTTCTCCATCCGTCTAGTTGCTCTTGCAACCTCAGTGAGGTGGCATGGGCAAAGAAAATTTCCCGTGTTGACTTTCAAGTTAGGGCACTTTTCTACCCTATGTTCTTCCTCCAGCCTCTAAGGTCTAATCCCTTGGATTCTGCAGTGTAAGTCAGCTTCCTTCCTCTTAGCTGCCGCACATTCACTATAAAAATGCACATACACTACACTCCTTTGCCTGGATACACCAGACTTCTCTGTTTTCTCATTTTCGAAATGTTGCAGAGATCGCTCATCTGCTGATATTCCTTCTTTCCTTTTGTGTTGTGGGTTAGTACCTTTTAAAATTTCTTCACTACCATGTGTAGTTAGATCTTGGGAGTAAAGGCAAACATATATACAACCCACTATATATAAATGGACTTACCCACTTAATCTGTTTAAAAATTGGGACAATGATACAACCACCACTGGGTTTCTCTGTGGACTCTGGACATCTTTAATCCCTGTAATTTTTCAATTGCTTAGCGGTAATATAGTCAGGTATGTTGAGTTGAAACAGACTGCCAGATATTTCTCCAGGAAAGATGGGTTTATTGGGGATCAGCAGAGAATTACAATTAGGGGTCTGCAACCATGGTGAGCCATGTACAAGTCCCTGCCTGGAAGGGAAGGAGAGTGCTTTTTTAGAAAGGAGTCGGGGGAGGGATAAACTGGGAGATTGGGATTGAGATATGTACACTACTGTATATATAATAGATAACTAATAAGGACCTACTGTATAGCACAGGGAACTCTACGCAATACTCTGTAATGACCTATATGGGAAAAGAATCTAAAAAAGAGTGGATATATGTATATGTATAACTGATTCACTTTGCTGTGCACCTGAAACTAACACAACATTGTAAATCAACTATACTCCAATAAAAATTATTAAAAACAAAATAGGAAAGGAAATTGAAAGGGCTTTAGTAAGCCAAGCGTCCATGGCTTTTCAATGGCTGAGTCTGTGCTAGGAAAGGAATCTGTCTTCTTCCTGTTGTGCTGTTTTGGTCACAGGGTGTGAGAGCTCCCCCTTCTGGTATCCCAACTCTATTTAATAGAGGTTTCTATTTATTCCTTTTTTACAGGTAACAGCACCTATCATTATAAATTCCATCCCCCATCCTCTGTTTACCTCACCGGGGCTGTAAGTTCCTCTCTACCAATTCTAATTCTTTTTTAGAGATTCAGTTTAACTCTCAGAATTGTTCACAGGGAGCCTTCACCAATTTGTCAATTACGTGTAGAATTTTCTACCCAGTAACTGTTCCCACAGTGGTTTCTGCTTGTAGGGTTTTGCGCTGGTAAATTGCAGTTCTCTGTATTTGCCTGTCTCTGTCTCTAATTTGGGGGGGACAGCAGTTTGCCCTGTGACCTCGATTCTCTGACAGATCTTAGAAGAGTTGTTGATTTTCAGTTTGTTCAGCTTTTTCTTGTTAGGATGGGAGTGATTTCCAATCTCTTTACATCTGGAGACTCAGTGTGAGTCTACCTCTTTTATGCACCTTGCTCTGACCATTTCAGTTCCCTGGGATGTTTCCTCTTTCTTAGCTCTTATTTTTGGCATTAAGTATCAGGGTACTTAACTTACATTCCACCTTACACCAACTATTTTATTTGTGCATAGCCTGTCTTCTAGCTAGACTGCACTTCCTGAAATGAAAGAAAAATATCTTATTTACTTTATGGTTCCCCAGACTTCATTAGATTAATATAGAGTTGAGTGTCTTCTGTATACCAGACACTGCCACATACATTTTACTTATTTAATTATCACGACACTACTATGAAATTATTTGTTTTTACTGTTTGTTGAAATGAAAGCTGATGTGGCCTGTGGTCATGCTTTTTGAAGTGGCAGAGCTAGGTTTTGAACTCGGGTCTGCCTGATTCTAAGAATGAGGCAGTTCCTTCAGCTAAGCTACAAAGCCCTTCCTAGTACTTTGTCTCCATAGACAGTTGTATTCTTGTTCATTGAGTGAATTAATGGATGAATTATCTGGACATTTCACTGCTGTTCTCTTCTCTGTAAAGTGAGGATGATGGCAGGTACCTGACCTAAGAATGAAATAGTCAGCTGAGGTCTCTTAATTTGGTAACCAAGAGAAAGTAGAGTTAATTAACTGAAACTCCCATCACTTCTCCTTAAACTTCCAGAATGTCTCAGAGACATTTTTCTGAGCTCCATTGCAAGGTGGAACATTTTAGCCACTACTGAAGAAAGCACTAAACATTTTATGAGTTGGCTCTTTCTTCCTAACGTTGTTGGCTAAGTTCTGCCTGCTTTATTCCTGTTTCTTCATGATGTTTTATAATCTAGGCCTCCTTTACAGGGACACAGGAATATGTTTTATAACTGCAAGGGTCAAGCAAGTAAGAGTTTGCGTGAGAGTCTAGGAGACATAGTGAAGCAGTAACCTCTTACTTTCTGTAGCTTTTTTTTTTTCAAAAATTTCCCTCATTTTTTGTCTCCCTAAAGCTCAGTCTTAAAATTAAAAAAAATAAAAAACAAAACACAACTTTGCTGTATAAAGTATCTTTAAAAGTAAATATGGTAAGTATTCATTTACCTTAATAATTTGGAAATACAGAAAATGTCTAAAGAAGAAGAAACTGACTTCTCTCAATCTCATCATCCAGTTATGTCTGCTAACATTTTGGCATATTTCATCTCAGCCTCCACCCCCTTTTTGCATAAGGCATTTATTTCAGATCACTTATATTCTGTAATATACTGAATTTTTATAATCTTTTTACATGATATGTCATAAACATTTCTGAATATCATTAAAATACTTATAAATATTATTTCTATTTAACAGATGCATAGTTAATTTATGTGACTGTTCAAAACTGGTAATTCCATGTGGAATCAACTTGAGGTGATTGAATATGAAACAAAAAAGAAAGACATGGGAGGCAGCCAAGGCTCTTGACTCATGTTTTTTTGTTTTTGCTTTTATGCGTTTTTTTTTCCCCCCATGTGACTGGAAGAAAAGAAATCAACTTACAGAATTCTAGAACATTTAGCATGAATAGATTTCTCATTTGGTCAAGATGGAGTACAGATACTGAATTTACTCTCCTTTCTGAAACAAAAAATGGACAATATACGAAACAACAGTTTTCAGGACATTTCACCTCAGACAACAAAGGATAGAGACCTCTAAGAGATGGAAAACAAATGAGGTGAACTCATGATTGCCCCATCTGACTGTCTAGAGAGAGTCTCCTGGCCATGGTGCAGGGAGGTGGGGACATAAACAGAGACTAATGAGCTCTCTGAGTTGAGGAGATACAGCTTAGAGCCCAGGGAGACTAAAGCAGCTAAAATTCACAGGGAAGACTCCCAGAGAAGAGAAAGCTGGACAGAAAGAGAGAGAGAGTTCTGGAGATCTGCACTGTTCCTACTGACTCTTCAACTGAATAATGTTCCATGCATGCAAGTGGTTGGGGAAAGAACCCCCAAAAGGATTAGAGGGAGCAATCACTAGAGCCTGCACAGGTCTGGGAATAGTTCCTCTTTCCACCAGCAAGAATAAAAAACCTCAGAATTCATGCGATACCAGGTAGAGTACTCAGAAGCATTTTTCCTCAGCAATAGGGAAAAATTAGCCCTAGACCAAATGTTGTTCTAGTCCCACCTAACAGCTTAAAAGTGAGACTCTAAAAGATAAAACTGTTTTGAAGTAACTTAAATGCATACCAGAACAAAACTGAAGAATATTTATAGGAATATAAAAATATTTAAAACCCCATAAGGAAAAATTTATAATATCTATTATGTAATCAAATATTGTCATGAATACAAAGAAGCATAAACATACACATAATTATAAGAAAAATAAACATAATTGCCCCATAAATGACACAGATGATATAATTAGTAGACAAACAGTTATTATAACTATGTTACACACATTCAAGAAGCTAATGGGAAAATTAAGTAGTGGCATAGATGAAATTAAAAAGATAAAATTAAACTTCTACAGATAAAAACTACAGTGTCTGAGATGAAGCATATGCTGCATGGGATTAACATCAGATTAGATATTGCAAAAGAAAAGATTAGTGAACTTGAAAATATGTATGACAATAGTAGCACAAAGTCTGGAAGGGAAGAAATGGAAACATACTGGAGTAAGGTTTTATACTATACATGAAATGGTATATCACTTGAAGATAGACTATTATTAAGTACCACTTTACCCTAAATCAACCACTCAATATAGCACCAGAAAGAGTATAGATAGTAAGCCATAAGAGACAGTAAACTAGAATCACTGGGAAAGTCAGTTCATCCAAAAGAAGGCTGAAAAGAGGAAAGCAAAAACAAAGAGATCGGACAAACAAAAATTAAATAGTGAGAGGATAGATTTAAGCCCAATTATGTAGATGTGCACATTAAATGTAAATGGTCTAAATACCCAAATTAACAGTTAGAAACTGTCAGATTAGGTTCAAAAATCAAAATTCAACTATATGTTGTCTATGAGAAACCCACTTTCAGTATAAAGATACAAATAGGTTAACAGTAAAAAGGATGGAAAAAAAAAGTCATATGAAACTAATCAAAAGAAAGCTGGAGTGACCATGTTAATATGGGTTGAGTTCTATTTCAGAGCAAAGAATATTACCAGGAATAAAGAATGCCATTTCATACAGATAGGGGTAAATTTATCAAGAGGAAATAACAAATTTAAACATTTATATACTATACCTAATAACAGAACTTCAAAATACGTAAAGCAAATACTGATAGAAGTGCAAGGAAAAATAGGCAAATTCTTTATTATAGTCAGATTTCAGCACCCTTTTTTGTAATAATTGATAGAACAAGCAAAAAAATTAATAAGCATATAGAAGACCTCTATAACACTGTCAACCATGTTGAACTAACTGAAATTTATATAACTCCACCTAAGAAAAACAGAATACACACTCTTTTCAAAGGCATATAGAACATCTAGCAAGATATGCCATATTCTAGGTCGTAAAATAAATCTCAATATGTTTGAAAAGATTCAGATTATACAGAGTATATTCTCTGACTATAGTGAAATTAAATTAGAAATCAATAGCAAAAGATATCTGGAAAATCCCCCCAAATTTTGAAAGTAAATATCACACTTCTAAATAACCCTTGGGTCAAATAATAAATCAGAAGAGAAATTAGAAAGTGTTTTGAACTGAATTAAAATAAACACATAGCATTTCAAAATTTTTGAGAAGCAGCTAAAACAGTATTTAAAAGAAAATTTGTAGTATTATACACCTAGATTAGGAAAAAGGAAAGGTCTCAAATCAGTAATCCTAGTTTCTACTTTAAGAAACCAAAAAGAAAAGGAGTAAATAAAACTCAAAGTAAGCAGAAGAAAGTAGGTAATAAGGGCTAAAGCTGAAAGTAGAAAACAAAATCAATAGAGAAAATGACACCAAAAACTTGTTCTTTGAGAAGATCAATAAAATTGATAAACCACTGGCCAGACTAATCAGGAATTTATCAAGAGGAAATAATAATTTTAATTAAACAGTTATTCACCTAGTAACAGAAGACAGAAATGAGTGAGGAGACATCACTACAAATTCTATAGATAATGAAGGAATAATAAGGCAATATTATGAACAACTCATGACAATAAATTTGACAACTTAGGTAAATTGTACAAATTACTTGTATGATAGCCTACTAAAGCTCACTCAAGAAGAAATAGATAACCTGAACAGAAATTGAATTTATTGTTTAAAACTGCCCCACAAGAATATATCAAGTTCTAATTGCTTCCCTGGAGAATTCTTTCAAATACTCAAGGAATCAGACAGACATTCTAAGAAAACCACAGACCAATGTATAAAAACAACAATCAGAAACTGAAATTTTACAAATATCAGTTACAATCAGAAAAAAATTACAAAGCACTTAGAAACAAATCTGATCAAAGTGGTGTAAGACCTGAACACTGAAAACTACAAAACATTGCTGAAAGGAATTAAAGAGGATCTAAATAAATGGATATACTCATTTGTGGATTGAAGAGTCAATATTGTTATCAATTCTCCCCAAACTGATCTGTAGATTCAACACAATTCCAATCAATATCTTAGTTGGCTTTTACAATTTTTTTGCATAAATTGACAAGCTGATTCTAAAATGTGTATAGAAATGCAAAGAACCTAGAAGAGGCTAAACATCTTTGTAAAAGAAGAAGAAACTTGGAAGACATATTTGCCCTCATGGTTCATTATGAAGCTATAGTAATTAAGACAGTGTATTGGCATAATGGTGGACAATCAAAAAAAGACAGTTTCTAGGTCATGAGAGTTATAGTTCCTAAAAGAAGATGGCAGGCACATATTAACTTTCCCCATTCCCTCAGGATACCTCAAAGTAGTGGTTCCCAAAGCATGGTTTGAAAACTAGCAATATTATTAACATCACCTGGAAGCTTTTTAGAAAAGCCAATTATTGGGGCCACCTACTGAATCAATATTTGTGGGTGAGGCCCAGGAATCTGTGTTTTCATAAGCTCTCCAGGTGATTCTGATGCACACTAAAGTTTTAGAAAGTACTGCCTAGGCCTCTCCCTGCTACAAATCCTCCAGGATTTGGGAGACAGGAGAAGAGGTTTGGAGACAGTGGCATAACTCAGTGTCACAGAGTGAAGAAGAAAACTGATGGCCTTTGACCATGGAATCCATTAAAACATACTCTCAATGCTTCCAGGCTGAGCTGATGAATAAAAAATAAGCTAATCTCATTTCTAGCCATTACGCTATTGAAGATAATTGGGCTACAAGGTGAGCAATCAACTTTACCAAGCACAGGCAGTTGGCACAATTTGTTGCTTGGAACTAACTTACTGTAAGTAGATGGTTGAGAATAATGCAGAGGCTATGAAGAGAAATCCAGGATTCTGAAATTCTCCTTAAGTCTTTTAAAATTCTCTTTCTCTCTGTCTCTCTCTCTCCCTCTCTTCCACACACACAAAAACACATACACACACATGCATTCACAGTGACATCTCATGACACATGAGACAGGATGTGGAACTGAACAGTTCTGACGAACGTCTGAGTGATAAGATCACCTTCAAGAGCCAAGAGCTGAAAGTCTATTCTAGCTCAGTAAGACCTAGGAACTAGTTTCTTGGGGAATACTTGATTACGTTACGTAGGCCAAATAGCTTCTGACGTTACCATTAGAGCTTTAGTCCTACCTTCAACTGCCTGAAGAATGTACTATATTGGATTAGGAAACTGAGCCTCATGTAGTCTGGTCCTGCTTTCTGGATTTAGGATGTGGCTTGTCTCAATAACCAAAGTTAAGTCCATCTCACGGAAAGAAAAGGAAGGGATAATGGGGAGTTAAAAATGTAATGAGCACCTGAATTTATTTGTTGCTCTTTTAAAGGGGTCTCCTCTTAATCAGCATCAGCTTTCTTTCCTACCTCTCACCTGGCTGTTAACGTTTAACTATTGCCCTTCCCTGTGGGACATAATGGTTACAGTTGTACTCCCAACCTTCTGGCATTTAATCAAGATAAAATTGATTACCTTTAACTGAAAACAAAAAATCACTTATAATCAGGATACTGATATATTAGCAGGGACAAGATCCCAACTTTTAGTGGACTGGGCAGACTGTCGGGTACTGTCTTAAGTACTCCCCACCCTACACCTCTATTTTTCTATTGCCACACAGTCATAATAATTTGTCCTGTGGATGCCAGTTGCTTTTTGTTTAGCTTAAACCTGTGTTACAAGTGCTTCTTCAATCACTGCAATCAAAAGTTGCCTAGTGAAGTTGCCCATTGGCTTAGGCAGCACGACTTTCAACGCTGGTTGGTGTCATAAACAGGCATGGTGAGGGGTAGCTAAGAGTATCAAGAAACGGAGAGTTTAGGGTAATATTTTATTCCTTGTCTTTATCTTTTGGTGATTAGTCTTTAACATAATCTCAGACTGAATACTGTGGCAATTTTCCTACTTGCAGAGTGCAAAATATTAAGGTAACAGTCAAAGTAGATGTGTCTTTCTGTCTTACTAGAATTTTAGGTGAAAAATGTCAAAATTTTGTGTTTAAGTATGTGTTAAAGCATTTGAACAATCCTTGTCGATTATTATAACCTTTGCTATGTGCCAGGCACTGTATTATGTACAATGCATGCATTTGTTATTACATTTAGTTCTCCTTGTATAATGGTTATTATTCCTTCCTTTCTCTAAGGCATAGAGAATTTAAATAAATTATCCAAAGTTATGGCATAAAATTGTGGCAGAGCCAAAACTCAAATATGATTTTGTCTGAGTTAAAAACTCAGGCTCTTTCTGCTAGAGCCAGCTGCCAACTTGAAAATTCTGAGTTGTCTTTTCTAGTTCTAGGATATGAATGCAATAGTCTTAGGAACCCAAATGAACAGAAGTCCTTTTTTAAGACTAGGCCATATTTTTTCAGTACTAGGCCAGTCATGGAAATAAACTTTGTTCTTTTTTGGGGGCCACACTTGTGCGATCTTAGTTCTCCAACCAGGGATTGAACCCGGGTCCACAGCAGTGAAAGTCCAAGTCTTAACCACAGGACCACCAGGGAATTCCCTAAACTTTGTTCTTTATGACCATGATCTTGAAGGAATTGGAATTAATCCAAATGGAATCAAGTAGTGAAACACGTTTATTTATATTGATTAGTCTCCTGCCTATTTCCAGAAATATTTGAAGAAATGTGACAAAAAGCGAATATCCCGAAATTCCCTAATGAGCATAATCTCATTCTCTTATGAACTCTAATAGATCTTTTGCTTGTATTTCTCTGGTGGAACTTGCCATTATATCATGTGTTATTGTTTCTAGTATTTGTCTACTTCCATCAAGATGATCCTGAAGGCAGATACTCTTTGTATTAGGATTCTTCAGAGAAACAAACCAATAGGTTCGCTCTCTCTCACACACACACATTTAATTTCACGAGATTCACTTGTAAAAAGCATTACTCCAATTAACAAACCATCTAATTTGAGATAGAGATGGCTGAAGTTCTTCTGACTAGTCTTTCAGATGTTAAATCTCCATCCTACCATTGTGGATTACTAACTAGAGTACTCAGATGTTAACCAGCTGCCCATAGGATATAAATTAACACATACCACATTTTATGTGAGCTATTTCAATAAAATGACAGACAACATACAAACTACTTAAGGGTTTAGTCTTATTGAATATTATAAATTGAGCCTGTGAGGAAGAAATTGGCATGGGTGGATAGGTGGTCACAATGCTTATAAACTCCCGAGGGCATCTAGAATTCAGAATTCCTTTTCATTAACTGAAGACAATGTTAGCTAATATCCCTAGTCAGTAGCAAATCCTATAAAGTGTAATTGTTCCTAAGCAGCTAAAGAACAGAAAAAAGAATGATTCATTCTAGTCAATGATTTGCTTTTTCTTTTTTTTAAGAAAAAATAAACTAAATTATTTCATCCTTACTCCTATTAATGTTTTGTCAGAGAGACGAGTTCTAAATTTCAGAAAACAAATCCAAGTTCTAAGCTGCTCTCATTTTCTTTTTTCTGCCTGTCTTCTGTTGCAGAACTTCTCTCACCAATCAGCCTTCATCCTGACTCTGCCCCCACTGCCTTTTGTTCTTTAGAAGACACTCATTAACATTTGCTAATGTATGCTAATGAGAAGTAATTAGCATCTTCTCTGTGAACAAAAGCTGGTGCTAAGAAGGATGTGTAAAGACTGTACAGAGTTCGGCCAGCCTTGCTTCAAGCTTCTTTATGCTCTGAGGACAATCGTCTGTTTTCAGTTGTTTCACAGTTCTTGTGTTTTTTGTTTGTTTTGTTTTGTTTGTTTACCCGTGAATCCTGACAACCCTTCTTCTTCATGATTGGGAATATTACAGAAATGCTGCGGGGGACAGAAAGATTCCTTTTGGTTCTAAGCAATCCAAGGATATATAAGCATAGCCACCAAGGGTTTATAGCACACTATTTTCATCTGGTTAGTAGCCACAGAAACTCACACAAGAGAACGTATTTTCATTTCAGCACACTTATTTACAGTGGTTGCCCTTTATGGCGGTAATTGCAATGTGAGAGCACACACTCTGAATATATATTATGACAACAGGGTTAAATAAGAAATGTCCTTTGCCCCAAAATAATCTGAATGCAAAGGAAGACTCACCACTTACTTTTTTGTAACCACAGAGAGCTCTAAATGCCTTTGTAAATAGTTATTTATTTACTGAATATGTGTAGTTTAAAAAAAGTCAACCCTCCAAACCACATAGAATAAGAGTTGTTTTTGTTCTTTCTGTAGACCAGTGGTGTCAAGAAATATCTAATTGCAGTTTCTCACAAATACTCCTGTATATAATTTACCATTTGAAGAACTATGCTTCATCATTTCATATTTGCTCTTGTGGCTCAGGGGTGGTAGAATTTGGAAACATACCAGCTACCCATTTCATTCAGCCTGTTTAATTTCATGTAACATAAAAACACAAGGAAAAAGTGCCAAACTATTCGGGGTGCATCCCCTTCCCCTCTTCTTATGTGCATAAAAAAATTTATTTTCATTGTGAAAGGATAGAAGGGGAATCTTTATTTTGAGTGAATTTTCTATTTTTCTTTTTGTTAGTCTCTCTGGAACCTCGTAGTAAAACGTGTTTCTCCACAGACTTCATTCTCTTCCTGTATTCCTCAATGCAACTACGATATGTTATATTGTGTTTTTAATAAAGCAGGCATCAGCAGCTATTTATTCTCCGCTTCTTAAGGACTAAAGAGCCTCAAAAATAAATATTATCTAAAAGGAAAAACATTAGAGAATGACAGCTACTATTGTTTTTGGGTTTTTTTGCCTGCCCCGTCTCCTTCTTTGGTGAGTCTTACCAAAAACCTAAATTATTATTCTTTTTTGTAATTTTATAACCACAGTGATTTAAAATAACTGTTTAGTATCTCCAAGATATCATAATGTTTGAAAATATGACCAGCCTTTTGGCATTTATTATACAAGTTTCCATCAGAGTGTTCTTGAACATTTGTGCCCCATGGTTTTTTTCAATGGTCTTAAGGAAGACCTTATGGTTTTAAGGTTTTTAATGGTATTAAGGAAAGGTGCTGGCACCTGCAGAAAGAGTATCAGCCTAGGTCTGTCACATTAAACCTTTCCCCCAGATACCTTGTTTATATTTAAGTGTAATGATCTCATTCGGTTATTTCCACTCCTGAGGATTTTTTGAATGTCTTATAGTTTACAGGCTCATTAAGGTATTTGATTGATATAAGAGCTAAATAATTATTCTTTTTACTCATTGGCTTCCAAAATATCATGCTCGATTCCATCATTTGAAGGACTTGGGATTGTTATAAACAAAGGTCATGAATATCTTCTTATCTGACCTAAAAGTAGCAAAAATAAAAGGAGCTGCTGATTTAAACTGAATCAGATTTTATGTCCTGGGTAGATATTTGAGAGGAAGAAGAATCACGTTCCATCATTTTTGTTCACTTTCACAGAGAGTGGCTTCTGTTCCTTACTTAACACCCACCAATAATAGTGTTTTCATAAATGAATGGAAGCCGAGTGCTGTGCCATTCTCTACAGGGGAAATGATACTTCAATATGGTTTGGTGACTCCATCTATTCAATTTAAACTCCTGAACTTCAACTGTTCCTACCTAAGCTATTCTCCCTAGAGCCTCCTATCTCCTTTTCTTGAAACTCCACCCACTGCTGCCCAGACCAAAAACCTTGGGATTGTCCTTGATTCTTCTCTTCCTCTCATATTCCACATTATACCACATTCTGATGACATGGGTTCTTCAGCTAAGATTTGGAAATGTGCTTGTTATGGCATAGATTAATATCTGTCTCAGGGCAGTTTATTCTGAGGTGAAAGTTACCTCATTTATTTTTTATTTATTTTTTCTTAGGTAATACAATTCAAATTTAATTAAAGAGCGGTTTCTACCATTTCACAAGAGAACATGAAAGTGTGTGTATATGCACAGTTTTGATAATGGCAGTGCCTTTTTAAAAATATCAAAGTTAATTTACTTCCCCTTATTGTATATAAATTTTCACATCATTTTTCATTTTTCCATTTTTTAAAAGGTTATACTCCATTTATAGTTATTATAAAATATTGGCTATATTCCCTGGAAATGTACCCCATTTTACATGCCAGGAGCTGATGTTGACATTTCCTCACACACAAAGGAACCCTAAAAAGAAACACACTAGTACATTGCTAATAAACATAATTAGTACATTGCTGGTATAACCCAAGTAAACTTGAGTTTAGGTATGAGTTATAAAGTCATTCTTTTGCATCAAATAGCAAGGCTCCTTAAGGACGGTTATTTCCTTCTACAGTTTACAAACTCCTACTCCAGAGCACTTTGCTCTGTAGACCCTTGTAAATGCACAATAAATGCTAATTGAATAAATGAATTTTCAGTTTCCAAAGTAATGACCTGGTGCTACAATAATCCCTTCAAAAACTAGAGGAACAGGCAATATCATTAAACTCTTCCTGCCACTGGGCCACTCTGATACTGAAGAACCGTAAAATACTTTCAGTACCATAGATTGAAAAAGAAAACCTGGAACAACATCCACTTTTCTGAACGATTCCAGTGCCTCTGAAATGTGACATTTTGCTGTTGTTTCCTTTTACTGTTTTTAATTACTGTGTCTATTTGCATGAAATGAGGATCTGGGTTGCCTAGGAGTTCATCTGCTCCTATTGCATATTCCTCTCTTAAATAAGCGTACTTCAATGCAGTTTTGCTTGCTGCCTTCAACATTTAGACAGGAAACCACTCCCCCCCTTCACTGTCCTCCCATCACTCCCCAGGAGAGAGGTTATTTTTAAAGTACATAATCAATAGGCTTTGGGAAGCATCCAGAACATGAGGGGGGTCATATGATTGGGGCAAGCTACTAAGGACTGCTGAGAGAAGGGATGGCAATAGGCCATGCCGAAAATTGTCTGAGAAGGGAAAGACAGTCTGTAACTCCCATTTAAGTGTTCTGAGTTATTCTTTTGCACAGGCTTTTGTCTGGGAGGGGCTTCTTAGATTGGTTCTTCAGCATCGCTTTGAGTTGCAGGAGATGCAGATCGCACTGACAGTTGCTTTTCAGAACAAATAGTGTTCCATTAAAATTAAGCTTGGTCTGAGGCTCTTGATGGAGTCTTCAATCTCCTGGTCAGGGTGCTGCTGTTTAGTTCTTTATGCTGATGATGCCTTTGCTGAGGGTTTGAATCAATAATAAACCAATTATGATCACAGTAACTATAAAAACAACTGTTCCATGGCCCCTGACTCAGCTGCCAGACAAAAGGAATGCTGTTGAATAAAGAAGGCACCTACCGAAAATGTGCAGATGATCATGCACAGATGAGTATCACTGTTGGAAAGTCACCTGAAGAGGAGTGAAGGGGCTATTTCTGCAATACTCTCCATTACATCACTCAGAAACCATAGCTCTTTTTTCTTCTTTACTTGCAACCACAGGCTGTCTCCCCTTATGGATTTTTAGGTTTTATTTAATGGCCATTTATAACTATGCTTCCTGTACCTGAAAAGATGACCTATGACTCCAGCCCTGCTTTTTCTCTCCCCTGGTTGTCAGAGGAAATTGATTTCTTGCTCATCTCCTTGGCTTGGGACATTTCATTCTGCTGCTTTTGTTTCATATATGATCCTTCCTAAAGATTTGCTTGTATTTCTATTTGTTTAGTATTTTCCTCTATTTCATTATTTAACTTTATTTAATCATGTCTAGTGAGTTGATTATTACAAATCATTATAACATTTTACGTGAATTTTTGCTTTGGCTATGCATGGTGCAAAAGAGGCTGTGTGTCAGACTTTGCTATTTGTCCTCAGCTGTTTCTATATTATGCACGCTGATCAGACCTTGCTCTAAGGCTAATCTTACATCATTAAGATGCCTTCCTAAGTGAATTCTTCTTTGGCTGAAGAAACTTGGTGGCAGCATTTAATTGCAAATAAAGACCATGGCCTATTGTTGAATGTAAAATATCTTCTGAGAAGTGTCTGCCTTCACTATTGCGAACTCTCAGTAGTGACATAAAGACCTTTGTCCTGTGCAGATCCAGTTACAACTGGTGACAGAAGGCATATGTCCACTCCGAACAAAAGAACACTTATTTTCATATTCGGTGGCTGATGTTGAGTGATAACATTTTTGTATATCCTAAAAATTTTTACGCAGATGCTGTTTAAAGGCAAAAAGTGCTTTTACAATAATCTTCTTTGTGAATGGAATTTAAACTCTGAATGTGCTGCCTTTTCAATATGCCTGTCAAGTTCTGAATAATAACCTTTGACAGTGCTGAGCAGAAACAAAATCAGAGGTTGTTTCCTCTGTTCACAGCAACATTGTTTGTTATCTTTGCTTTTTTGGACTTATGCCCATCCACCTTAAATAAAAATATGTAAATTAATATTTTAAATGAGTTACTAGACTCATGGTTTAAAGAAATAGTCTACTGTAATTTTTACCATGGCAATTTGCAGATCTTTGTCTCTGGCTGACTCAACCTGTGATGAATGGACAGTAGTTGACAAGGGGAAAAAAATCTGCCAATTAATATATTTTCCTATATTACTATACCATTAAAATTTTATAAAACCTTTATATGCCTTATAAAAATGGAGCAAATCTAAAAACAAGATGCTGAGGTTGAGGTGAGGAGTAGACAGAAGAAGTGTTCTTTGTCTTGGAAAGAACTGTAGAATCACCTGTCTCCACATAGTCAAGGTAAATCATATATGGGAAAATTTAAGCTGTCTGCATATAATACCTATAAAAGTAATTGAAATAGGAAATATCAGGTTTTAAGCAGTTTTGAAAGATTCTTTGACACTGGGTACCTGGTCATAGTGAAATATTGTCTATTTTAATAACTTAATTTATTTATAATAACCAAGTGGTTTGTGCATGTGGCTATAGCTTTGCCAACAATTCCTTTTACCATAGAATGAAATGACCCAACACACCCTAAGTCTGCTTATTGTAGTACAGAATTTATTTTAGTTGAAGTTATTTTGAATTGAGTTGACAGGTTTATGATTGATATGTTTTGCAAATCATTGAAGACGATGAGGCAGAGAAGTCCTTGCACAGCACTGTATAAGGTATTGTAGCTGTATATCTTTAATAAACAGTGCTTATTTTGACAACTTTATTGAAAAAATTTATTAACTGCACAGAAAACTTTACAATGAAAATAATAACAGTAAAAACCAGTTATTAACAATTGTACCATCATTTAAAGAATTGCTGTATTTTTTCTTTCTTCAACAGTGCAGATCCAAGTGGAGGAAAAAGAAGATGATACTGAGGAAAGTTCAAGTAAGTGGGGATGGACATATCCCCACTGGGATATGTTTCCTGTGGAACAGCAGCGAATTCAGGGGATTCATCCTCTTATCTTGTGGGAATATGCTACCATAAGCAAGCAGAGGAGCATGTGTGGATGACTTTCGATGGTCTCACAAAAGAGATCAAGACCATCAAACAGAATCTCTACTCGAGAGTCCATTCAATTGGCACACACACATTCCACCCAATTTATAATTTACTCATGATTAAGTAGATGGTACTTCAGAAAAAATTTGCTCTTTTATTTCTTTATTATTTTCCCCCATGAAAATCTTTGTCCTAAAAGCTTTTCTCTAAGGCTGACTCTATTACAATATAACAGATTGACCTTTTTGACTGAACTGATCAGGTGGTTCAATAAAAATGAAAAAACCTGTTCTTTTGTACTGAATTCATGGGTATTTTGTCGGAATTGCTCTGTTGTTTTTACTTTGAGTAGGTTCAGCTCAAGAGCTGTGACCCCTTTCCAGGCATGCAGACCCCTCATGGACTGGAACAGAGAAAGATCATTATATGAGCAAAAGTTTTGAGTTTACCAAAACTGAAAGAGCAGCATCTCAAGAAGAGTTCAATTAGAGAATACATCAACACTGTCAATTAAAAACCTGAGCCCAACATGACAGCCAGTGAATGTTCATGATGACAGTTGTTTTCATTAATTTGGTACATTTTACATGAAAACAGCCCAGAGTCTCACATAGATCCTAGATGCTATGACTTGACTACTGTCGGGGAGGAAAAGTAATTTTTCCTCTACCTTCCTGAGTTCTTAGCTGATACCCGTATAATATAAGACAGTTAACAAGAAAAAAACCAAAACAAACCAGAAGTTTATTAACACATACACCTCATGTATACATGGGAGATATCCAGGAAAAATGAGTAACTGTGAGGTGGCTTAAAATTTAGATTTGAACACCATCTAAAGAGGGGAGAGGGAGGGGCATATAGGTCTCTTGGGAGAGAGTAAATAAGTTTTAGGAGAATAGATGGGAAGTATGATAGTTTATGATAAAGTGTGTCTGCATGTGGTGTTGACCTATAGTCTCCTCTCCTGTGATAATAGTCAATCTTCCTTGGGGATGAAACTCCTGGGGAGGGGATTTATGACAGTTGAGCTCCTTTTGGAGACTCTGTCTTTAAGCAGATAAGAGAAGTTCAGAGAAAGTCTTTTCCTGCATTTGCTGTTTTTCAAGTGATACAGCTCAAAATAGTCAGTACACCAAAGTGGCATATTTTGGGGTGGTATATTCAGAATGCCTTTCTGACGTGGTATATTTTGCTACCCTTCAAAACTGAATCAAGCCCATTCCGAAAGGTAATGCATGCAGATCCACATTTAGTAGGCAACTGTAAAACATTCCTTTTTTAAGAATTTGAATATTTGGAAACTAGTTAAAGCACTAAATATAGCCTTTTTGTCCTAAGTGCTAAAATATAAATATAATAATACACTTTTCATCCATGGTCAAACTCTGCAAGCTTAATAGTTAAGCCTTAATATGAAATATACTAAAATGCAGGGTAGTAAGTGGCTGCTAGAGTTTTCAAGCTATTTGTGGGTGAAATTGTTTCTCAGTTCCTATGAGGCTCTGTTCTTTCTATAATTAGTGACTAAAATGAATAATAAAGGCTGGGTAAATTTTCAGAATGCCAGAGTGGGGTTCAAATAACATACAATATTTGCCACAGTATTTAACAAATGGAAACTCATTCTTGGTTTTGATGACAAAATATAGTTTTCCAAACCCGGTTAGAAAAGTTACTTTCCTGTTACTCTCTGTTAGTCAAACTTTAGTAATAATGGTAATATTTAGATCTTAGATTTGAAATATCAATAAAAAAATTTTGATAAGTAATGTTAAAAAGATAACAAAAAATAACAAAAAGATTTTAAAAGATAAAATAATGACACACACATATGTAAAAATGAAGACATTTAACTAATAAATGAGGAATCTGGTGAGGCATTTATAGCACTTACCAGTTAAAGGAAAATTCAAAGAACAGATTTATTTATAGATCAGGAATATTGAAATGATTGTGCAAATAAGGCATGACTGGGGGATTTTTTCTTTCATTTTCTTTTTCGGTGGTGGAAGGTTGTCTCTGCATTGAACAGAGTTCACTTGCTTGTCTACAGACAAGAACTATTTTGCATTGCTATCTAGTTATCAGTAACTTACAAAGTTACAAAATAGCTTCCATAGAATCAGAATCAGGTAGCACAGGAGGGTATGGTGCAAACAATTCATAGTTTTCCATTAAAGCACAAATTTTTCCCTAAGTAGCTTCTATTTAAGAAGATAGTGATGATTATGAGTAATATTTGTTTTTTTGTAATAAACATCAGAAGTTGACTCTAAATATCAGAAGTTAAAAAACAAAAGTGATAGTGAAGTAGGATGTATGTCATAAACGGTGAAGGAGGGAACTGAATTCTCCCTCTACTCTTTACCTGGAAGCTTCCAAAGAAGTTATGGACATATGAGGCATTAATTGTTAGCTGATTAATAAAATAAAATAATGTCATTTCTCTCAGTTTTGTATTAAATTTACAAGTTATTTATATCTATTTCTAATCAAAAAGATAAAATGATCAAGCAAAGGTATTTACTATCAATTTCATTTAAGAAAGAGGAAGAAATATCTAGGCAAAAGAAGAAAGTCAAGAATGAGAATAATTTTACATAAAATAGGTAAGCAACAAGGATTTACTGTGTAACACAGGGAACTGTATTCAATATCTTGTAAAAACCTATAAAGGGAAATAACCTGAAAAATATATATATCTATGTATAATTGAATCACTTGCTGTATACCTGAAACTAACACAATATTGTAAATCAACTATACTTCAATTTTTTTTAAAAAAGTAAAAATAAAAAAAGTGAGAATAATTTGAATTATTAGGAATGTCAAGGCATACATTAATTTCTTCAAAATTATTCTGGTTTGTAGCATTTCCTTGTCATTCTTATTCTTTGTTCTGAGATAGAAGTAGTATTAGCACATAGTGGTTAAACATTCAACCCTTATGTGTTGAATTGGTTACCTACAAACTTGGTCTGAGAGATCATGGTGTGATATTAAACTCCAACTCATCTAGTTACCCAAGTAAATGAAGGCTGGAATTCTAAGCATTATTAGAATTTGGGGATCAACACTGACATATGAGTAGATAAACCACAAGAAATGAGAATTTAGATAAATGTATTTATTTATTTTAAATTTATTTATTTATTTATTGGCTGTGTTGGGTCTTCATTGCGGGCTTTCTCTAGTTGTGGCGAGCGGGGGCTATTCTTCGTTGAGGGGCACACGCTTCTCGTTGTGGTGGCCTTCTCTTTGTTGCAGAGCATGGGCTCTAGGCACACGGGCTTCAGTAGCACAACTACTGTGGCACGCGGGCTCAGTAGTTGTGGCTCGCGGGCTCTAGAGCACAGGCTCAGTAGTTGTGGTGCAAGGGCTTAGTTGCTCTGCGGTATGTGGGATCTTCCCGGACCAGGGCTCGAACCTGTGTCCCCTGCATTGACAGGCAGACTCTCAACCACTGCACCACCAGGGGAGTCCCTAGATAAATGTAATTAAATGGCAGGCTATGAAATATATATGGCATGGTGCATCTTATCTTGATATGGCAAATTGCTGGATTATGGTCTCAGATGTGTGATAATAATTAAAAAGTAAGAATACATTTGGTAGCAGGAGAGCACTTTTCTGATACTGCTCACTGAAGCATTAACTGCTGTGTTTAGGTGAAGAGGAAGAGGAGGAGGAAGACAAACTACCTCGAAGAGAGAGCATGAGACCAAAGAGGAAACGGACCAGAGATGTTATCAATGAAGATGACCCAGAACCTGAACCAGAGGATGAAGAAACGAGGAAGGCCAGAGAAAAAGAGAGAAGGAGGAGGTTGAAAAGAGGAGCGTAAGTTAGTTCTTATCTGAAATTGCTTCTCATTCAGAAGTGCCTGATGCTGAAAGAAGACCACTCCCTTTAGGCACTCCCTGGCCTTAAAAGTGGTAATTAAAACTACTTTCAGAAAAACAGGCTTAATCTGCCATTTTACTCCACTTAGTTAAATGTATTTTGATATTAAAATAGAATTTTAAAATGAATATATATTAAGAATGGATTTATGAGAAATTCCCTTATGAGAGATCTAAATTGTCATAGGTCATTAACATATTTAGTTAATTTAAATATTTTAAAGTTATCCCATTAGTTAAGTGCATCATACTGAAGTTAAGTGAAAAACTCCTAAACAATGAACCCAAATCACTTATCTTACAGAGCAGGGGTTGGCCAACCATGGTTAATTCCAACCCAAGGGCTAAGAATGGTTCTTACAGTTTTAATAAAACTGTAATTTAAATAAAACCAAAGAGGAGTATGGAACAGAGCTGTATATAGCTCCCAAAGTCTAAAATATTAACTATCTGTCTCTTTACAGAGGGTTGGGATTGTCAGTTCCTTTTTAATATAACTCTGTGTCTTTCACTTCTACCAGGCCAACGTTTTTCTGAGTGCTGTCTTTGTGTAGAATAATATATTAAATGCTGTTTAGGAAAAATCCAAGAAAATAATTTTCTAGTCTTTGCTTTCTGGAAAATTGCAGATGGCAGGCAGGTAGGAAAAGTGTGCATGTAAAACACATTTACTAGTAGAAAACCTAGACCCCTTGGAAAGGATTTAAGAGAATATCTCCTCTGCCACCCCAGGTGGGGCGTGGGAATCACCATGAGGTGATGGGATCTCCTCTGAAACAGTCCTAGGACTTTAAATGGTGAGGAACTTTCCAAGATAGCCTCCCAAGATGACACATTGCAGTATTCAATAACAAGCTATTATTTTCCTCTTCATAAGTAATTGTAATTAAATACAACTATGTGAACATTTTGTCAGGTAGAGAAGCTTAGCATTAATAGACAATGGTTACTTTTAAAATAAGAGTAACCCTACCCATTTCTTCATTATATTTTTGTTGATTTAAGTTTTTAAATCTCTCTCTTCCTCTTCTTTCTCTTCTTCCTTTTTCTCCTTCTCCTCCCCAAGTTCCTCCTCTTTCTTCTCTTTGAATACTAAGACATAACCTGCTTTACATTTTGACTCTGGCATTTTTTATGTCTATCGTCTTTTCAAGTATTTTTATGCTTTGTTCTCTTCAAAAACAAAACACCCTTTTAAGTTCCATGTCTTATAGTGATTTTTATTGCTATTATTATGTAGTAATATTTCCTACTAGCAAAGCTTATGCTTTCTGACAGTGGTATTTCATTGAGAAAACATCACCAATAGACATATGCATGATATAGGTTGTGTTCCACAATTTGCTTTTCCTCACCACTTGTGCCTCGGAGATGTCCTTTTTAAAAGATGACGTGGGTGGGAATTCCTCTGCTCTCCTGGTCTGTTCAAGGCCCTCATGTCAGTGCTCAACCTCTAGAAATAGGACCATATGAATCAACTGGGTCTTGGCCCCTGTTACTTGGGGCAATCTTGTCCCTGTGAAAGTGTCTGTCCTTAGCTGATCCTACTCTCATCCTGATTCTGAGAAGCCAGAAGCACCCCTGGCTCCCTCCCTCCCCACTTCTCCACAGAGCCAAACTTGACTAAAATGAATTTTGTCTCCATAGGTTTTGCAAATTATATTATTACTGCCACAATTTGTACAACTATTCTAAATAGTGTCATAAATTATTTCTGATGATTGACAGTTCTGATCTCTATTTCAGGATCCACTTTCTATTGTTCATTTTGAAGATAAGCACCTTTTTTTTTTTAAAAGAAAATGTATTAGCAAATATATTTTGAGAAAGATTAGGAGGCAAATCAGGGCACACTTATTTAGGTTAATTAATTCCTGATCTTCTTTTATTTAAATGTTCAATTGAAACACCTTAGGAAATTTCCCTTGCACTGACAAAATATTTGAAACCAACTAAATCCAAGGTTGTAATGTTAACTGTCTTTGTAGATGGTTAAAAAACACTGCCTTGTTTGGCATTTTGGAGTATTTCTTTTTTTTTTTTTTAACATCTTTATTGGAGTATAATTGCTTTACAATGGTGTGTTAGTTTCTGCTTTACAACAAAGTGAATCAGTTATACATATACATATGTTCCCATATCTCTTCCCTCTTGTGTCTCCCTCCCTCCCACCCTCCCTATCCCACCCCTCTAGGTGGTCACAAACCCATTTTTGGATTGGGTTGTTTGTTTTTTTGTTATTGAGCTGCAAGAGTTGCTTATAAATTTTGGATATTAGTCCTTTGTCAGTTGCTTCGTTTGCAAATATTTTCTCCCATTCTGAGGGTTGTCTTTTGGTCTTGTTTATGGTATCCTTTGCTGTGCAAAAGCTTTTAAGTTTCATTAGGTCCCATTTGTTTTTTTTTGTTTTTATTTGCATTTCTCTAGGAGATGGGTCCAACAGGATCCTGCTGTGATTTATGCCATAGAGTGTTCTGCCTATGTTTTCCTCTAAGAGTTTGATAGTGTCTGGCCTTACATTTAGGTCTTTAACCCATTTTGAGTTTATTCTTGTGTGTGGTGTTAGGGATTGTTCTAATTTCATACTTTTACATGTAGCTGTCCAGTTTTCCCAGCACCACTTATTGAAGAGGCTGTCTTTTCTCCACTGTATATCCTTCCCTCCTTTATCAAAGATAAGGTGACCATATGTGTGTGGGTTTATCTCTGGGCTTTCTATCCTGTTCCATTGATCTATATTTCTGTTTTTGTGCCAGTACCATACTGTCTTGATTACTGATAGTATACATAGAGAATCCTAAGGATGCTACCAGGAAACTACTAGAGCTAATCAATGAATTTGGTAAAGTAGCAGGATACAAAATTAATGCACAGAAATCTCTGGCATTCTTATACACTAATGATGAAAAATCTGAGAGTGAAATTAAGAAAACACTCCCATTTACCATTGCAACAAAAAGAATAAAATATCTAGGAATAAACCTACCTAAGGAGACAAAAGACTTGTATGCAGAAAACTATAAGACACTGATGAAAGAAATTAAAGATGATACACATCGATGGAGAGATATACCATGTTCTTGGATTGGAGGCATCAACATTGTGAAAATGACTCTACTACCCAAAGCAATCTACAGATTCAATGCAATCCCTATCAAACTACCACTGGCATTTTTTACAGAACTAGAACAAAAAATTTCACAATTTGTATGGAAACACAAAAGACCCCGAATAGCCAAAGCAATCTTGAGAACGGAAAACGGAGCTGGAGGAATCACCTCCCTGACTTCAGACTATACTACAAAGCTACAGTAATCAAGACAGTATGGTACTGGCACAAAACAGAAATATAGATCAATGGAACAGGATAGAAAGCCCAGAGATAAACCCACACACATATGGTCACCTCATCTTTGATAAAGGAGGCAAGAATATACAGTGGAGAAAAGACAGCCTCTTCAATAAGTGGTGCTGGGAAAACTGGACAGGTACATGTAAAAGTATGAAATTAGAGCACTCCCTAACACCATACACAAAAATAAACTCAAAATGGGTTAAAGACCTACATGTAAGGCCAGACACTATCAGACTCTTGGAGTATTTCTAATAATATTACAGGCTTTTCTTGACCCAGTTTTAAGTGAATAAGTAATATGTTCATAGCACTGAGAAATTCAGCACGTTATACCTCCTTTTTCCTAACAACTGTTGCTTAAATAAATCAAACCTAAGATAGAAAGCCATTCTTACACAGATTAGCCCTAAATTTTAGAAGATAAATCATGTCAGTGCTATGCCCTTTTAATATGATTAGCACTTTCTTTGAGTGGTTCCTAGAAAAGCAATTTCCCTGTAAAACAGTGTTTTAATGATGCATTATTATATTTTAATTATGCAAAAAATGTAATATTTTAATTACCTGCATATTTGAAGGTAACTTAGCTGGCAACAACTATACCTTGTAGCACAGCATGATCTTCCTGGAGCAATCAACAATTAACAACAAAGACTTTAAAAATATACCAGTCTAAGATCATTTAGTGTAGGAATAAATGTCTTTCCATAACATTCTAATCTTGGAAGACATTGTTTTATTTTAGTATGTTTGATGGTACTCCTGTCATCCAAAAAAACTCTGTACATAAACATTTATTCAATAAATATTTATCCAGCTCCACTTCTGTGGAAGATAATTTGCTAGTTTCTTTGGAAGGTATGGATATGAATATGCAATTGCCTGCATTCTCTAGAAATTCATAAAATAGTAAGGGAGAGGCCACTTAGACACAAATTATTATGAAATAAGACAGTGTAAATGTGCCAGAGAAGTACAAAGTGATTTAGAGTCTTAGAGAAAAGTATTCTTATAGAGATAATCAGAAAAGGGTATTGAAGACATTTCATATCATTTTTTAAGGAATCATAGAATTTGAATATGTTAAACATACAAAGTACTGGGTTTAAGATAGCAGGAAACTACATAATTAATGTTAGGAATGTAGAGAAATGTAGAGAAATAAGCTTTAGTTACATGGTAAATCCAAACATCAAATAGATCATTCTTTGTGAGTATTTTATTATGGTTGTACAACACCATAGGATTTTATATAATAAACATCAAATAATTAAAATAGAAACAACCTAATGGCAATCAGAGTTGTATCTTAGTGGAGGGTATTTCCATAGTTCTCTCGAACCAGGATTACTATTCTAAGCAAAATGTCTGCATCGGTCAAAGAAAACCAAACTATCAATGACAAGTGTATTTTAGAGGGTTAATTTAAATTTTTGTTTCAGTAATCATGACCTGATTAAAAACTCTGTATTGGTAGGAAAGAAAGGAGATTGCAAAGTCATTTTATAAGGTGGGCTGTAAAATTATGGGTATATCCTCCTATTATTCAGCTGAAACTTTCAAAAACATCTTTTGCCATAGCCCTACTGTGTGTGGTCATGAGTTTAGTGAACAACAAAATATGTTTCTGACTAACGCTGAGTCAGATTACACTTTTTTTGTCAGTCAGGGTCTAGTTAGGAGGAAGAAACTCCAACAGTTAATTGAAGAGAGAGTATTTAATAAGAGGACTGTTTGGTAGATATAAATAATTGCTAACTAGGTTACTGGAAAGGTGAAAGAGAACACGAAGTATCATGGTGACAGCAACTATAGGAAGCAAATAGCATACTACGGGCTGGAGGAACAACAGAAAGAGGTTGGAATTAAAACTTAAAAGCATAGAGGAGAGACCCACAGAGCTGAAACTACTGCAGAGGGGGGCGATGCTCAAGTGGTGCTGGTGTCTACGGGGAGAACGATGAAGCTGGTTCTGCTAGTGTTGGAAAAGTCAGCAAACTAGTTTCACCTGCAGCTATGGGAAGGCCCTGCAGCTCTTGGGGTGAAGAAGCATCACTAAAGAGTAAACATCACCACAGGAAGCAAACAGGAAACCAAAGGAAAGACCAAGTCCCTTCTTAGTGTCTTCTATGGGCAGCCGAAAAATGAGCCAACTGACAAACCAGAAATGTACCCTACAGAGTCACAGCCACAGCATCACAATATTAAGTATAGAAGGGTAAATTTGAAGTTAAGCAACAACAGCTCATAACTGAAACAATCTATTACCAAAAAAAAAAAAGATCTCTGTAATAGGGCATTACATTCCTCAATTTAAAAATCATGTTGTTCATGTTTAGATTTTGTTTTCTTTGAGTTTTGGACCCTTTGATATTTTTGCAATACTAGGAACACAGAAAAGAAAAGATACATCTCATTTGCTCAGTAAGAAACTAAATTCCTTTGAAGGCCTCTTCAAAGGATTCACTTCTATCAAATATACTTCAAGTTGAATTTTATCAATTGAAGTTTTGAGTTTAATTAACAGATTAAGTTACCTTTGAGGAATAGATTTTTAAATTTTTTCCTGTTTCAGTTTTTCTCTTTCTCTCGAGACAGGGCTAACAAATTTTTAAGGGCACTTCAAAGACATGCTCACCTCTAATTTACTATCCTTGTTGAAAAATAAAGTTTTTAAATGAAATGTAGAATTGGTGGGGGAAGGTGTACAGGGGAACAAAGAAGAGAGGAGAATATATTGATAGATCTGTAACTGTTTCCACACATTTTCTAGTTCTGAGAATTTGAGACTATGGACATAATATGGCTTCAGTACTTCAGAATGTAAACACTATTGTTTAAAGTTATAGTATTTCCAGAAATCCTGCATCAGTGTTCAGATACAAGCACTAAGGCTTGTGGATCTCAGCACACACCATATATAGCCAAGTTGCTATACATTGATCATCTGAGTATCTGATAGCATTCTTTAAGTTTGGAAGTCAAGCAAAACTTAACTTTACTAAAGGAGGTTTTTTTTTTTTTTTTTAAGGGAAGAAGAAGAGGAAATTGATGAAGAGGAACTGGAAAGATTGAAGGCAGAGTTAGATGAGAATAGACAAATGATTGCTACTGTCAAATGCAAGCCTTGGAAAATGGAGAAGAAAATTGAAGTTCTCAAGTATGATGCCACTTTTCAAAATTAGAAACATTTTCCCTGCTATTGATCTCCCAAATTCTCTGAGTATTACCTATATATTATAGATAATACTATATGGGATACATCATGTATATAATACTCATTATATATAATTTTCATGGTCATATATACATATATAACATGTTACCTATCATATAGTTAACATATCATATATCATATATGTACATATACATATTCTGTATCCTATCACTAGAGAGGCTGGGCTAATGATTATAAAAGAAAACAATCATGATTAAATTCATTATTTGGAGTCTTACAACCTCAGATCACTTTTAACCATTTGTTCCTTGAACTGAGAATTTCCTTAGTTTAATACATTCATTACTATCTCTCTAAAAGAGATAATATATTTGAATTTTACAAGTTTGTTGGATTGCACACTCTAGTTTCTCTGCAGGGTTCCAGCCTCAAATGATATATTCATGTGACATCTCTTATTAAAGCACAGGGAAGATGCTAAGCCAACAGAAGAGTAAACGGGATTCCAATTAAGGATTACGCTAACAGCTATCCCCTGGTAACATGTAAGCGACCCAATTTCACTCTTTTGTTGAGTCTTGACACACTCAGAGACACATAGATTTATAAACTCCTGATAAGAAAAGTCAAATGTTTTTCCCTTTCCTGGAATTGGAAGCAGATTCACCTCTGAGGATCACACTATATTTCTTTGCATGGTGGCTCGGGGAAGTAGGGCATGAATAAAAGGGCCATGTCTGTGGTAACAGCCATGTTTGCATCTCACAGATGTGATACAGATTGCATTTTTTACACAGAACAATTTTTATAAACAGTGGTAAATTTCCAAAGCTATCCCTCCACAAGCCTATTTAACTAATAACGTTAAACATTACAGTGTATCTATAATAATGTTAAAGTGTTTTTGTCTCTGGTGATGAAAAAAGAACTGAAGCAGCTATCAGGATAATTCACTACTTTGCAAGAGCTTGTGTGTTATTTAAGGAAATGGCTTAAACTTCTGGGGCCTCAGTTACCTCATATCCAAAATAAAACAAGATATTCCAGGTTTACCCTATGAGGTGGGAACCTAGGCATCATTTCTAATGTTATTGCTTTGTTTCGTGGAATAAGGTTTTCCAAGTTCCAAACAGTGGTCTTCCCAGAAAGCTTTTGGAACACCACACAACTGTAGGCTGGGAACTACTTATGCATGTGCTTATACACCAGCCATAAATGAAGTCAAAGACAAGGAGTGTTTCTGGTTCCATGAAGCTATTAATGTATGTGCATATGCACGTGTGTGTGTGTGTGTGTGTGTGTGTGTGTCAAAGTAGTTTTCATTTAATGAAGTGGTAATGATGCTAAATGATAGATTTAGGAAATATCCTTACTTGGCAAAATAGAAGTTTGGTAACCTTATATTGTTTCCCAAAATATTGGGTGGGCCAAAAATTGCCCTCGGTATTTTAAGTAAAAGTAAAAGACACATTTTTCATTTTCACCAAGAACTTTATTGAACAACTTATTCACCCTTTTGTTCCACTACCTTCTGCCATTTTTCAGACAACTTCATAATTCCATCTTCCCAAAACTTATCTTTTTGAGCAAAGAACTGTTCCAGGTACCTTTTACAGTCTTCCAGGGAACTGAAATTTTTTCCATTAAGAGAATTTTGTAAAGACCAAAATAAATGGAAATCCGAAGGTGCAATGTCTGATGAATGTGGCTGATGAATCAGAACTTCCCAGCCAAGCTATAACAGTTTTCGCCTGGTCATCAAAGAAACATGCGGCCTTGCATTATCCTTATGGAAGATTATACGTTTTCTGTTGACTAATTCTGGATACTTTTCGTGGAGTGCCGCTTTTAGTTGGTCTAACTGGGAGCAGTACTTGTTGGAATTAATTGTTTGGTTTTCCGGAAGGAGCTCATAATAGAGGACTCCCTTCCAATCCCACCATGTACACAACATCACCTTTTTTGGGTAAAGACCGGCCTTTGGTGTGGTTGGTGGTGGTTCATTTCGCTTGCCCCACGATCTCTTCCATTCCACATTGTTGTGCAGTATTCACTCTTCATCTTCTGTCACAATTTGTTTTAAAAATGGAATGTTTTCATTATGTTTCAGTAGAGAATCGCATGTGGAAATACGGTCAAGAAGTTTTTTTTCACTTAACTTACTTGGAACCCAAACGTCAAAGTGATTAATATAACCAAGCTGGTGCAAATGATTTTCAGCGCTTGATTTGGATATTTTGAGTATGTCGGCTATCTCCTGCATGGTATAAAGTTGATTGTTCTCACTTATTGTTTCTATTTGATCGCTATCAACTTCAACTGGTTTATCTGACCATGGAGCATTGTCCAGCGAGAAATCTCCAGCACGAAACTTTGCAAACCACTTTTGACACATTCGATCAGTCACAGCACCTTCTCCATACACTGCACAAATCTTTTTGTGTGTTTCGGTTGCATTTTTACCTTTCTTGAAATAATAAAGCCTGATATGCCGAAAATGTTGCTTTTTTTCTTCCATCTTCAGTATTAAAATGTCTACACAAAAATTCACCAATTTTGATAAGTTTTTTTTTTAATGCATGCTGATATGACAGCTGTTACATACAATCTAACAAAATTGTTTCAAATGAAGTTAAAGACAACCAAGTGCTGCTAGAGCCACCTTACGGAAAAAACCGAATGAACTTTTTGGCCTACCCAATATGTTTTGAAATATTGCTGACCATGAAATTCCCAAACCTGGGAACCACAGGTAACTGTATATAGAAAGTTGTAAAATTGGAAAGTGATAATATTGTGAACTGTCAAAGTGTGATGTGAAACTGCATAAAAATGCCAAGAAATATATCCTCCCTTTCCACCTGCGTGGAGGTGTAGAAATACCCCTCACTCTTCTTTGCCTGCATCTTACATATAGGGCAGTGAAGAAGGGATGGGTTTCAGTCTTGAGTTTGAATCTCAGATCTTCCATTTAATACCTGTGCAAATTTGAATGAATTGTGTAGCCCTCTGACCTTGGGTTTCTTATGAAATTTTACTAATTTACAGGGCTATTGGAATCATAAAGTGAGTTATTTCATATGAAACCCTTAGCAGGGTGCCAGAACATAGCACAAAGCTGGGAAACACAAGTTGTAATTATTATTTCATCTCAGGACAGACTCAGGATTGTCTGATTCCCTGCAGTGTGACAGGAGAGATGGGGAGAGTACAGGACCTGGCAGGACTAGGTGGGAGCAGATTTAGCCATAGGCAACCCCAGGAGCCTTGGGGGATGGTGGCACATTGGTATAGCAGTCTGGATGGACAACTGATTTTGATGCTCCAACAAAGAAAAGAGGGTATCTTGACAGTTTGGCAGAATCCACGGTCAGCCGCTTTCAGATCTTCCAAAATGTACCCACAGGGTAATCTTGTGGCAGATTCCAGGTCCTGGGGCCTTAGGCTGGAGTCCAGGGATAAAGCCATTTTTAGAGGCGGAGAGAGATAAGGATTGGGATAGAAAGAAGGGCAATACCATGCCCTATTACTAGGGCAGAGGTTGAAAATGGGGAGTCTGCAGCTGAATCTAGACTATAGGTGGTTTTTATTTGGCTCACATGCTTTTTGTTTCTTTTTCTTTTATTGTTTTTTTTAAAATTGTGATTAAATATATGTAACATAAAATTTACCATTTAATCATCTGGAGGTGTATATTTTTATAAAAATGTTTTTTCTTTGTTGTTAAATTTTAAAAAGTGGGAGATTTCAGATTTTAAAAATCCAGATGTTCAGGTTCTCCTGGACAAGAAGAAAATCTGGTCCCCATTCCTACATGAAAATAATAGCTGGGGCTAAGCAATTGCTGTCCGCTACTAACAGGGCACTCCGTCTTCAGTGTGCACAGCTCCCAAACAATCCACATCTCTTATTCACGCTCCTTGGCTGGACCTTATAAGCATTCAAGTTTGCTGCCTCTTACCCCTGTAGCTGGGGAGCAAGTTAGGCATGCTATCAAGACAGTGATTCAGAAAGTTGGAGTGAAAGCCAGCTTGCAGAATGGAAGCACAGATTTAGGCCCAGAGAAGAAACAACTATGGCTTCTCACCTGTCAGCAATGCTCACTGTCTTGGGATGATTCTCCATAGCCAGAAATGGCTCCTGCTTTGTGGCTTTGCAGTATTCTGCACAGCTGGTACCATTGGCCATGGTCAGCCTGATTCTCTTGGTTTCAGCCTCTGTGATAAAATCGTTGGTACTACAGTGCCCGACCTGTCTCCCTTCGTAGGTTTCTGAATGCTGTATTGAGCTTATCCCCCACAGATTCCTATCACGTATTAGATAGTGGTCAATACTTCTTAGAACATGCAGTAAAGGTTCTCTACACCAGTGTTACTAAAACATGGGAGTCAGGCAGCTTTCCTCCCACCCTTTTATTCCTTTCAGAGACATCAAACTCTGAGAGAGTGTATCTAAGGATTATGTTACTCCCAGAAGTAGCCTCCAATCATCAATTCTGGCTAAGTCTATGGAATCCAAGGCACTAGGCTCAATATAACTGGAGCAGATATTTTCATCACAGGTTTGGATCTGTATCTAGATTCTGAGGCTTCCCGTCTGGATCTGGACTCTGAAAAACTTGTGAAACTTCTAAAACAGAATTTACAGAGGGTCAAGGTTTTAAGATATGTTTTAGAGTAAAGCCTCAGGAATGGTAGCTTATGGTTCTGAGGATGCTGTGGGAGACTCAGGGGTAGTTCTCATATTTTGAAAGATTATCTACCAGTAGGAACATGAGCATTCTCAGGGCTGAGGGTCAAACATTGGTTAATATAAGCAGTTAATACATAGGCACGAACCTCTAAGAATGGGTTGTAAATCCATATGGACTCTCAAAAATGGTTTAGGAACTGGAGCTCAGCATTTTTGAGACAGCAGAATTGGCTCCTTAGAGCTGAAGAGAAACCACCTCCTTTCCACCTTCACTGTGGAATGGTGTTTTTCAATGTATGTTTTCCTGTGTATTGATACAGGTTCAAACATTCATGTATCTTTAAACCTACTGAATAAAAATCTCTGGGTGGAGGGGTAGGGGTGTCTGGCCCAGATCAGGAATGTGTATTTTTAGTTTTACTCTAGAAGTCATTAATGTATGGTCAGGATTGAGAGTCCTTTTCTTCATTTCTGAGAATCAGAAAACTTCATTAAGCAGAACATTCTATTCTGTGGACTGTTTATTGAATGGGTGAGAATATGTGTGGGTCAGGGCTAGGAAAAGGGAAAAAGTAGTGGATTTTCCAATTATTTGAAGGTCAGTTCCTATTTTTTATTAGTTATCTAACTGAAAAATATCCAACAGCAAGGATTTTTAGCTTAATCTGTGTTTAAGTTTTTAATGGATTTAACTCAGAAGTTGGATGACTAGATCTTTCCTACCTATAAAAGTGGCTGCACTAATGTACCAGCCACCATAGGTGAAATAAAACACCTGGATGGAAAATGACAGATTTACTTATTAGTCATCCTGAAAACTAAAACCTTTGACTACATCAGAACATTCTATGTGGTAGATTAAAAGCCCTCATCACTTAACCTAAATAAGCAACCACTTTATTTTGTTATAGTGGAGTAGGTTTTGGATTGAAAATTAAGAGATTGGACTCTGGTCTAAGCTCTAACTTCTAACTTTACCTCTCTGAGCCTCAGTTTATTTATTTATAAAATAAAAGGACTGGATTGTAGGCCCGTAATTTTCAAAGTGCTGTCCTCAGTGTTTAAGTTTGGTGAAATCCCTTTATAAAGGGCAAAGGAGGCAGAGGTCAGAGGGAGGACTGCTTGGCCACACGTCAGCTTCAAGCAGAGGAGACCTGTGGTTTCTCTTTTCTATACAATGTACTTCCATATAAAGCATTCATTTGAAGAAAAAAATGCTTCTGTGCCTATTAACATAAGAAATAGCTTTTAAAAACCCACTTAATTGGATATTTAAGGAATCTTATTTTAGGGATGGAGCAGTTCTATCATTCCATGACTTTACAGATTAGGGTGTGGAAGTACATACTCCAATATACTTTTGCATGGAAATGGCTCTTGGGTAGAAACCATTTTAAAATGATTTATTTTGATGAAGAAAATGTTTATTTAGCTATTATATTGCCTGCTTTAATTTCTGAGCTTTGTAGCACCCTGACCCAAGTTCCCAGGAATTGTCCATTGGCAGACTAGGCCTGGTGATTTATTAATGAAACACCCAGTAAAGCCAAGAAAGTTACTCTTAGAATTTCATTTACTTTTAAACAGGTGCTTGAAAGTGTCAGCTAGTCCTTAAGGTAACATTCTTCCTTACTCAATCTTTCTTGGTCCTTCGACACTGCTTTTTGGTTTTCTTTTCTTTTCTTTTTTGGTTGGGGAAACTAATATAATTCATAGGCAAGAATTGTGATTTCAACTTTAGTTCACAAAGGCCTTTACTTCATCTGCCATTGTGAAGGAATGAGGGACTCCACACAAGAGGACTTTTAAGCGTGTGTACTCATCCACTAATACACACTTCAGTCATTTGAAGTGTGTATTCACCAAAAACTCAACCAAAGCAGAGACCTTTAGTTCTTGTACATTACAGGTATCTTGGGTACATTGATTTTCTCATCCAAAGAATGGAGAGTCTGTAGGCAATTAGTACAGCTGAATTTTGTTGATCAAAATGTAACATTGACATCCAATTTTTCTACTATTTAATAAGAGTCCCCTAGGTATCAAGCATTATGCTGTGACCTTAGACAAGTTTCTTAACCTCTGCATCCTTGAGTTTATCCTCGATAAATGGGGATAAAAGTAGTAATACTTCATAAAGTTCCTGAGAGGATTAAATCATTTAATAGACCTACAGCACTTAGAATGATGCCTGTCACATAGTAATCATTTTCTACATCTTCTTATATATCATCTTCTTCTTAATTGCATTTCATTATACACTACTTTCTCAAGTATTATCAGTCAATGTATCACATATGGTAAGACACACTGAATTAGTTTCCCCAGCTTGCCAAAGTATCCTAGCCTCCAAAAATTTTGGATAAACAGCAGCTTACCTAACTTGCACTCTTTAGAATTTTAGCTGTCAGTGATAGCTATTTTTCACAACTTGTTATTAGACTATCCATAAATATATGATCTTTGAAAACTGATTAAAAGGAGAAATTCATTAATTATGACTTAAAATTATTTAGGAATGCTTTTAAATATATTTGACATACTACATTAACAGTAAAAGGAAAGCAAATGTGCACATGATAAGCACAAAATAAGCTTAATTTGAGAAGTTTGTCCTTGTTGTTTTGGGAAAGTATCATACAGATCTCAGATAAGGTACTAATTATGAAGATAACCCTTAACTTTATCATGTTTGTAATAAGAGAATAAGCAAGGTATTTTTGAAGACGTTTTTATGTATATAACCAAGAAATGGCAAGTAGAACACTACATCGGGGGACTTAAGCTTGTTGCTATAGAATAAAAATGGTTACACCTTATTAAAATGCATATACTGAAAGTAATGTTTGGAGAACATTATATTAGAATATCATAAAAAATTAGATGAGCTGAAGAAAGGGGAACAGTTTTCCATATTCAATATAATGTGTCTAAGATACCCTCTGTCCTGAAAATTAGAAACTTTTTTTTTTTTTTTTTTTTTTTTTTGTGGTACGCGGGCCTCCCTCTGCT
>NC_041222.1:39164813-39183643 GCF_002837175.3 Physeter macrocephalus | reverse complement strand
AAGCCCTAGAAACTTTTAAGTTAAATATAAATCACTTCTTTCAAAGAGTCATATTAATTATGCTTTTGTAATATATATACACACATATATATGTATATACTGTTATACATATACATACATATTTACCCTCAAATATCTATAAAAGATACATGATCTTTGGCTGAATTAAGTTTTTTATTTTATGCACTCACTATTATAGTGTTTCTTGACCAGTGGTTGGTCACAGTGATCGGGAAAGCTTAAAAGGGAGGCTATGGAAGGAAACTGTGAAATAGTAAGACTCCAAGTCAACTCAGCAGAAAGACTAGTTCACATAGGAGTATAATATGCTCTGTGGGTGACCTCACCTAAGTTGTGTTGCCAAATGCTCAGGAGAGACTCCAGATCTAAGTTTATCTTGTGGCAAGAGATTAAATTTACCAGGTAGTCTTGATTATTCGCAGAGCTCACTGAACTCCCATCATTTAAAATTTCTTGCCCACTCTTGGATCAAAAGGCAGAACACACTGTTCTAACAGAAAACTAAGGCTTTCCAGTATTCCTAAATATCACCACACAAAATTTTGAAAATAATATTTCACAATACTTAGAAATGTTGACCAGGGGCCAAATATGAACACACAGGTGTTGTGCAGAAATATTTTACCAAACCTTTCAAAGTAGAATGGCTCCTCTCACTCTGAGAGGAGTATTTCACAGTATTCAGAATTCATTAAACATGTTTGATTGGAATGCACATGAACCAAGCAAAATTAGCACAGTATGTCTACCAATCCCTGAATGTTAGTATATCTAAGAATATGAGATTGTACTTGAGGTTCATGGTGGAAATATCTCCTTTATTAAGGAAATTTCAGCAAACCGATGCCTGGAATGCCTTTCTCTGCCTACTCAATTGTATCAGCCATTTAATGCCCAGTTTAATTCTTATCTCATCTACAGTGTCTTCAACAGGCTCTCAAGCCTCCAGGGCCCTCTCCCTTTTTACTTCAAGGCTGCCTAGCACTGTTGTGTAACAATTTTATGGGCCTATATCTCTTTTTTCTTAATGGAGTTTAAGCTTCAGAAAGAAATCTACATGTTTCTTTTAGATTTTTCAAAACACTTAACTCACTGCTAAAAACATAAAACACGCTCAATAAATACTTAGAAAAAAATGGCTAAGTAAAAAGGAGAATGAAAAAATTATAGAAATAAAATAAATTTACTTATTGATCAGAATTTGATAGGTCCTTCTTACATCTATGTATAGCAATCTGTATTTTCAGTGCTATTTCTACTTTCTCTGAGTATACTTTTCCCACAGTGAAGGAGGGAGAGGATACACTGACGTTTTGCAAATCTTTGGTGTTGAGAATAGTTGAGGTAAGATTTTAGATTTAACTTTTCTTGTTACTCTTCAGCTCTTGATCTTAAGATTCATTTGTGACTTTAAGGACACATTCTCCCTAAATCTCATTTCTGCTCAAAAGCCAAAGCAATAACAATAGACTGGGATATACCTCGATGTCTTAGGGATATGGCCTAGAACTCTGCAGCCCACGTAATGCCACCCCTACTTTCAGGGGTATTGTTTTAGGTATTAGTGTTGTTAATTGCATGCTCATTGAGTCATTAAAACAAAAGACAAAAATCAAAATAAAGTAAAAAATCCTTGATACAGAGCTTAATAAGAAGATTTGAGAGATATTAATAAAGTTACTATTACAGATTGTTTTAGATGGAGAAAGAATTCTTTATAGCAACTTAGTTGCACATTGTCTCTGCTGATAACGTTACAAATCTTAGAATTTTTTGGTGTCCTTGTATGGCAGAAAACCAGTTTATGCTGTGACCAGTATCTAAAACTCAGCACAGACTTTTAGCTCTTGGGGAAATCTATATGGTCTTCTTTCCCCTCTCCCTGCTATTATAATACAAAGGAAAATTATTAACCATAAATTGATTTTTAAATTAACCAGGTAGAACAGAATTAGGAAAAGATTTAACCAGCAAGTAGAAAGAGGATCTAGTGTGCTTTCTTTCTTTATTAAACTTCTAAAGCCCAGCTATGTTGTTTCTCCCTTGATTCATCTAAAATTACTCTGAGATGCTTGACTGACCTCTAGGGTACAAATATGTCTGAGTTTTTATTTGACATTTAAGCCAGCCATGAAAATTAGCATTGTTTTATAGTCCAGGGAACAAAGAAGTTATCCTAGGTCTGGAGAATTTCTATGGGTAGTAACTTTGAACTTAATACAGATTTGACCTACCCAAGCTTTGCTTTGGTTATTTACCAACACCAGCAGCTGGCTTTGACACATCTCCATGAATGTCATCAGAGCTGATGAAAAAATTGTCTTAAGAGCTCTTTGTGCACAGATCATTGTTATGTTTATTGCTGATGAAATGTTTAGAAGGCTTGGTGCTCTCTCTCTGTCTCTCTCTCCATATATATATATTTTAAACTGTGAAATCTGTGAAGTGGTGCTGTTAAAAGGAAGCACACCAAAATAAGCCACATACATAGGGTAAAAGGTTATGTGAATATACAGCCAACATTTTTGCTTGTTCTTTGTTGCTTGTTTTCAGATTGTTTCAGATGTTTTTAGTTACTCTTTAGGGATATAAGATAAAGAGTAAGCTAGGGACCTGAAAAATAAAGTTATTCACCAAAATAAATTTATCAGGCTTCAAAATATGTAGAGTATTACCAATGCAAGGGGACACCAAAATAATCATATTTAATCATATTTGATATAGTAGCTTTTTAGCCCAAACCTCCAACAACTTGCTTGGCCACGTAAAAATCTCTTAAATTTACTACTCTCAACAAATAATATTTGGTTTAGTTCCGAATTTGGTCCTCAACTAGTTGCACGTTGGAACCTTTTAGGGATGTTAAAAAGTACTGATGCCTATGTCCCACCCCTAGAGATTGTGACTTAAGTGGTCTGGGAATGGGGACACCTGGCCTTTGAAATTTTTTAAAAGATCCCACAGGTGATTCTGAGGTGTAGGTGGTTTAGGAACCACAACCAGACTATCATCTAGTCTTCTTGTAGGTGCTCATTCATTACAATAGCATTTGTTGAAACTCACTTCTGTGCCAGGTGCTATATTAAATATTGGGAAATTAGAACAAAAGACATGGACCTTACTTTCAGGAAATCCCAGTGTAGTGGTGAAAATGGACCATGGGTTAACTACAATACATGAGGTAATTACTACATGAAGGTCAGAGGTTAAATCACCCTGACCTGGGGCTGGAGGCGAGTGTTAGAAAGGAAATCAGGAAAGACCTTATGGCGGAGCTGTAGTGTTGGCCTGGCTATTGAACTGAAAATGGAAAGGAAGAGAACAGGTGGAGAAGACGGGAAGGGCATTCCAGAAAGAGGAAACAGCTTGTGTAAAGGCATTAGAAATCAAGTTACATCCAGCCTCTCATTTTGTTTTCCTCTAATTCATCTTGCACATCATTGTTGCAACATTTTTCATATAGCACACACATATAGTACTGATAAGTACTGCACTTGTCAGTTTCCTGCTAACAAAATGCTCATGGATCCTTATAGAGATCAGAGTGAATTCTGTACTGCTTAACTTGGCATCAGGGCATGCCAACTGCTCCTCTAAAGCACTTAGACTGTTTTCTTCATCACTCACCAGAAGACCCCAGGTGCACTTCCATCTCTTCACCATTACTCACACCATTTCCCTGTGCTGTAATGTCCTTCCTGCAATGTTGACCATGTAGCTGAATCCTCCTTTTGTTCAAGGTTCTTTCTCACCACCCCACTCTCATCTGAATCTTTCAGCGCTTAATTTTACTGTTTATTCATTTGGTAGTAATTAGATGATGCCCTAAATATTTATCTATGTCTTAGCTTTCTAATGGAATTAGAAATGCCTTACACAAAAGCATAGAACCACATTCTTTTTTTTTCTTCATACGCCACAGTGCCTTGAAACAAATAAAAATCTATATTTTATTACTGTAAACAAAACTGTGTGATAGTATTATAAGTTTAGAAAATAGAGGAACTAATTATTTGCATAATTGCCCAGTCTTTGGCCATTGACACACACGATTTTTACATAGTTGTAAAGATAGTGTACAAATCGTTCTTTATTCTGAAGTTTTACTCAATGTATCATATACATTGCCCAGAAAAATAATAAATGTCTTTGAATAATAATCAAAAGTACCATTTACCCCTGGTATACCAAGAACTGCTTTGTTTATGTTGTCTCAACTTTTACATGTCCTTATACCAACCCCATGAGGTAAATAATGATGTTATTCTGGGAAAATTGGCCATATGAGCTCAATTCCTAGCTGAGCTATGCCACTTACTCTTTGGGTAAACTTGGACACTTCTTTTACTGATCTAATCCTCAGTTTCCTCATCTCTGAAATGGGTATAATAATAGTTCCCACCTTGCAGGATTTGTTGGGGATTAAAGGAGATGATGGACATAAATAGTGCCTGGCTTATGGCAAACATTCAGTATGTTAGCTGTCATTGCTGTTACTGTTGCTGGTCACATTTCATAGGCGAGAAAGCTTGGGATCAACATCTCCCCAGGAGCACACAGCTAGTATGTGACAGAGCCAGGACTCAAATCTGTGTCTCAATTGTAAGATACAGATCGCAGAACTGAATAGAATGTGGTCCTAGTCAAGGGAGAGAGCTCTCTCTCTGTCTCTTACCACAGACTCCCCAGCTGTCCAAGCATCCTGAGCTCTCTGCAACAGCACAGCATGGCTGGAGCAGGACTTGGGCTGGCACCCACCAATACCTCCTCCCCGGCAGCATCATAGCTGGGGCTTCTGCAGCCGGACACCCGGGCACTCTCATCAGGTCTCAAATGTAAGGCTGAATTCTCTCCTGCTCTTTTGGTAACAAGACCGATTTCCACTATTCTCACATCTCACTAGGGTCAAGATCTAAGGGGAAATGGACTGGCTTTCTGCAGGGTTTTGCCTGGAAGTATCTAGTCCTTTCTCAACTTTTTAATTTGGAGAGTCAGCATAAAAATTAAAGTCAGCCCTGTTAGTACTATTGCTATTAATAATAGTTACTATTTATAGTGCTCTTCCTGTTTGCCATGGATGCATTACATACACTGTTACTAAACACATCACATACATTATTCCCTATAATGCATACAACAACCCTATGGAATAGCTATTACTGTCTCTGTTTTATAGATGAAACAACTGAGCATCTTAACCATTATAACTGCTGCCACCAGCATCCCCGTTATAAAAGCACATGTTTTGAATCCTCAGTTCCAGTACTAGGATGACTTAAAATAATTCTGCCAGTCTAATTATGGAGTTATATTATCTAGAAAGGCCTATAATCCTTATTTTCAATCTCTGTATATTAGACTGTCTTCTTACCTCCTCAACTTTCTTTCAATTACTCAGTAATATTTTAGGAAAAGTCGGAGTTCTGACTTTTAGTCAATTTAAATTGGTCAACCTTTTTTTTTTTAATGGCATTGTTTATTAGGAAAAGACCTTTCATTCTTCTGATCCCTTTAGTGGGAAGTAATGTTCATGAGCACAAGTTTTGATTACAGTTGCCTTAAAGACAAGTTTTGAAAAGTCTTTCATTTACTTGAACAATAAGTTGGTTGCTCAATGATACTATCAAGCTGAGAACAAGAGAAAGAAAAGTCAACTTAACCTAACCCAAACGAGAACATGTTTCCTGGGATGAGAATGTGTCAAAGGCAGCATAGCATGTCCTAAATCCCTTGTTTCATCAGGGTTGTATCATGTGTTATGGGTAAATTATCTTTTTTGTAAGTTAGGCCAAAGCGTGCTCCTTCAACTAACTGTGAAAGCATTCTTGAAAGCCCATGAAACCTTATTATTCTAATTACCAACACAGGGGTTGATAAATAAATTATGAGGCCAGGTATTATTGTCATTAAATAGACCTTGCTCAATTATTTATCCCTGGGTCTGGGGTTACAGCTCAGAGACCTGTGCATATTGTACCAGGGCTTTGAGCTCTGAGACCTGGAGACTGGATTACAGTCTTGGCAGGCAGCTTTTGCTGAATGCAATTCAAGGGGACGACACACATTTTTCAGTCAGATATTTGGATGGTTTGAGGCCATCAGATATTCAAAGTTTATTCACAAGAGCCTATTTCATTTTAGCCATGTAAATAAATCCCTTTAAATTATCCAGATCAATATAAATGGGTAGGAAAATAGATTCACTACAGGAAAAATATAAAGAAAATTTTTTGCTTTTTAGTTTTCAAAGACTCTGCTCTTTGTTTTTTTGCATTCTGACATCTGTTATGGGTACTTCAGTGTGATAAGTATCAGTCAGTGTTTATCTCCATATTGGTTAGTTTTTTTTTGTATCTTGTTTCTAACAGCACAGTGAAAGATGTTGTCTTCTGGTTAAGAAATCTGTTATCAGGGAGGATGGGATTGGGTGATACTAGTTTTCTTCCATTCTGAAATCATGCCAGCTCATTGTAAAGGTCAGCCCCGAAAATAGTGTTAAGGTGTGTTCTTTCACTGAGCTCTTCCACCCCAATATCCCCTCTTCTAGGCCGGAAAGGTGCAAGAGTGCTTTCTTACGTCCCAAGAGCATCAGATTAGGGGGATCAAGAATCTGTTCTTGCTTAACAATTCTCTGCCCACCCCATACCCCTGGCTTTGTTTTAAAGTCATCCCCCAGATTTCTGGTGAGTTGAGTCTAGTCGTTATTTTGGCCAGGGTGGGAAGTGGGGAGCAGGAGGCACTAGAATGGCTGGTCAGGGAGCCCTTAGGTATGAAACTTGGGGAAGATCTCTTGAAGAATGGAGGAGGGGTTAGGGCATTAGGGCACTTGTGATTATGTGGAGTAGAGTGAAGTCCAGACTTTCGTTTGAAAACCGTCAGGATATGTATGTTGAGGGTGGGGTAGGGTAGTAATTGGAAGAGAAGTATGAAACTATGCTTAGTATCAGGGATAAACTGGCAATTTAAGAGACAAAAAATAAAAACTTGTTTAGATTGTCCAAAGGAAAATATATGTATAATAACTGATAAGAAACCTTATGAATGCCATGAAAATAAGTTTCTGTATTTGTTAAATGAATTTATAATTAATTTTGTGGTGACTTAAATTTGGTTATAACCCTGACTTCCCTCTCTCTCTTAAATCTTGCTAGTTTAATGTTCCTGTAACATAATTATCAGCTCACAAAATTTAAAATCTTGTCAGAAATATGGAGTAGAATAGCTATTTCTTTACACTCCTGTCTGCTTAGAGCAGTCATGTTTTCTAATTGGCCACTCAGCTAGAAAGTGATCTAATTCTAATAGGCCAAACTGATGTTCTTTAATTATCTGCTAAACATCAGGAGCAGTGGCTATCCCCATAAAATCGTCACCTTATTACATCTGAAAAACAAATTTTGATTTTACTACTAAAATGGTCTTCCATTTATATATGTTTATTATAATAGAGAATGATGTGGTAATTCCTGTATATACTTGGTTTTATGAATTTCAAAATTCTTGATGCCAACTAATTGCTATAACATGATGTATAGGTTCCTAAAAATTTCTACACTATGAAAAATTGGGTAATGAAAACTACAGGGCTTACAGGAAAAATGGGGATGGGGCACAATATTCAGAAACATCATCAGTGACACATTAAAAAAAGATAGAAATTTAAGAAAACGGCAGCAACATTTTACACATGTTTAATGGCTGAGAAATACATAAAACACTGCAATAAATATGGCAGTTTACCTTAAAAAAGACCTGAAGTTTGCTTGTGGAAATGACAAGATTGCAGTTTGTGAATTATTGTGAAGCATGGAAGGAGCGTCATTGTAACACCAGCTCTGAATGGATGTGACTTTTCTAACACATGGGGTGCCATGAAGTAGCTGGTTGATGAGGTGTGTGCATTTTGTATATATACTGCTAGGTTTAGATGGATGTGTTTTTTTCTTGTATTCACCCAGTGTTTCTTTTAGATAAAATCACATGTAAGCAAACACAAAATTTGTGTTATGTTCAAATTGTTCCGTACTATAACAATCATGTTAGGACAGATTCTTGGTTTCAAAACAAGTGTTACAGTGGAATTGACAGTGTAATAATTCCTTCAACACATTCACATCTATAGTCTCATCTTATTCTTGCCACCACTCCAGCAAGCAGAGAAGCAATTGCCCAATTTTTGTTTGTTTGTTTGAGAATCCTGACCTGTTAAAAGCTACACAGTAACTGAAGGAAACTGTGCCAGAGCTTGCTGAGGTGTGTGCGAGTCCTGAGCAAGTAGTCTTTCCTCTGAGAAGTGGGATGCTCCTTAACGTGAGTACAGAGAGTGACAAAAACATGGGCAAAGTTATAGAGACAAATCACAGAGTCTGGGTTAGAACTCATAAAAGTGTTCAACATTTTATAAAGTGGCTGCTAAGTACCACACTCACTCCTGTCTTATCATCTCTGTAATACATAGTTAAAGCTTAACTGTGATACGGTTTTTTGATTGCATGGATCTAAAAACCCAGCCATGAGAGCTCGGTTTATACTTGTTGATGGGGCTTTATTGAACATTTTAAAATGTGTAGAATGTTCTAGAAACTGCTTTTCAATTAATCTTCACAGCCCAGAAGTCATGTCAAATGTCAGGGTGTTTGACAAGGCCAGCCTAATAAATCTTCTTCATTTCTAGAAAGCTGTCCTACTAAGTTTCTGAGAAGACTAAAGGGAAGGGTGCAATCCCAAAGTCTAGGAATGCTTTTTCCTTCAAGCATTAATTGATGTGGAAAATACAATTATTAGATACTCCCTTGTCTCTGTCTATCCAAATTATGCCATTTAGGTCTATCTCAAGAAGGTTTCAGTTTACTAAACACCTCCTATGGTTAAAGTAGTGAACAGTGCTGTGAGAGATACAAAAGGACACGATATTGTTTCTGCCATTAAGGAAATGATGTGGGAAGTCTGCTTGATGACTGAAGAGAATCTTCTCTGTTGTGCTTGTGTTTTTACGGCAGGTCATGGGTGGGTGCACATGCACAGGTGAGTAATGGGGCACCATTTTCTAGTTATCAGCTAAGTTAGCAGACATGTGCTGTTTTCATCACTGGGTATTGTAAAATCATGAGTTTAGCACTGATACTAAGGAACACAGAAAATCCTTCACCAGCTTAAGGATGAAGTTTCATTTTTCACTTTTTAAAGAGTACTTTGTGTGTTGTTTATTTATAGTCATGTGTTGAAGGGGCTTGTCTGTAAAACCACATATTCCAGGGGCCACCCAACTGACGACAGCGTTGTACCTGTAGAACCAATGTCCAGGTTTGGATTATCCCTTGGTTCTCTTGGGTTATGCCTTTTACGGCCCTGGAGAGGTCAAGGCAAGCCTGGACTGCCTCTATTTTAAAAATTCTTTTCATATCTCAAACAAACAACAATAGCAAAAATGACTAAAAAGGTTACAAAAGTTGTAGTATATTTAACATGTTCACTTTATCCATTTTGATGAATTAATGCTTTTTACCACATACACAAAGACACTAATGTGACTACTGTAAATGTACAAATATTTGGGAATAACGTTAAAGTTTAAATGTGAAGCCCTTTCGGAATGTGAGGCCAAAAAGTATTCCCTTCCTTTTCTCTCTTCCCTCAACCCCATTTGATTTACAGAGTATGATTTTTCTGTTTTAAGTCATAATTGCTTTTATGAGATTAAATACCAGATCAATAAGTGTGTTCTATGTCAGTTTGTCCTAAACTCCCTGCCCTATTTTTTTAAAAAAGCAATCCTTAAAAAAGAAGGAAAGAAAGTATTTTAAAATAAACATTCTGACTGCCAGAATCTGAAGTAAACTTCAGATTCAATTTTATATGTGGTAGAAATGAGAAGAACTAGGGTTCTCTATTTTGACACTTAGCATAAATTCCTTGCTTTTTGATGACTTCAGCTGACTAATAAATAAGTGAGACTGAAATATCTCATTCTTTCTGACCAGAATTTAAAAACTTAAACATCCATTACAAGTCCCAAGGTTATGAAATTCAGCTTACATTCACTTGTTAAGGGTTTGAAAGTGTCTAGAAGAAATAAGGCAGTAGACCTAATAAAATTAAATACCCACTACCTTTATACTGTATTAATCTCAACCCACTACCACCCACCCCTTATTTTGTTTTATTTCCTCAGGGAAGCAAAAAAATTTGTGAATGAAAATGAAGGGGCTCTTGGGAAAGGAAAAGGAAAACGGTGGTTTGCATTTAAGATGATGATGGCCAAGGTAAGTATTTTCTTAGCTCAGTTTGGTTGATGCCATTTATGCTCAGTGGAAGCCATGTTGCCCCCGAGGGGTGGTAAAATTGGTTCTGTTCTGAGTGAAAAAAATGTTATACGTTATGTCTATACATAGGTACATATACAGTAGATAAAGAGTATTCTGCGTTACTGAAATTTGGAGAAAGGGATGATTCAGAAAAAAAAATTGTCCTAAAAGGCTCTTTAAAGGAGTTAAAATGAAAATAAGTCGATAAACATTGATTTATGGCAAAAGACTGACTTGTGTGCTTTTATCACTTCCAAATGTAAAAGGTTGAGCCCCTTTCATTTTCATTCCCTGGGAGTTAAGGGGTTCTGGGTCAAGGTTTCTTTCTCAAAATGTCTACAAGTTACACGGCCATATAGCTCTTCTCTACCGTGAACATCAACTGTAGATTGGATAGAAAATAAGAAAAAACAAATGATATGCCAATATAAATATAGATCTTTGGAAAAGATAGAAAAGAAACTAACATTTATTTAGCACTTACTATGTGCCAAGCACTGAATTAAATCCTTCTATAAAAATTGAATCTTTATATAAAAATCTTTCCATATTTAATTCTCACAGCAAAGTAGGTATGTAGGTATTACTATCTCCTCTTTACAAATGTTATACCACCTGAGGCTAAATATATTCCCATAAAGATGGGAGTTTTGTGACTAAAGTTCATATATCTTAAATATGAAATATATAGATAGATCTGTAATATATATTTATATGTCATATATATCATAGATTAGTTTTGTCTGTTTTTACAATTTAAATAAATGGAATATAGCATTTATGCTTTTGTTTCTGGCTTTTTTGATGCAATGTTATTTTCATGAGATATGTTCATGTCATGGGAGTTATAGTTCATTTTTATTTATGTGTTGTATCCCATCGTATGAAGATGCTGTAATTTATTTATCCGTTCTGTTATAGATGAATATTTGGGTTGTTTCTGGTCTAGGTAATCTTTCAAACTCCAGACTTGTCTCAAATCTTATTTAGGCTCCCCATGTCTGTCTAGCTCACCCATTATCCCAGCATAATCTGTACATGTGCAAAGTTATCTGCCTCATTCTCATTCTTCTTAGTGGTCCTCTTGATCCTGGGTAACCCAACATTGTCGGGTAAAATGGAAGGAAGATCTTTTATAAAAACTAATTTATGATTCTTTTTCTTCTTCCTTTTCCTATAACACCATGCCTTTCCATTTAGCTGACTGTTCTACCTCTACCAGAAGGAAAAGTCATAGCACTTACCATCCTGTATAGAAATTACCTGTTTATGTACAGTGTACTTGATCCAGAAGCCCTTCAAGGCAGGAACTATGTCTTATTTATATTTCTTTAATTTCTTCATGCAATGAATATTTAATTAAACACACACCATTTGCTGATCACCTTATTAGGTGCTAACCCAGTCCCTGCTCTCTTATTGTGTGGTAGAATAAACAGATATTTCTCAGTGGTCAGCATATTTTCTGTAAAACAGAGAGTCAGTAAACATTTTTTAATTAAATTGGTCCAGGGGTAGATGGGGAACAGGGAGGCAAGTGAAACTAGCATCTTCCCTTTTTACAAAGAGCAATATGTGATGCCAGAGGGATCTTTCCAAGCTCATTGTCATGAGATATTTTGGGATGAGTGTGGGAGATAAACATCTTAACAAACAAGCAGTTGGGATTTACTGTTGTACTTGGCTTTCTTTTCAGAAATGGGTAAAATTTCTCCGTGATTTTGAGAACTTCAAAGCTGCTTGTGTCCCCTGGGAAAATAAAATCAAGGCAATTGAAAGTAAGTGCTCATTCAATCTCATTAGATGGGGAATGCTGTCCTAGATAAATGTCTCATAAGCTAATCAGATGCCTTTCTCAGTTTCTGAACTATTGGAAAGATTAAAAACGAGAAAACAAACAAATAAAGGCATTTTCATGTCCTCTTTGCTCACTGTGAAGATTTGCTAGCACTTACCAATAACAGCATTGGAGACCCCATTCTCCCTTCCTGCATTAGACCAAAATATTTTTTTGACCTTGTTTTTTCTTCTACACATGGAAGTCAGTATAGTGCACAATGACACTGCATCATCATTGGGAAGGCAGAGATTTTATTTTGACAATGAACATGACATTGAAAATAGACACTTTAAATATATATATATATATATTTTTGTGTGTGTGTGTGTGTGTGTGTGTGTGTGTGTGTGTGTGTGTGTGCACAGGCTCCGGACGCGCAGGCTCAGCGGCCATGGCTCACGGGCCCAGCCGCTCCGCGGCATGTGGGATCCTCCCATACCGGGGCGCGAACCCGGTTCCCCTGCATCGGCAGGCGGACGCGCAACCACTGCGCCACCAGGGAAGCCCCGACACTTTAAATATTATAAATTAACTATTTCAATTAAAAAACTCATATACAAATATCAAAAAAACAAAATATATATTCACTTAGATGTTAGACAGTAATCAAAATGAACAATGTCTAAAAACAGTGAAGAAATCTTAAAGTATCATTTTCATACCTCTGAAGTAGAATAAGCAATAATCATCCAGGAACTCGCTATATGAATATCATATTGTGCCTTCATTTTGTACAATATTCATAGTGTACAGAGAAGGCAGGAGAATGTACTCAATCAAAAACCTATTTAGTATAGGGCTCTAGACTTAGAATAAGGCAAATAAAAATTTTAAAATATTGTAAATATGATAGTATGTCATTTCTAAAATAATAAAGAATATAAGGAAAAGGGGATAACATTTAAAATAATTTTGAGCATAATCTTGCCATATTCTGGTTTGTAATAGTTTTGACTAGGATCTGATTTTCCTCCATGCCCCTCCAGATAGCAGGGCAGATTTTCCTGCTGGCTAAATGTTGTGTTGCCTAATTAAAATGGAGGCTCCATAGGGAGATAACACAGTTGATGGATATTTCACTGACAAGATTGGGCACGTTTTAGGAGTGACTATCCCTCAGTCCTCTGTCCCTCATTATCAAATGGCAATGAATTAAAATACATCAGCTCATTAATGGAACTTCCTCACACATATTCCTGCACCATCCCTTTCTTGCCTTATTTTCCTCCTCAACACTTATCAGTATCTAAAATGCTATATTACTATATCTCAATTAAATTTAAAAATAAATTATTAAATAAATAATAAATAAAATAAATTAAAAATACAGTAATTTCATTTCATTTTGTGTTCATTTCTTCCAATAGACATGAAGGCAGAGATTTTGTTTTGCTCTTTCCCGGATCCCTAGACCTAGAACTTGCTTGGCCCTAATGAATATGTGTTGAATAAAATTAAACAGAAGACATTTTCCAAATGTCTACCATTCTAGGAAATGGAAAAAAAAATTTAGACACATCAAAAAAAGAACAGTCATCATGAAATTCTTAAGTTTTAACTGTGCAGCTAAAATATGGTACCTTGAGAGGCATTGTGAAACAGAAGGCCCTTTAGAGCATTAAGATCGTGATACAATGTGTGTTGAAAGAACTGTGGATTTTTTTCTTGCTTTGCTACAGATTTGCTGTTTGACTCTGAGCCAGCCATTTAATCCCTCTGAACCTCAGTCTACTCATTTATGAAATGATAAGGATGAATCTTGATCAGTTATGAGATGTATCGCAAGAAATTTGTAATTAATGATAACTAAAATATATACAATTTGCAAATCATTTATTTTTAACGTACACTAGAGCAGGTTCCAGTCTATCTCAATAGCAATGTCATGGTCACTTGTGTTGCAATAGCCTATCTTGAGTGGGATAGAAACAAATAGAATTTTTTTTTTTTTTTTTTTTTTTTTTTTTTCGGTACGTGGACCTCTCACTGCCGCGGCCTTTCCCGTTGGCGGGGCACAGGCTCCGGACGCGCAGGCCCAGCGGCCATGGCCCACGGGCCCAGCCGCTCCGCGGCACGTGGGATCCTCCCGGGCCGGGGCACAAACCCGCGTCCCCTGCATCGGCAGGCGGACTCTCAACCACTGCGCCACCAGGGAAGCCCTAGAATTATTTTTATTGCCAGAAATTGCACATAGGAATGAGTTACACATATGACCATAATTTATCATGTGTGTCACAGTGGGAAAAACGTATTGAGAGCTACTCAATAATACTTTCAGTTACCTTCCCTTCTCCCCTCTGCCTCAGAAATTTGGAGCAATCAACCTGGACAGTTCAAACAAATGTGGATTATTTTCCACATTTATTTTTTGATTAGGTTGTCCTGATTTTTTTTCACTTTTTGCGGTGCTTTTTGCCTCACTGTGGAGAATTGCCACTTATTTTCCATTCTATCAGCGATCACCATAACAACAATTTATTGAGTGCCACTCAGATACCCTACAAACATTATTTCATTTAATCTTTAACAAGCCAGCATTGTGCATATTAGCTTTCTGTTTTAGAGTTGTAGTCAATAACTGTCCCAGAATAAGCTAGTAGAGGAGCCAAGATAAAGTCTGTCTGGGCCTAAAGCTTGCCATTTTCTCAATGTAGTGTGCTGATTTTTACTCTGAAGAAGATTTTATAAACTTTTTCTTTTGCACCGGGTCCTAGAGAAGATTAGACCAGGACAATGGCATGGTAAATAATTACAGATTTCCTTGATAGTTATCCTATTTGGGGAACTATTTCCCACCTTCTCATGTATTTATTTTTCAATGAGTTATTTATTTAATTGTATATTTCATATTCTATAAGATACGTAATGTATTAAGCTCTTAATGATAATCATAAGTGCACTGTATACTTTTGTATATTGCATTAGTTGAAAAGTATGAAAGCTATCTAAGAGTAAATTAGCAGAGTCTTTGGGTTGGACTAACCATCTCATAGAAAGTACCTTACCACAGATAGGGAAAGCGTGTGTCTGGTGGTCTTTCAAGCTGAACTGAATGAAAGGTGGAAAGAAATGGGACATGCTATCAGTTTATGAAAGGTTGAGGTCTTCTTGCCCCTTTCTGGCTCTATAGTTTGGGCAATCCTTTTATATTTAGGGCTGTCTATTTCCACATTTGGCTTTTCCACAAAATTTAGTTACAATCAGCTTGAGATGTCCATGTAAGCGTGTGAAGTTCTTTGCTTTATACTCTTGAGTTATAAGTTATTGAAACAGTTAAATGGAAAATAGACTTATACTAAGAGAGGTCTGAATAATTTACCTTCTCTGCAAATTTTTTTTCAGAAAAAAGTAGGTTAAGCTTGTACCCTATTTATAATATCTATACTTTATATTATAAAACTAATATAAGTGCTTTTCTGTTAAAGAAATGGCCATTTAATCTTATAAAGGTTTCAGAAATGTTATTATATTCCCTTTAAAGGTCAGAATCATCTAACATTATATCCCATTTAATCTTCTGATTAAGCTTGATGTGATTGATTAATTGACTGAGCAAATATTCACTTACTGAGTGCCTACCATTTATTAGGCATGTTTCTCGGCACTGGGGATACAATACTGACAAAGGCCTGCAAGGGTCGATCTTACATTCAAATGTGTTGATATGTGTGTGCGTGGGTGGAGAGACAATTCATAAAACACAAGCAAATAAATAATGAAGATGATTATGGACTGTGGTAAGTGGCAAAGAGAAGCACTCTCTTCGTGCTCCCCTCCCAAAAGTCTTTCTAATCCGCCATGCTCTCACTCACTGCTCCATGTCTAAATGAATACTAACCAAATATTTTCTAAATTTGGTTTTGAAGGAGTCCTAAATTACGCAGCCTTCATTAAATTTCCACAAAGCTCTGTCCCGTACTTGGCAGAATCACAGGAGGAACTCAAGTCAAGTCTAAAACTCATGCTGTTTCCATTTTGATTCCAGTAGGATCTGGATCCCTATACTAGTGTGGACCAGGTACTCACCTGATGACTCCCAACTTTTTTTCATTTAAAAAATAGCTTTGATAATTCTTGTCATGGAGGAATTCTGTGAAGTTCTACATCACATGGTGATGCTGTGGAGTTTTACTATCATGCCAGCCTTGTAAAAGGGCCCTGCCTAAAACCACATGGTTACGGGCAGAGATGCACCTTATTAACCACATTGCATTGCATATTTTGCTAAAGAAGCTGTGCATTTGTGCTCCCTGGAGTACAAGTATAATATATACCTACTATGACTCCAGCATTACTGTTAAAACCATGGATTAAATCATTAAATGTCTTTCAAGCTGGAGATTACAAGTCTTTCTAAGAATCAAAATCTGCTTCTTCCTAATAGTAAACTACAGCATCAAAGGTGTGATAGACCTCTTCTTTTTTTAGACCCGAAGTAGCTTTAGACAGACAACCTTAAACACAGAGTTTAAACTGCATGTTTCCCTGCTGGCCTAAAGGCACCAGAAAATATAAATTAAATTTGCCATATTTAATTCCCTATCCCTAGACCAGTTTGAAAGAACTGTGCTTTGAATCCTAGCCTAACAAGATGGTATTTATATTGTACTTTACGGAAGGTGATTTAACTGGTCTTTTCCCATTTAGAAATGTTCATATTTATCTGCTTGTCTTATTACCCATCTGTTCAAGAGGAAATTATACATGATGACAGACTACAAATTACTCTGCCTTAATAATAAATAACCATAGGGAGAGATGAAACTTTAACATTAATTTAAAGGAAACACAGAAAATTCAGGAATAAGAATATTGAATAAGCTTTAGGCCTCACTTTAATAAATACTGAAGACTGTTTTCATATATTAATAATTTACTAAGGAAATAGCATTTATTAGTTAGATTAAAGAGAAAAGGAATTGGTCATTTATGGGCACAATCCAAATTTGTGAATTTGACCTGCCTTAGCTGATTGATGGATATTATCTGTATCTATTCTTTCACACACACATTCATTGCCTATTTATTCTATATAGCATAGTTTTTTTTAAAAAAATGAATTTAACTATGATTATACTTGAGGAGCAATAGAGCACTGTGGATAAGAGAAATCGAGATTTGGAGTCAGGCACCTATAGATCAAAACTATCTGATTTAGAACTCTGGCTCCATCATTTACTATCTACGTAACTATCAATACATATGTAACCCTGGCTCCATCATTTACCAGGTGTGTAACCTATGGAATTTAGTCTCTTGTAAAATGGGAGTACAATAGATTCCCCTGGCAAAGATTGGATGATGATTAAATGAATTAATTAATATGCAGAGATCAAATAGGTATCTGGAACAAAGATTCATTAAATTTTAGCTATTATTATTATTAATCAAGTCTTGGATCAGTCAACTGCTGTGTTTAAGCTTTTAATTCCCCATCCACACAGTAGGACTAATAATTCTTAACCTTATCAGGTTGTCGAGGTAGTAAAACGAGTTGATGCTGGTAATGTTCTTAGTATATGTAATTGACCATCAAAATATGTTAGCTACTATTATTATTATTCCTCATTATTGTTCTTTACAAGAATAAATCAGTTTTATTTGAGAGACTAAGCACATGGAAATGACTGTTCTTTTTAATTATGCTCTTTTAGGTACACTATAGAAAGGTTTCTCTTTTTAGGAAATGCCTGTTCCAGTCAACAATCTCTAGGAGGATAGAACTGCTAGGATAAATGAACATGAAGAGGGAAAATGTCTTCTTTTTCATTTTTGTGTTGAGAAAGGGAAAGGGTATATGGAGCTTTGATGTCAGCTGGTTGATTTGTTTTCTCTCCTCTATGATCTTTGATCTTTGTTTGTTTTGTTACTGTTCTTTCCCCTTCTGCCACTGGTAGGTGTCATGCAGAAGGAACATTGTCTTCTGGATACTTTGGTCTCTTTGACCTGTGTCTAGGTCTTTCCTACAATCACTCTGGTTTTAATGAAATCTGTTTTCTTGCAATTCATTTTCTTTATACCTAGGATTTTGTAAAGAAAAGCCTTAGCTGTCACTTCTCTACTTCCAAATAAAATTGTTGTGAAGCCACTGTTAAGTCTAAAAACTGGAGTTTGGAAGCTTTGGAGTCTAAACTTTTTCACCCATTATGAATATGGATTATACATAGGGTAGGGGGTACTTTCTGAAACATTTTTTTTTTAATTGGAGTATAGTTGCTTTACAATGTTATGTTAGTTTCTGCTGTACAGCAAAGTGAATCAGCTATACGTATACATATATCCCCTCCTTTTTGGATTTCTACAGAGTGAAGTAAATCAGAAAGAGAAAAACAAATATTGTATATTACCGTATATATGTGGAATCTAGAAAAATGATACAGATGAACCTATTTGCAAAGCAGAAATAAGGACACAGATGTGGAGAACAAACATATGGACACCAAGAGGGGGAAAGAGGGTGGGATGAATTGGGAGATTGGGACTGACATACATACACTACTATGTATAAAATAGATAACTAATGAGAACATACTGTATAGCACAGGGAACTCTACTCAATGCTCTGTGGTGACCTAAATGGGAAGGAAATCCAAAAAGGAGGGGATATATGTATATGTATAGCTGCTTCACTTTGCTGTACAGCAGAAACTAACACAACATTGTAA
>NC_041222.1:39148779-39163948 GCF_002837175.3 Physeter macrocephalus | reverse complement strand
GCTATACGTATACATATATCCCCTCCTTTTTGGATTTCTACAGAGTGAAGTAAATCAGAAAGAGAAAAACAAATATTGTATATTACCGTATATATGTGGAATCTAGAAAAATGATACAGATGAACCTATTTGCAAAGCAGAAATAAGGACACAGATGTGGAGAACAAACATATGGACACCAAGAGGGGGAAAGAGGGTGGGATGAATTGGGAGATTGGGACTGACATACATACACTACTATGTATAAAATAGATAACTAATGAGAACATACTGTATAGCACAGGGAACTCTACTCAATGCTCTGTGGTGACCTAAATGGGAAGGAAATCCAAAAAGGAGGGGATATATGTATACGTATAGCTGAAACATTTTAATTTGCTTCTCTTTTTTGCTTTTAGGTATATTTATACTCTACCCTCATTTTCCAGGGGTTGTGTATGGGAGACTGGGAAAGGGTGGGCCATGGTGCTAATTAGAAGAGCAAAAGTGTAAAAAGCCAGTAAGGAAGGAAGGAAAGAAGGAAGGAGGGAGGGAGGGAAGGGTGGGTCAGTATCCTGTGCTCGGAGCTCTATACCAGAGGGTTTCACGTGTGTTTCCAGGGAAAAGCTTGCCCTGGATACCTAAAGATGAATGTTGTTAATGAACAACTGGAATGACTAACAAGCTGGAAGTCCACTGCCTTCAATAAAACATGACGAGTGAACCTGGCTGAGGCAGCCATCGGGTAGTTGATACCAGAGTACATAGATAAGGGCCATGAAATGATATGAAATCACTAGGAGCCAGGTGGATGATCATATGTCCTAGGAGGGGAGGATCTGCTTCAGCATTTCTGTAGACAGACCAGTGCATCTGGTTACAACACGTGGGGGGCGTGTTTTTCAATATCACACAGTTTTAGAAATCTTGTAGAACTCTGAACCCCTCTACAAAGTGAAACGAATCCGAATACTCAGACTTAAAAGTAACTGACTTCTTTCAAAATGTCCAATTAGACATTGAATTTCTTTTAGGCTTCTGTAAAAACTACCACAGTACGGGGTGGGTGGGGGTGGGTAGAGATTTCTAACTCTTACCTCTTAGTAATGGTAACTGAGTTTTAGCTAGGTACATGATAGCACAGTTTAAAGACTATATCTCCTGGCCTCCCTTGGTAAGTTGTGGTCATGTAACACAGTTCAATGGGTTGTTAGCACAAGTGATATGTTCAAAGTCCAGTTTATGCCCTTAAAAGAAAGGATTTGCCTTCCACTGCTTTCCCCTCTTTCCCACTGTCTATCATATGAATATAATGGAATGAGCTGGAACAGCAATTTTAAACCACAAGATGAAAGCTGCATGTTGAGAATTTCACAGCAAGAAGACTGTAGGAGGCTGAGTCCCAGATACCATAGAGCTACCATATCAGCCATGTCATAGTTACACTCAATCTGAAACATGAGAGAGAAGAAGCCTTCTACTTTAACTTCGTTTTGTTTTTATTTTTTATTTCTATAGTTGCATTGAGGTATAATCAACATAAAACAAATTGCACATATTTGTGTATACAATTTGATAACTAGGGGCATATGTATACACACATGAAACCATACAATCAGGAAACAGAACACACACTTCCCTCACAAAAGTTTCCTTGTGCCCCTTCGTGCCCCTCCATGACCATCACCATCCCCAATCAACCAGCAATCTGCTTTCTGTCACTGTAGATTGCATTTTCTATAATTTTGTACAAATATTATTATGGAGTATGCATTTTTTGCCTGGCTGTTTCATTTATAATTATTTTGAGACTTATCCATGCTTTTGCATATATCATCAGTTTGTTTTTATTAGTAGTATTCTATTGTATGTATATGCCACAATTTGCTTATCCATTATGGACTTGTGAGTTGTTTCCAGTTTAGCTTTGGGCTATTACAAACAAAGCAGCTATGAATATTTGTGTACAAGTCTTGGGTTAAGACATGCTTTTATTTCTCTTGCGTAAATATCTAGAAGTAGAATAATTGGTCTACTACTATGGTATGTGTTATGTTTAACATTTTAAGACACTACCAAACTGTTTTCCAAAGTGGTTGACCTAATTTCCATTTCCATCAATAGTGAGAGAGTTCTAGCTGCTTCACATCCTCAGCAACATATGGTATGATCAGTCTTTATTTCAGCCGTTCTAGTAGGTGTGTAGTTGATTTTCATTTCCCTGGTGACTAATGACGTTGTTTAATTTCCATTTCAATAGTGAAAGAGAGAGTTCTAGCTGCTTCACATCCTCAGCAACATATGGTATGATCAGTCTTTATTTCAGCCGTTCTAGTAGGTGTGTAGTTGATTTTCATTTCCCTGGTGACTAATGACGTTGTGCATCTTTTCAGGTGCTTATTTTCCATTCATAGAACTTCTTAGGTGAAGTGTTTTTTCAAAATTTTTGCGCATTGTTTATTAGAATGTTAGTCTTCTTATTGAGTTGTAAGAGTTTTTTGTATATTATAGACCCAAATACTATGTCAGATATATGTTCACATATTTTTTCTCCCATGCTGTGACTTACCTTTTTATTTATCAGAGTCTTTGGAAAAGTGAAAGATATTAATTATGATAAGGTGCAATTTAAGGATTTTTAAAATTTAATAGCATGTACTTTTTGGGTCCTATTTTTAAAAAACCTTTGCCAAACCCAGGGTGACCAAGATGTTATGCTGTGTTTTCTCCTAGAGTTTTATAGTTTTAACTCTTAAATACTTAAGTCTATGACCCATTTTGAGTTAATTTTTGTAAATGGTATGAGGTAAGAGTGGAGAGTTTTCATTTATTTTTGTTTTATTTTATTTTACATACGGGTATTTAATTGTTCCAGCATCACTGTTGAAAAGATTATTTTCACCATTGAATTGCTTTGGCACTTTTGTAAAAAGAAATCAATTGATTATATATGTGTAGGGCCATTTCTGAATTCCTATTCTGTTCCATTGATCTATGTTTATCTTTATGTCAATATCATACTCTGATTACTTTAGCTTTGTGGTAAGTTTTGAAATCAGGTAGTATAAATCCTCCAATTTTGCTTGTTTTTCAAGGTTTTTCTGGCTATTCTTGTCATTTTCTTACAAATTTTATGATCAGTTTATCATTTTATAGAAACTACCTTCTGAAATTTTGATTGGAATTGCCTTGAATCTGTAGGTAAATTTGGAAAGGATTGCCATCTTAACAATATTGAGTCTTTTGTTCTGTGAACACAGTATATCTCTCCATTTATTTAGGTCTTTTAAAATGTCTCTCAACAATGTTTTACACTTTTCAGTGTACAAATTTTGTGCATATTTTATCAACTTTATCCCTATTTCATATTTTTGATGATATTGTAAGTTGTATTGTCTTTTAATTTCCATTTTTGATTATTTATCGCTAGTGTACAGAAATGTTATTTATTTTCAAAATTTAACATTGTAACCCATAACCTTGCTAAACTCACTGGTTAGTTTCAATAGCTTATTAAAAATTCTTTAGGATTTTCTACATAGACAATGAAGTCATCTATGATTAAAGAAAGTTTTATTTCTTTTTTTTAAATTAATTAATTTATGTATTTTTTTTTGGCTGTGTTGGGTCTTCGTTTCTGTGTAAGGGCAGTTTTATTTCTTTAAAAACAAAAACAAAAACAAAAAACTACCACAGTGTTATGAGAATAAGTAAGTGGTACCTAAAGAGTGGGCTAAGTTCTGGAAATAGAGGTCTGACTCTCATGTGAGCTTGGCCTCGTCTTAGTAAGCAGAGGCTGAAATTTGCTCCACATGAACCTCCCTCCTCCTGTAATAATGCTCCTCCATCGGTAATGCTTCAAAAGCTAGAGGCCTCAAGAAAACCAATGGTCCCCAGGAGGTGTTTTGCTAAATGAGTCAGGACAAAGGGCCTGATGCAGTGGGTAGCTGAGAATGTTCACTGTTTCTTCTTGGGCAACTGAAAATGAAAACTGGGAAGACTGGGAAAACTAGCAACTTGATGTTGAATCTTAAGTGATTATCAAAGAAACTTGGCTTTTGTTAATCTATGAGATCTCAACCTGAGACTCAAATTCCAGTTTTTTCTTCCTCTTCCATTCTCTGATTAAAGAGAATATTTCTGTTTTTTGACTCAGTCAATAAAAATTGCACTGATCATTTAACTTTCCCTGGGGTGAGTGCGAGCTGACAACATATTCTTGCCTATGCCCTCCAAATTCATTCCCCAGACCTGAAGTGACTGTTTAAAGGTCAAGTTCCCCTGCCCCATCCCCACTGCTTAACACCTGTCAATGACTTCATCACATTTAACATAAAATTCTCACTGTTTACCTTTCCCTAAGAGACCCCACACACTGTGGTTTGGTTTCTTTCTTCATCCGTATCCATCATCACTTTCCTTTGTTCATTGTGCTCCAACCAGATAGCCCTTAGGTTTGTTCCTCAATTGTCCTGAGCTCTTGCTTCCCTCACGATATTTGTTTCTGCTCTTTCCTCTGCTTGAGCTGCTCTTCCCCAGCTCTGGGCTTTGCTGCCTGTTCCTTCAACTTCAGATCTGTGCTCAAATGTTACCTCTCTGGTATACCTTCCTTGACAAGCCTACCTAAAGCAACCCCTCTCATAATTTTACCTTCTTCCCTCTAGGACTGATCTGGCTAAATTATTATATATACTTTTATAATAATATTATATGTAATATGATATATATTATGTATAATATATAATACATATGTCATATACATATATAATACATACCTATATGATATATCATACATAATGTACATATATCCTATGTAATACAATATATACATGTAATAGATGATATATAATATTACATATATCAAACATACATATAATGTAATATAATATGTATTATGATAAATGTATATTTCTTTTAAAATGATTGCATATTTGTTGTTCCCACATCTCACTAAAATGTAAGTTGCATTAGGGCAGCACCCCTGTCTCTGATACTGTGTTTCACATCTAAGATAATTCCTGACAGAAGATAAATATGTGAAGAGTAAATGGACTTCAGCTTCTATACTACCTGTGAAATGCCATTTACACAGGAGAACAGCACAGGATGGTGTATAGGATAACTGTCCATAAGAGATGTGGTAAACTTTTTTGAGAACATTGTTGCTTGAGAAAAAGGAGGAAGAAGTTCAGTAACTATCAAAATAATCAGAATGATGCTAACTATTGGCCAGGCGTTGTAGTAACTGTAATAGGGAAGAACCTTTGTATTCTATTATATTAATCTCTAAAGGGATGTTACTTATAAGCTTAAATTATACATAATGGCCCATTTTTGGGAACCCTGCCTTCCAGGTAATGAGCACTAAGCTAAAATACCTTCGTTTAGCTCATGGGAAACATCCTGACCTGGCCCACCTGTGAATGACTGCTGGAAGGGAGAAATTAACACATCCTCATTGGAGGCTGGACAGAACCAGGAAATGTTTGGCTTTACTCTCTCCCCTTGTCCTATAAAAGAAGCCTGAATTCTAACTCAGGCAAGATGGTTCTTTGGGGCATGACTTCACCATCTTCTCGGTCTGCTGGCTTTCTGAATAAAGTCGTTATTCCTTGCCCCAACACCTCATCTCTCGATTTATTGGCCTGTCCTGCAGGGAGCGGTAGGAGCTTGGACTCGGTGACATAACCACTTTATATACCTTTGCTCACTTAACTGTGTTAACTCAAAGAATAAGATGGGCTCTTCAAATAGCAATCCTAGCTGCCAAGCAAAAGGCAGCTTTCTCTTGGATGGACTCTGAAGATGTAGTCATTGTGTAGAATGACACTGTAGTCATTCTACACAGCTACATCTACTTCCATCATGTTAACATTTTCTCCTTCTGGATAGAAAAAGAAAATGCTAGAGCCTGTAAAGAAAAGAACCCGTGTGTTGCAATGAGAAGACTTATTTTGAAAAGCACCAAGACGTGGCTTTTGTCTTGTTTTGACCTTTCTTCCAAACTTTAATTTTCTTTTGAATAGGTCAGTTTGGCTCATCAGTGGCCTCATACTTCCTCTTCATGAGATGGATGTATGGAGTAAATATGGTTCTCTTTATCCTGACATTCAGCCTTATCATGTTGCCAGAGGTAAGATTCTGACTTCCAGTTTATAAAACATGCTGAAACAAGCTTCTTCTGCAATCACTCTACTAAAAAAAACCTCTTTTCTTTAAGAGTAAGATGACTATCTAGCTACCTACGCTCTTAGAGTCATAGTATTTGTAACAAGGTTAATCTTCAAAATGGTGCCCATGAGCTCTCCAAAGGGTATGTGAGCCTCCTGAAATCATATATAAAATGTGTGTATTGTGTATGTTGAAATGAATATTTCTCTGTGGAAAGATTCATAGATTCTATCAGATTCCCAAGGTGGTCCCTGTGCACAAATATTAATTGCTCGAGAGGAAGACTTTGACATCTTGTGAGTTCATGTGAGTTCATTTATTTAGCCAAGTTTGCTTTGAAAGAGACATTACTTAATGCAACTCAAGGCATCCAGCTTTTCTATCTGAAGAAACACAAAGTGAGCAAAATTTTCCAGGTATAAAATAAGATATCCCCCCACCACCACCCCATTCCATGGGTCTCTTAAGACCAAGGTCAGTGAGGAGAGTAAAACTGATAGTGGGTCCAGATTGCAGAAGAAGACAAAGCCCTGAGCTGGGGTCGGGGGAGGGGGGAGATTCAATTAACTAAGACCAAGAAACAACACTGAGGTTGTGGACTTACCCATAAGAAGTTAAATGACTCTGACTTCTTTGGATGCTTATCGTACAGAAGTTGGGAGGCTTTATTTAACCTACAAAGGATCTTTCCAGGTACCAGTATTTCGAAGCCAATGTATTTAATACAGCATTGGCAACAGCCAAAACTAATTGTTTTGAGTGACTTTTTATCTCCATCTTTTAAAATCAAGGCCAGCTTTTATATCAAGCATCCCCACAAGCATAATATTAATACTACTAGTGCCTTACATGCATAATGAGTTTCAGCTTTTAACAGTGCAAAGCACTTACACTTCTTTTACTTACTGAGCTTCACAACAAATTTATAAAGTAGACTATAGAAGAGTTTTTCTTTCTCCTTTTAAAAAACATGGAAAACTGAATCACATAATGCTTATTGGACTTAGCTAATACCACGGGGTGAGGTTTTTTTTTTAAGCTGATCCGGGACGAGGACCCATGATTCTTCTTTTGTAACAAGATTTTGCACCTTATTTTGCTAGTTTTGTAATCTTTGAGCTAATTCTGGGGGTTCTATGGCTATCTGGCTCATAGAAGACAGTGGACATAGATCAGAAGTCCTCATACTCCTAAGGTCATAAGTATAGTTCATCTCCTAAGCAGAAACTTTCAGGCAATGCAGCACAATATATGTATTCATCTATTTCAAGTTGACCACAGCTTTGTTTTTGCTCATCTCTCTAAGGAAATCTGAAACTCCATCACCAGCTACTTTGATGCTCCCCAGTGTCAGATGCAGGGTGTACAGGGAGTTTTATCAGCTGCATTTACTCTTTCCCTGCCACAGCATGCTGCTTCCATGTGGAGGAAATGAAAGGTTGTAGCGAATTCATTCTAACTTTAGGAAATTGCAGATGCCTAACGTGTAGTGGAGGGAGCTAATATGCGTTCGATTAGGCGTATTCCTAGAACTAGGAAGTGGATTGGTTTTGGATGCTTTTTACAGGTTGTGTTAGGTGTTGAGGGGTATCCTGTTTTCTGGGCATTGATTACGACTCCAGCAAATGAACAAAAGAGGTTGGGCTCCTTGCATGCTAACTTTATAGAACCAACAGAGGGCAGGGCTGGTCATCTCCTGCCAACAATGCTATATGTTTCAGGGGCCTCCACCCAGGATCCTCACTCAGCATTCCCCTGATGCATTTGCCCTTTTGCCCAAAGTTCCTGTGTCACTGCACAAACTGGAGACCCCGGTCTTCTCCGTTTTCTGTGGCCTCCAACTCTGGGGAAAGATAGTCTGAGTAGAACCCACCCTCTGTTCTGTTCAGTCTCAGGAAGCCAGAGGGGCTGCTGTGGAAGCCATGCAGTTTGTGTGGAGAGAAGGAGCAGGGGCTGATTTGCAGCCCTTGCCTAGTCAAGTTCTGCACCCGAATTTCCATCCACATTCATCCTCCTCCCTTGGCCCCAGCCCCAGGGAAGGGATGTTTTCATGTCTCACAAGAAGCAGCATCTGTTTGGCCAACCGTGTGTCTGCCCTGGGGCTAGAGGGGTGGGGGGTTTTTCCCAGTTTTCACCAGTGCTCCTAGTATGACCCTACTCTTGTCCCGGCTCTAGCTGGCTCTGCCCTGAATCATATCTCTTTAATCTGGTAGCACAAGATTGGGGTGGTAAACCTGAATCAGTGGTGAAGCAGATATGACAGTCACGGTATAGTCTTCCTGCCTAGTTGACACCCTCTAATGGTATGAGTGATTCTCTCTACTCCTCTCTTCCTTGACATGAAGGAGAGACTCTCCCTCCACCCCACCCCTGAGGGGTATTCCCATATGAAGAAGTGCTTAGTACGGTTTTCTTGAACACTATAATCCCCAAAAGGGCACCTCTCTCCTTTCCAGACCTCCTAAGTGAGACCAGTTTAGAAGTGGTGGTGGGTAGTTGGACTCCAGCAAGCCCTGAGCAACGTGGTTGGCGTGACTGCTGGTGGTCTGTGGAAGTCAGAATGCAGAGTCCTTAGTATTCCCTTTGTTCTTCACTCTGGATTTCGTAGTCAATTCCCAGAAAATGGGACCCCACATGGAGACCCACAGAGTCCCCATGAAAAAGTTTCAGAAGTGCTTTTAAACAAAACCGTTTGTGATCACATGTGTGGCTCAGACTTTGTTTCCAATTGTTAACTGCTTTCTTTGTTTCTCCACGTAGTACCTCTGGGGTTTGCCATATGGCAGTTTACCTAGGAAAACAGTTCCCAGAGCTGAAGAGGCATCGGCAGCCAACTTTGGTGTGTTGTATGACTTCAATGTAAGTGATTCCACACAGCTGTGTTCATAAGAGGACAGATTTTTCCATATTCTGAAACTCCATGGCCTCCTCTTCTAAGGCCAGATAAAGGTCTTAAGAGAGATGTCTCTGCCCGCTTTAAAAAGAAAGAAAGAAAAAAGAAAAAAAGAAAGAAAAAGAAAAAAAGAAAGAAAAAGTAAATAGGGTTTGGGAATGTGCTAATATGATTAAATGGGAATACAGACTATCGAATGAAGGTGAGCTCAGAGTTCAAAGACTTCACGCGAATATTATTATCTCTGACTTTGAAAAAGGACAAAGGAAGAGTTTACAAATGTGGTTTTTGGAAAACCTTGTTGAATTCTTCGGGCTTTGATATTTCATATTAACTTCTTCACTTCCTAAACAAATCTATTTAGCATTACTGAATAGTCAATACTAAATAAAGCTAAATACTAAGTACTAAACAATACTAAATTCTAACTTCTGTATAATATGAAAATGAGCATCACTTGATCATGGTACCCAAATGAGCGTTATTCCATTGTAGCACTAGAATGAGTATTACACTTCGAGCTCCCCTAGGTGGGGATTATTGTCATGGCAGGGACACATTTCTGCCCATTGAAAAATCATTTTGGAGTGTGACTCAATTCTGTGACAACAATTCAGTTCCACACATTCTTTTTAAAATAGTGGCCAGATTAGAGATGTTTGGAAATGTATAGGATGAGAAAGTAGCACAGTGGAGATTGGGGACTTAGTAATTCAGGAATTTTTAAAGAGTAGAAAATGAGAATAAAATTTTATGTAGGGGCTTCCCTGGTGGCGCAGTGGTTGCGCGTCCGCCTGCCGATGCAGGGGAACCGGGTTCGCGCCCCGGTCTGGGAGGATCCCACATGCCGCGGAGCGGCTGGGCCCGTGGGCCATGGCCGCGGAGCCTGCGCGTCCGGAGCCTGTGCTCCGCAACGGGAGAGGCCACAGCAGAGGGAGGCCCGCATACCACAAAAAAAAAAAAAAAAAAAAAAAAAATTTTTATGTAGACCGGGGAATGAAGGAAGGAGAGAGACAATAAAGTCTTCATGTTTATAGACTTAATAGGCATATATTTCACAGATGTTTTGAATTCTACCCTCAACCTCTCTAAATCGTGAGCTTCCTAAAGAGGGGCTTACATCTGCTGCATCTTCTTTGAAGCCCTTAACATAATACTCAACCAATAGAGGCTTAATGACTGGGAATCCTGAGCAAGGGGGAGGATTTGTAGAGCACTGAGATAAGAACCAAAAAATTTATGTGAGCAGTACCAGCAAATGTAAACTTTAGGAAAGGTTCTCAGTCTTTGAGTAAACAAGGCAGCTATAGAATAAGCATAAGGCAGAGCGGCAGCCCCAACTTTGTGGCCTTTGGAATCTTAAATCACACCTGTCAGTTGTAATTTTCATTTCCAGTCAACATTTATTTATGGAATATAAACAGGCACTGGTTTTACAAAGATGAATGTGACATGGCTCTTGACCTCAAGGTAGTCATGACAGTAGAAGAAAGATACATAGGCAACTAGGATACAGTGTGTTCCACACTTAGTAAAACAATGGGAAAAGAAAATACTGGGGAGCCCTGAGGAAGCGGTTGTCGATTTTGCTAGGGTGTCTGGGTTTCAGAGAGGAGATAGCCTCTGAGTTAGATTTTATTTCTTTTATTTCTTCTTTCTATCACTTCATCTTCTTCCATCTCTCTATCTTTATCTCTCTCTCTCCTTCCCCCCATTTACATTTCAAATAATTTATTAGTATGTACCCCCCAAACTATTTTTATTTCTCATTCTCTTCCTCTGATTAGTTAAATAATAAGCTTCCAGTCTGGTTAGTAAGAACAAGAACTAATAATATTATTGGCATCTTCTGTTGTTTTAGTCATATCGAAGAAAGGAAGAACTAAAAATATGAACAAAAGGCCTTTTGGCTTTTAAACATATATTTTTGAAGTTTCTACACTTATAAATTTGTCAAGTAACTGAAATAAAAAGTTTTGCAAACAATGTCCATTTGAGATTTTAAGGGTATTAATAACTTGAGGCAGACAAAGAGGAAGGTGGCACTAAGAGAGCTGCTAAGTGGTGTACCAGAGGGTCTAGGAGGTGAATACAGGAGGAAACTAGGGGAAAGGTTTGGGCAGTGAGTGTGCTCACCAAGATTTTATTATTGCCCTTGACAGCTCTCATGTCCAGTTTGGTGAAATACTATTTAAAATGGATAGAAGAAGATGGAAACAGGAGTATCCTATGATATTCACTTTCCTTTATAACTCTAGGCCAGCCTAGAAATTATTCTAAGACAATGAGAGATTATTAAAAGGTCATTAAAGTGATATTATTCACTTATTTCTTTCTTAATTTTTCTGTGTACTGTGATCACTCGATTATTTGACATATCACAAAATAAGAGTTTTAAGAGAGTGCCCTTAGATCTTCTATCCCATGTCCCACATTATAAAGTTAGGGAAACTTTGAGTCTCAGAATCATTTTTAGGATCTTATGGCTAATAAAAGCCTCCTAATCTAGTGTTCTTTCTATGTCTTGTATCACATCAGTAATTTTTCTGTCATAATTTCCAACATCCTTCTCACTGACAGTTTCTGGAACACAGACTGACTCCATTTAATGCTGTATCTCACAAGGGGAGAAGGAGTTGAAGCAGTTGGATCCCATTTCTACCTTTCATAATAAACATGCAGTTCCTAAATTAGCTTCTCAAATAGAAAGGTTCAATATTTACCCCTGCCTGAATTATTTACTTGCTCCTTAGAACAATTACCTCACAGAGATGCCCACTGTATATCATAAGATGATCTAAGTGGACAGCCCAGTATTTCATCTATCATAGCACCATGGAGGAAACCATTGTCCAGATGTCCTTGAGATCCCTGGAAACTCAGAATTCTGCACTTCCAAAGAGCCCAGAGATGCCAGGAGAAAAAGACATGTTTCAGGCCCAGGGTAGAGATGACTGGGCCTAAATGATCTAATTGGAACATGAGCTGTTTTTTGCATCTAAGAAGATTAATGTACCAGCTTAGTTAAGCAATGCCATATAGATGCAGGTGAAGAGAAGCAGAATCAATTTATAGGACACTGTAAAATAGATGCAAGTATGACCTCTTGTGGTAGAAGAGCCTATAGGTTGGGAAGGATCAGAAAACCTTTGGGCTGGAGGTGGCGAGGTTGTGCAGGGGGAGCTGCTTCTCTGTTGAGTTCATATTAGAACCTTGGAACTTCTCTCTGGACCCCCTCCCCTGGAAGTATCCCCTTGGAGCTCAGTGCTCTGTCATCTATAAGCATGTATCATAATTCATCCAAATTCCCTTTAATTAATAGCAGACAAGTACCATGTGATATATGCAAGGTCAGCCAGTCTTATGGCCTCTCAAGGTCACCATTTACAAAGCACCATTTTTTTTTTTTTTTTTTTTTTTTTTTGCGTTACACGGGCCTCTCACGGTTGTGGCCCCTCCCGTTGCGGAGCACAGGCTCCGGACGCGCAGGCTCCGCGGCCATGGCTCACGGGCCCAGCCGCCCCGCGGCATGCGGGATCCTCCCGGACCGGGGCACGAACCCGCGTCCCCTGCATCGGCAGGTGGACTCTCAACCACTGAGCCACCAGGGAAGCCCAAAGCACCATATTTTAAATTTATTTATTTTTAATTGAATTCCTAGGGATAGGTCTTACTGAACAGGAGGAAAGTACATTTTATTAAAATAGTAAGAAATAGGGAGATTGTCTAATGTGCATGTTATGAATCAAATTGGCAGAAGTAGTATTATTTGAAGCAGTAGAATTAGAATGAGTTTAAGTCAGTAAGAAGAGGATGTCTTTCAGATGAATGGATAAAGAAGATGTGGCACATATATACAATGGACTATTACTCAGCCATAAAAAGAAACAAAATTGAGTTATTTGTAGTGAAGTAGATGGACCTAGAGTCTGTCATACAGAGTGAAGTAAGTCAGAAAGAGAAAAACAAATACCATATGGTAACGCATATATATGGAATCTAAAAAAAAAATACTACTGATGAACCTAGTGGTGGGGTAGTAATAAAGATGTAGACATAGAGAATGGACTTGAGGACGTGGGGAGGGGGAAGGGTAAGCTGGGACGAAGTGAGAGAGTGGCATGGACATATATACACTACCAAATGTAAAATAGTTAGCTAGTGGGAAGCAGCTGCATAGCACAGGGAGATCAGCTCGGTGTTTTGAGATAACGTAGAGAGGTGCGTTAGGGAGGGTAGGAGGGAGGCTCAAGAGGGAGGGGATATGGGGATATATGTACACATATGGCTGATTCACTTTGTTGTACAACAGAAACTAACACAGCATTGCGAAGAAATTATACTCCAATAAAGATGCATTAAATAAAAAAGAAGAGGATGTCTTTGTTGGCAAGCTATTTGGAGACATGAGAATGATGTAGGAATGATAAAGAGGAAGAGACTGTAGAGCTTTGGTATTCTCGTAAGGGAGAGAGGGAGGAACTGAGGTGGAATTTGGAATGAGCTTGAGCTGATATCAGATAGTGAGATCATATGGGTAAAGATTTGAGTTGTGAATAAAGGGAAATGCATTTAGCTTTCCAGCTTGAGAGCATTTTGTACATTGCATATTGAGATAAATGGTGAGTCAACTTTGTCTCCCCTTTTCCCCTGGTCATCATAGATATGGGAGGTGGGGGGAAGCCCTAGAAAGGGCAGGCGAGGAGAGTTAACACCCACTGTGTGTTAAGCAGGCACATACATTAAATTTTATCTTCATGACAACCCTTTAAGGCGAAGATCAGTAATCTTTTTAGTTGAGGGGATTGGGACTCAGAGAGGTTAGTTTCCCAAAGACAGCACAGATAATGAAAGGAGGCATTGAAATTCAAACTAAAAGGTGGCTGACTCCAATGAAAAATTGTTTGTTGTACTCTAACATATCACCCCAAGCCTATTGCTTTTGCCCACTTTTGCCACATCTCATTCTTGAGGTCTGTCCTCAGAGGAGACTGTCACAGTCTAAAGGTTAACAAACAGCCGTTCAGTTCCTTATTTTATTGGCGTCAGTGGTTCTTTTAAGTAGTGATATTCTCAAGCGAGAGCATCCTCTCTCAGGTAGTCCCAGTTCTCTAAGTTCCTTCATCTCTTATTGTACCGGCCACATTTAGAAGAGATATTTTTGTGATTCACATATGGAATGATACATCTTTCCTTTAGGAATATTTCAGTAGTTCAAATACGTCCTTGTTTTCAGAGAGCTCCCCTTTTTAAAACTGAGGTAAAATTGATTCTCAACATTATATTTGTTTCAGGTGTACAATGTAATGATTTGATATTTGTATATATTGCAAAATGGTCATCACAATAAGTCTAGTTAGCATCTGTTACTGTAGTGAGTGGCCTCATGTGTCTTATGGGTGAAAATGGGAAGATAATGAAAATATCCAAGTTTCTGGCTGGGGTAACTGGGTAGGTTGGTGGATCATTCCCTGAGACAGGAGGAGCAAACAGCTTTGGAAGAACTTTAAAAAAAAAAATGTTTATTTATTTATTTATTTTCTTCTTAGTCATCTGTTTTATACACATCAGTATATACATGTCAATCCCAATCTCCCAATTCATCACACCACCACCACCACCACCACCACCCCGCCACTTTCCCCCCTTGGTGTCCATACGTTTGTTCTCTACATCTGTGTCTCAATTTCAGCTCTGCAAACCGGTTCCTCTGTACCATTTTCTAGGTTCCACATGTATGCGTTAATATACGATATTGGTTTTTCTCTTTCTGACTTACTTCACTCTGTATGACAGTCTCTAGATCCATCCACGTCACTACAAATGACCCAATTTCATTCCTTTTCATGGCTGAGTAATATTCCTTTGTATATATGTACCACATCTTCTTTATGCATTTGTCTGTCAATGGGCATTTAGGTTGCTTCCATGACCTGGCTATTGTAAATAGTGCTGCCATGAACATTGGGGTGCATGTGTCTTTTTGAATTATGGTTGTCTCTGGGTATATGCCCAGTAGTGGGATTGCTGGGTCATATGGTAATTCTATTTTTAGCTCTTTAGGGAACCTCCATACTGTTCTCCATAGTGGCTGTATCAATTTACATTCCCACCAACAGTGCAAGA
>NC_041222.1:39148001-39148569 GCF_002837175.3 Physeter macrocephalus | reverse complement strand
TCTTGATTACTGTAGCTTTGTAGTATAGTCTGAAGTCAGGGCGTCTGATTCCTCCAGCTCCGTTTTTTTCCCTCAAGACTGCTTTGGCTATTCAGGGTCTTTTGTGTCTCCATACACATTTTAAGATTCTTTGTTCTAGTTCTTTAAAAAATGCCATTGGTAATTTGATAGGGATTGTATTGAATCTGTAGATTGCTTTGGGTAGTATAGTCATTTTCACAATACTGATTCTTCCAATCCAAGAACATGGTATATCTCTCCATCTGTTGGTATCATCTTTCATTTCTTTCATCAGTGTCTTATAGTTTTCTGCATACAGGTCTTTTGTCTCCCTAGGTAGGTTTATTCCTAAGAATTTTTTTCTTTTTGTTGCAGTGGTAAATGGGAGTGTTTCCCTAATTTGTCTTTCAGATTTTTCATCATTAGTATATGGGAATGCAAGAGATTTCTGCATGTTAATTTTTTATCCTGCAGCTTTACCAAATTCATTGATTAGCTCAAGTAGTTTTCTGGCGGCATCTTTAGGATTCTCTATGTATAGTATCATGTCATCTGCAAACAGTGACAG
>NC_041222.1:39146095-39146902 GCF_002837175.3 Physeter macrocephalus | reverse complement strand
TCTCATAGCATTGTGGTCAGAAAAGATGCTTGATATGATTTCAATTTTCTTAAATTTACTGAGGCTTGATTTGTGACCCAAGACGTGATCTATCCTGGAGAATGTTCCATGCGCACTTGAGATGAAAGTGTAATCTGCTGTTTTTGGATGGAATGTCCTATAAATATCAATTAAATCTATCTGGTCTATTGTGTCATGTAAAGCTTGTGTTTCCTTATTAATTTTCTGCTTGGATGATCTGTCCATTGGTGTAAGAAAGGTGTTAAAGTTCCCCACTATTATTGTGTTACCCTCGATTTCCTCTTTTAGAGCTGTTAGCCGTTGCCTTATGTATTGAGGTGCTCCTATGTTGAGTGCATATATATTTATAATTGTTATATCTTCTTGGATTGATCCCTTGATCATTATGTAATGTCCTTCCTTGTCTCTTGTAACATTCTTTATTTTAAAGTCTATTTTATCTGATATGAGTATTGCTAATACAGCTTTCTTTTGATTTCCATTTGCATGGAATATCTTTTTTCATCCCCTCACTTTCAGTATGTATGAGTCCCAGGTCTGAAGTGGGTTTCTTGTAGACAGCATATATTTGGGTTTTGTTTTTGTATGCATTCAGCAATCCTGTGTCTTTTGGTTGGAGCATTTAATCCATTCACGTTTAAGGTAATTATTGATATGTATGTTCCTATTACCATTTTCTTAATTGTTTTGGGTTTGTTTTTGTAGTTCCTTTTCTTCTCTTGTGTTTCCCACTTAGAGAAGTTGCTTTAGCATTTGTTGTAGAGCTGGTTTGGTGGTGCTGAATTC
>NC_041222.1:39144057-39144853 GCF_002837175.3 Physeter macrocephalus | reverse complement strand
TCTTATAGTTTTCTGCATACAGGTCTTTTGTCTCCCTAGGTAGGTTTATTCCTAAGAATTTTTTTCTTTTTGTTGCAGTGGTAAATGGGAGTGTTTCCCTAATTTGTCTTTCAGATTTTTCATCATTAGTATATGGGAATGCAAGAGATTTCTGCATGTTAATTTTTTATCCTGCAGCTTTACCAAATTCATTGATTAGCTCAAGTAGTTTTCTGGTGGCATCTTTAGGATTCTCTATGTATAGTATCATGTCATCTGCAAACAGTGACAGTTTTACTTCTTCTTTTCCAATTTGTATTCCTTCTATTTCTTTTTCTTCTCTGATTGCCGTGGCCAGGACTTCCAAAACTATGTTGAATAATAGAGGTGAGAGTGAACATCCTTGTCTCGTTCCTGATCTTAGGGGAAATGCTTTCAGTTTTTCACCATTGAGAATGATGTTTGCTGTGGGTTTGTCGTATATAGCCTTTATTATGTGGAGGTAGGTTCCCTCTATGCCCACTTTATGGAGAATTTTTTATCATAAATCTGTGTTGAATTTTGTTAAAAGCTTTTTCTGCATCTATTGAGATGATCATATAGTCCCAGGTCTGAAGTGGGTTTCTTGTAGACAGCATATATTTGGGTTTTGTTTTTGTATGCATTCAGCAATCCTGTGTCTTTTGGTTGGAGCATTTAATCCATTCACGTTTAAGGTAATTATTGATATGTATGTTCCTATTACCATTTTCTTAATTGTTTTGGGTTTGTTTTTGTAGTTCCTTTTCTTCTCTTGTGTTTCCCACTTAGAGAAGTT
>NC_041222.1:39143105-39143709 GCF_002837175.3 Physeter macrocephalus | reverse complement strand
ATATTGGTCTGTAATTTTCTTTTTTTGTAGTATCTTTGTCTGGTTTTGGTATCAGGGTGATGGTGGCCTCGTAGCATGAGTTTGGGAGTGTTCCTTCCTCTGCAATTTTTTGGAAGAGTTTGAGAAGGATGGGTGTTAGCTCTTCATTAAATGTTTGATAGAATTCACCTGTGAAGCCATCTGGTCCTGGACTTTTGTTTGTTGGAAGATTTTTAATCACAGTTTCAATTTCATTACTTGTGATTGGTCTGTTCATATTTTCTGTTTCTTCCTGGTTCAGTCTTGGAAGGTTATACCTTTCTAAGAATTTGTCCATTTCTTCCAGGTTGTCCATTTTATTGGCATAGAGTTGCTTATAGTCGTCTGTTAGGATGCTTTGTATCTCTGCGGTGCCTGTTGTAACTTCTCCTTTTTCATTTCTAATTTTATTGATTTGAGTCCTCTCCCTCTTTTTCTTGATGAGTCTGGCTAATGGTTCATCAATTTTGTTTATCTTCTCAAAGAACCAACTTTTAGTTTTACTGATCTTTGCTCTTGTTTTCTTTGTTTCTATTTCATTTATTTCTGCTCTGATCTTTATGATTTCTTTCCTTCTGCTAACTTT
>NC_041222.1:39140902-39141316 GCF_002837175.3 Physeter macrocephalus | reverse complement strand
TTGTTTTCTTTGTTTCTATTTCATTTATTTCTGCTCTGATCTTTATGATTTCTTTCCTTCTGGTAACTTTGGGTTTTGTTTGTTCTTTTTTCTCTAGTTCCTTTATGTGTAAGCTTAGATTGTTTACTTGAGATTTTTCTTGTTTCTTGAGGTAGGCTTGTATAGCTATAAACTTCCCTCTTAGAACTGCTTTTGCTGCATCCCATAGGTTTTGGATCATCGTGTTTTCATTGTCCTTTGTCTCTAGGTATTTTTTGATATCCTCTTTGATTTCTTCTGTGATCTCTTGGTTATTTAGTAACGTCTCATTTAGCCTCCATGTGTTTGTGATTTTTACAGTTTTTTTCCTGTAAGTGATATCTAGTCTCATAGCATTGTGGTCAGAAAAGATGCTTGATATGATTTCAATTTTCT
>NC_041222.1:39119219-39139613 GCF_002837175.3 Physeter macrocephalus | reverse complement strand
TTCTAGTGTATTTTTCATTTCAGTTATTGTATTGCTCATCTCTGTTTGTTTGTTCTTTAATTCTTCCAGGTCTTTGTTAAACATTTCTTGCATCTTCTCAATCTTTACCTCCATTGTTTTTCCGAGGTCCTGGATCATCTTCATTATCATTATTCTGAATTCTGTTCTGGAAGATTGCCTATCTCCATTTCATTTAGTTGTTTTTCTGGGGTTTTGTCTTGTTCCTTCATCTGGTAGATAGCCCTCTGCCTTTTCATTTTGTCTATCTGTGAATGTGGTTTTTGTTCCACAGGCTGCAGGGTTGTAGTTCTTCTTGCTTCTCTGGGAGAACTTTTAAAATGTACTGAGTTCAACGTTCTTGTGGAACATCCAAGTGGAGTGAGATGTGTAATGGGTATTGGGCATACGATCTAGAACTCCCACCATTAGTGTCAGTTGCAGATCATAGCACAAAAGGCAAACAGAAGTTTTCTTTACAGAAGCCAGCATGGTTAAAAAGGCAGTGTGGCATAATGAAAAGCACTCAGTCATGGTATTTAGACAGACTTGGATTTGAATCCTACCACATACTACCTGTGTGATATTAGACAACCACTCTGAGCCTTTTATGCATGGATGGGCACCAAAAAAAACTGTCTACTTCACAGCTTTTTGAGGGCCAGAGTTCACTGCCTAGGGTCCCTTAGACAGGTAGAAGTTCATTTCCTCTACTGAAAATGAGAGAATCTGTGAAGGCTCAGCCCAGCTTCATTGTAATCTACATGCTTCCTAGCTTAGAACCATATAATATCAGTTTTATAACTCTAGATCTGGGTTGGAGCAAAAGGAAAAGAAACTCGGAGGCGAGCAAAGCATTAGATGGAACTTGGCAAGTCTAGTTGGAGAGAAGGAGGGTGGCCGGGGGCTGGATCTCAGCATGTACCACGTAAGTGCCAGGCTGGCTGCTATTCTTATAAAGTTGGTCGAGGTTTGTTTTGGGTGTTGTTAGCCATCTCACTCCTTGCTTCTCTCCCATGTCCCGAGCGTATCAGAATTTAAATGATGTCATTCCCTATCTTTCATCCATACTTGAAGCTTTCTTTAACACTAAGGTATAAATGATGATAACAGCTCAGAGAAAAGTAGAAATATACTCCTACTAGTGTGGTACTACTTCCCCTTCACATACCCTCAGCAGGCACAGTTCACAAGTTATAACTTCCTTTCCTACTAGTTCTGACTTCACGATTTTTTTTCAAAATAATGGTCTGACAGTTACTACAAACTAAAAAGGCTTACTAAGGATGATGAAACTCATTTACCATCGTGGGGATAGAATGTTGTCTTTCACAGTGAGTATTTATTTGTAGTGAGAAACACCAAAGGGATGCAACTCTAATATAATTTCAGGTGACACATACTTATAAAGGGGACATTTGCATGCAGAACTTTTTCTAGGGGCCTCTGTAATCCAGTCTCCCACTCCATCTATGTATAGTATTTGGCAAATAAGTTCTTGATAAAAGTTAGTTAGATAAAGAAATAAATGAGTTGATTCCTAGCAACGGCATCATCAAAGCATTCTCATAGATGTGTGTCGGTTTCTGTGAACTAGACCAGCTGCAGCATTCAAACAGAAATTAGAGTCTTGGTAGACAATGTGCAAGCATGGAACCTAGAGTTGGACAGGAATTTTCTGTGCTCATTTGAAACTTGGCTCTGACTGTGGTTTCTCTGTCACAGATTTTGGGATGGGAGAGTGCTCCCACAGGGAAAGCCATGTGCGCTGACATGGAAACCGAATGGAACCTTGGCTAGGCTAGGAGTCGTTGCTATTTTAGTCACTTCCAGATGTCTGCTATTGGAGTTTTAAGGGAAAGGGAAAGATGTGTGGCGTGTGGTGGGCCACAGGGTGGAAGGGGAGGGGGAGACCTCTTTTAAGCCTTTCAGTGTGTTTAAAACCACCCCTCAATATGCTACTGAGATGGATCGGATAAGGCTTTTAAAAATTGTGCACTTCAACCGTACTTCCTCTTTTGTTTACATGCTTCACTGCATATGTAGAAATAGACCAACTGAAGAAACCTTTGCGAAGTAATCAGGATTCCAAAAAAAGGGCTCTTACCCCCATTGGTTGTGATCTAATATTTATTAAGTGCAGCCATTGAACATATGCTGAATGACAAATACACCAGGTGAGTTAGCTGCCCCAGAAGCTACTGTGCTAACCTAACAAGCTCACCAGATGTTTGTTACATATCTACTTTCTCCTTTCATGTTATTTTGGAGGTGGCTTTTAATCCCAATACTGTCATTATGAATTAGAAAAAGAAGTCAGGTTGTAATGTTTATGTATGTGAAGATGAGGCCCTTTGAAATCTTTTCAAAAGGGGTGTCTAGATCATTTCCAGGAGGTCCTGGCACCCACTCTGAACCAACCCAGGGGTCCAGGGACTTCTTGTTTCTTTGTTTTGCTGGGTAGATATGGCATTAGTTTGATACAAGTCCTGGTAGGCAAAGAAAGCATAGGAGAAGCAGTATAGCACAGTGGTTAAGCATATGGATTTGAATTAGACAGACCCCCTTCAGGTTCAGACTCTGTCACGTACTAGCTATGTGAACATGGACAAGTTACTTAACTTCTTTAAAGCTCAGTTTCTTCATCTGTAAAATAGGTGTAGAGCTATTGAGTCTTTTTCGGGTGGGGAAGTGATGGTAAATAACACCCCCTACCTTGTCGACCCAGGTTGTGAGCTAACCAGAAATAAGACAAAGGGTTAGACAGATGGAGGTCAACATGCCATCTTTATTATTGTTAAAGCTGATATTAAAGAATATGGCATCTTTTTATGGGCAAGTGGGCTTCAGAGGCAGACCTTCCTACCCAGCAGTCCTAGACCAGGACAGGATGCCCCTCACAGGGTCAGAGCACAGCATGGGATCTCAAAGGAGGAGGAAGAGTGGTGCCCCACATCATCCCCATTCCTCATCCATGCTCTACTATCAGGTGAGTTTCTCCTCCCTGGGGTTAGTATGAGGCAGTGGAGAGGGGCTGGGAGTTTTACAGTTATGGTTCTTCTCTACATGGCAAGTAACAAGTGTAGAGGAAAACGATTGCCCCTAACGGTAGCCACTTCAAGAGGGTTCTTGTGAGGATTCTGTGAGAAGAAGTAAGGTGTTCAGCACATGCTACCTGCTCAAAAAAATTTATTGATTGATATTATTCCTGCAATTATCTTCTCACTTCACAAGGCATAGTAGTTTTAAGTTATTGTCAGAGAGGTGAAGTCAGAGAGAAGCTGGGGAAGTGGATATATAGTAATACAGAAACAATGCTGCCAAGCTAAGAGTGAAGAACACAGTGAATGAGAGAAGGAGAGAATGAAGACTATTATAAGGGAAGCAACGTCAGAATATGCCATGTTCTGTGTATAGAGAGCAGTTACTCAGGTGGCTTTGGAAGATGGTGATTCCAGCCCTGGCAGATAATTTTTGGGAAACAGCATGTAATTTCATGAATAAACATGCTTGTTCGGGGATAATAGTCTTGATGAATGGAAGGTTGTGCATATTGGTTCCAATGTCGTCTCACCTGCTCCTTGTTTTTGCTAAGTGTGAACTGAGATGTGACCTCTGTGGCTTATGGAGAACCAATCTAACTGTGGCTCAGGTGACTGGAAGTGGAAGCCTGCCATGAGGCTTTGAGGAAGCACATTTCAGATCCTCCCCCCAATATTAAGCAGGGTCTTAAAATTGTAAATTTAATGACACCATGAAGTGTGTTTTGATGTTTCAATCAGTGGGCATTTCACGGTAATGCCTCCACAGCTGAGCAAGCCTATATTTGGTTAAAAATTTGGCCTATTTAGAAGTCCCTGAATTTCAAGTAAACCAAGAGGCTGTCAATCAATGTGGCAGCTGAAACAGTCACTGCATGAAGCAAAACAACAGGGCTCATGTCAGAGCCATCTCCCAAGTTTGAAAATTAATGTCATTTTGTTATTCCTCTTAGAAGTCGATCTTTTTTCTTTGAGTTGCTCTTCACAGCATCTGTTAAGTGACTTTGTTGTTGGATTTTAGGGATTGGCTCAATATTCCGTCCTCTTTTATGGCTATTACGACAATAAACGAACAATTGGATGGATGAATTTCAGAATGCCACTATCCTATTTTCTGGTGGGGATCATGTGCATTGGATACAGCTTTGTGGTTGTCCTTAAAGAGTAAGTTTCATTGGTCTCTTGGGAAGCAAGCAATGATTTCTGGAATCAAATGGAAAAATTAATTTGAGAATTGGATTTTTTTTTCTGTTTCCTGTCTAGAGAATGCAGAGTATTTAAGAGATAAAATGTGGTTTTAATACCTACACTAATGTTAGACTATTACATCTCCCAAACAAAAGGGTTGAACACAAGTACAGGACTTTGATCATCTCACTGGGTCACAGTGATGGTTGCATGCCTATCCTGTGGTTAAGCATATTTTAAAATTGTGCTTTTTGGTACTTTAAGGTGTGAATCAATGTTTCAAACAAGACAGGGAAACAGCTGCTGACCCCTCTTTTTGCATACAGAGAGGTTTGTGACTTGCAGAATCAGCTCAATAGACAGAATCTGTTGTTCTCTGTTCATTAAAACAAACAAACAAACAAACCCAGAATAATCACTCATCCAAAAAATTTCAGCTGTGTAAGACAGCAAAAACAAATGGCCCTCAACGAGACAGTCATGATCAACTATCTAGTCATGTTTTATTTTTGAAGAGGATTTATTAGAGCATGGAAAAGAATTTCATTGGGGAACTGATGAAACTGCAGCTCATTTTTTCTCCTTGTCTGAAATATAATTTTAAAACCTCACTTGAAGACACTGCAGAAACCTAGCACAGTCATTTAGGGCTATAAATAATATGAATAATCCATCCTTTAGCTAATTTTCTGAACCAGTTCAGCAGGTGTTGAAACATCTCAATTAAAGTCTCCACCCTTTTATTTAACTATGCACAAGGTAAATTGGCCTTTTGCTTCATTGCAGGGAAGGACCTCTACCGGAGGGTCCAAGTCCTCTTGAGCAGGAGCTTTCTGGAACAGTCTTTGGCATGCTTTGTGTCCTGTCCCCTGCCAAACTTATTGGTGCCTCCAGAGAAAACTATTATGCTTAGTTTTTAAGCCCTTTCAGGACTTGAAAAAGGCCTTAATGGAGATCCCATATCCAAAATCTTTATCTAGTTGTCCAAGTGTAATCAGAGACCCTAAGTATGTAAAGTATCTTCTACCTGATCAAGTACTACCACATTCAAAAAAATCTAAGATATTTCTAGTCTTTTGGCCATTTTGATTCGGCAGGACTAAAGTCAAGGGTACAGTTACATTACAGAGGCCTTGTGAGTATCGTTTCCATGTTGGTCCTTTAGTCTCCATAGTCACTGAGGAAGCATGTCTATGGATGTCCAAGTCCTCAGCTTCTTCTAGTGATTGTGCAGAGGCTACATACCCTAGTGGGCTCTTGAGCCATTCTTCATGGAATCAAATACCAGCTCTAGCCCATTCTAAAAGAACTTTGACAAATTGTTCAACTGCTCTATTTTCCCGTTTCTAATAGAGGTGTAATAACACCTTGATGTTAGGATGGCTATGAGGACAAAATGAGTCAGTACATACAAACACTTAGAACATGGCTGGCATACGGTGATTGACAAATGTTAACTGTTTTATTAGGATTATAATTCATAGGCTTATTGAAAAACCAAACAAAGCCAACATGGTAGGAATTGAGGTCATATGATAGCCCCAGCAGTAGGGTAGTCACATATGGTTATGTAGTTATACATTAATAGATTTGCACATTTATTATAATAATTTTCTGGCAGATGAGTGTAAAGCATCTAGAACAGCATTATGCATAGAAATATAAGACAAGGTACATATAATTTAAAATATTCTAGTAACTATATTAAACAAATACATAGGTGGACTATATTTTAATAATATATTTTATTTAACTCAATATATCAAAAGTATTCCTTCCACATATAATCAATCTAAAATTATTATTGAGATATTCTCTGTCTTTTTTTGGTACTAAGTCTTTGAAACCTTATGTATATTTCACACTAGTTCATTTCAAGTGCTCAGTAACCACGTATTGCTGGTGGCAAACTCATTAGCTAGTGCAGCTCTACAGGAAATGGCAACTTTTCCTGTTAGCTCAAAGATGCTATTTAGGATGGCTGTAGGGCACAAATTCTACATTTTCCCCCTCAAAGTCATCCATGTTATGCCACCCAAACCAGCCTGATTTTGGTCCCTCCCTCTGGCAGGGGACCTTTGGTTGTTCATTACCAGATTGGCAAGTAGTTTAAGCTCACTGGCCTATATGGCAAGACAATTCCAAAGTGATTTATGACTCCTACCCCACTCCTAGCCCTGGGGGCAAGGCTTGGTAGAAGAACAACTGATGAGATATAAATGATTGTTCAGAATCCTATATCATCTCTTTCCCCCACCACTCGCCCCAAACAAATACATTCTTGGAATAAACATGAGTGGCTTTATCAGATACATGACTCAAATCATGGGAAACTAAAATTGAATACTGAAATCAACTAGGCAACTGGTGGACTTTGTCCTCTTGCCCATATTCTTTGTCTTCAGCATCCTCATCCATAAAAGGGAAGCAAATATCTATATTTGATTAATTAATAAGGAAATTGGAAGGAAAATTAGGTATCCAAGAAAGCACTTTTAGATTTTAAGATAGGGTGACTAACTTTGTTGACCCAGGACTCTCCTGGCGTTAGCATTGAGTCTTGTGCCCTGGAAACCTACTCAGTCCCTGGCAAAGCAAGATCGTTGGTCACCCTTCCTTCCTCCACTCTTTCCTTCCATCATTCCTTGAAAATTATATGTTGAGGTAGCTTCTCAAAGATACAGTTGTTCAAAAATATAACCCCCTTGAAAAAGGAGGAATTTTTGTTTAAATATGTACACTTTTTTTCTCTACAGACAAGGAATGGAGCTGTACATGAAATATTTTATAGCTATCAGGGCCATCTCTTAGTAAAAATGTGTTGTTAGCAGAGGTTGTCTTCAATATCCTTCCTCCCTTTCTTGTCACTCCCTTTTAGCATTTCACTCCCTTTCTTGTCAATTTCCACATACTAGAAGTTCCCTGTTTGCTTGTCGGGCTAGAGCTCCCTTCTCTGGAAGGCTGTCTACAGCTACAGAATCTTGCCTGTGATAAAGCTCCATTCAAGACTTATCTGTCAAGTGGTCAGTTTTACTTGAGGCCCTGCCCTTTGCTCAGTGACAGTGCAAAAAGGGGTGATGGCAGCTTAATCGAAAAAATCATTTTCTCCCTAGGTTAATCCAATGGAAATATTTGATTTCAACCCTTTTTGACCTACAAAAAGGCACTTTGTATGGTTCAACATATCTCATGGTGTCCTAGCTTGGGTACCAGAATGAAGTCAGAACACCTGAAACCTTGACCCACCCCTGTGGTTTACTTCTGTATAATGGCCAGAAGTATAAAATCACTTCATAATTTTATCCTTTATAAAATCACTTCATAATTTTATCCTTCAGCTTCCCCAACTGTAAAAAGAGAATAATATTAACTACTGTGACCTCTTGTTAAGTTTTTGAGAAGGACAAATATGATATTACATATCAATACCATTTGCAAAGGGTAAAGTGGTAGATTGATGTAAGGAATAATTATTTTTGGTTATTTTTCAAACACATTAGCCCATCTGAAATATAGAAGCCTCTGTAAGGAATAGGACTAAACAGTGGGGAAATTTAGATGATGTTAGAGATACCTGCCAAACTACATTGTCAGCTTTATGTCATTGTACTCCTTTCATTTTTCCAGTTCCATATCACTGCAATATTTAAAAAACTAAAACCTTATGGGACCATTTTATAATATATATCATATAATATTTTAATTTTGCCCTTTATAGTGGTAGGGGAAAAAAAGGAAGTGGAGTAAGTGGAATATAGATCTTTAACCACTGAAGTAAGTAAATGTACTTTAAACTGTCCAAGCAAAAAAAAAAAAAAATTAGAACATCACTGATTAGAATATATGTAACCACTTGCTATTAAAGTTGTATAAAAATTTTGATTTTTGGTCAAGAGTTGTCGAGTATGGAAAAATTCCATGCATTCAGTGTAATCACTCTTTGGAAGGAGATTCTAAGGGGAATTGAAATCTGTGAAGGAGTTTCCTGATCTGACCTGGGTTAATCCATCCCTAGGCTTCACAGGGTCTGGAAACCAACTAAAATTGTGTACAACAGTTTAAGAGTCTATACATATGTTTTTCCTGATGAGGGGCCTGGTGGTTTTCATCAGATTTCTAAAGAGATCCTTATCCCACAAAAGTTTCAGAGCCTAGTATATGACCCTAGGAAAACAAATAAAAAATACGTAATTTTATATAACCTGTTTAATTGTTAAAATCATCAATGGTTAGTAGTCTTTTAATCTTGAAGGCCTGGAAAATGAACAGCTTAAAAAATTAAAACAAAAAAATTTTTTTAATAAACTTTTATTTTCTGGTTATTAGAACAAACTTGTTTGAAAGTATATGTCTTTTAGATATTGCTTCTCCAATTTCCCTATAATTATTATGTTTTGCTATTCCCTAATCTCTCCCTTTCTGCTTGTATTCTGGCTGCTGGATTAAACTTCCTGTTTGTATAGGATGACCAAAAATATTGGTGATGACGGAGGTGGTGACGACAACTCTTTCAACTTCAGCTGGAAGGTGTTCAGCAGCTGGGACTACCTGATTGGCAATCCTGAAACAGCAGACAACAAATTCAATTCTATCACAATGAACTTTAAGGTAAAAATACCAACTTCAAGAGCCTTTTCTTGGTATTTCTAAGAGTAAAATTGGAGTCAGAAAGATTAACTCATCATTTCTTCCTACCAGGATCTGGGCAGGGTTCTGATTATGACTGAAAAATGATTGATGACCCATGACAGCACTACTTCTCTCTAAATTTGGTAATAAAACAATGCCATTGGCTTGAAACAGCCAACCATTAGTAATCAGAATCAGATATTTTAAATAATAGAACAATGCTCGCTAATTATTTACAGGAATACATTAGCCCAATATTTTAAACGACTCCAAAGTATTATTTTGTAGTTGTTTTAAAAAACTGTACTAGAAGAGACTTTAGAATGAAGACTATCTCAGTAAATATTAACTCAACCAGAGTTTGTAAGAATTCTTCCTTCTTTCTCTTACTTTTTCTCACTTGCTGGCAATATTCACCTGGTTTGTGGAATCCCAGATTCAGTTTACATTTTCATTCCTCACTTTCTGATGTTTGCAGAAATAATTCCTGAGTTCATGACACTTTTTGTAGCTCAGATATTTCTTTTTTCTTTCTGTTTTGCCTGGGTACAGGAAGCTATAATAGAAGAAAGAGCAGCCCAAGTAGAAGAAAACGTCCACTTGATCAGATTCCTGAGGTTTCTTGCTAACTTCTTCGTGTTTCTAACACTTGGCGGGAGTGGATACCTCATCTTTTGGGCTGTGAAGCGATCCCAGGAATTTGCGCAGCAAGATCCTGACACCCTTGGGTGGTGGGAAAAAAATGAAGTTCGTCTCTGCATGCTTTTTATGTGCTTAGAATCTGACATTTGAGATTTTGTGGGTTGTGCTTCAATGTTGGGACATGAAATATGGCCACTCTTTACCTATCTCTGTCATCCTGACTTGAGAGTGAACCAACCTCGGCACACATGTCCCTATTCCAGCCTTACCTCCAAATCTGTCTACTGTCTGTTGGAAGAGAGATTAGAGCACATATTCCAACCAGTACATTTTATAGACAGAGATAATGAATCTCAGATTAGGTGATGTGTTCATGGTCTCAGAACCATGGAGAACAATGAGAGTTAAAATTTAGGAATCTTGATTTCAAGCTCAGCACTCTTTCCATGACCCTATGTTGCTTTCTCTGTAGGTCCTGCATCTATCTTTGAAAGATCCAATTGTCCCCTGAATTCTTTGAAGCAGCAATGATAAAGCCCTGGGTTCTTACGTTTATTTCACTGGAAACATTCAGATTGCCTCCCCCACTTTGGGCAAGACTGGGCCTCTCTCTGTTTTTCACTAGCAGCCTAACTGCTCCACCTCCTCTCCTTACCCTATTACCTCCCCCTCCAAATACTATTCAAATGAGGAAGGCCAGCTCTTTGGCAGGAATTAAATATTATGATTGCGATTTGTCTTCAGGGTATCTGCCCATTTAGCAGGTCCAAGAAAAGAGGTCAGAGGTAGATATTTAGAATCGGGAAATCACTGGTCATGTGTTGTTTCTTGGGTCTGTTCCCTTTCATAAAATGTTCTAGAATACAATGTGGCATCATTTTGAACTTGGGCATTTTCAGTGTGTGGAGATTTAGGCGGTGGGAAGTGTAGATTTCCCACCCTGAAACTTCTGCAGAGTCCTGTAGACCAAACAGATTATGAAAGTCTTCATAAGCATAGAATTTCCCAGAAAAATCTTGCACGGAAAATGGTATAACCTACTTACAACAAAAGGCTCCAAACAAAAACATTCTAGGTATTTCAGAAGCAGTAACACTGAAGATGGGAGACCATATATTTAAGAGACTATGATAACATAGACACTTCATGGAAACCCGTAAAACAGAGAGTCATTAGGTGGAGTAATTTTACTTATTTAAAACAAAGGGGAACCTCAAAGCATTACTAAGTTTGCTTTCAAAATTATCCTTGCAGTTATGATAGCATTTATAGGCAAAATTATCATGCCACTTTGGTCCATGGTTTGTACTGATCATATTTTTGTATTAATAAACCACAGAAAAGGAGGGATAATTGATTATCATCAAAAGGGTCACTCTTTGTAAGTACATGTTAATATCCATCTTAGGGGACCCCTGATTCCTAGGGGCCAACAAAGGTAATAATGGGGATTCATGAAAAACTTTACAAATTTGATGAAACAGAATTTAAATTTACCTTATATAAGATTGCTTAGCTCTGCCAAGTTTTTACTTTAGGCTGAAATTATATCATGCTGATTTTATATTATGTCACGCTGACTTTTAGCTTCTGCTGGTCATACTTATACAATGTTCTTAGTCAAAAGGGAAAAACATATTGACAATTATCTTCTCAATATGGTTTGGTAGTTCTAATCATTCAAAACATGGAGTCTACCGGGGGAAATGGGAAATGTTCAACAGTGACAATTTGAGCCAGGTATTCAGGTAAAGACATTGCCAGAGTCACCTGGAACCTTTTTTAAAACTTTATTTAAAGGGTTTTTTCCCCCATTATAAAAGTAGTACATGCTCTGTATTCTTTTCCTTGACTTAATTTAGCCTAATAATATAATCATAAGTGTGCCAATCAATCTGGAGATAAGGGCCACACATTTCCAGCTTGTCATATTTTCATTCTCTCTCTCTCTCTCTCTCTCTCTCTTTCATAATTCTCTTACCTTTGGCATTATAAGCCAGTTCTTCATTTTTGAAACTTTTCTGCCTTGGCTTTGATGACATTATGCCATGTATTCTCCTTTTGTTTTTTCTGAATGTTCTCTCTGTTTTCTTTGATAGAGTCGATTCCATTTTCTTTCTTTCTTTCTTTCTTTTTTTTTTTTTTGCCCCTTATAGTTTGCATTCCCGCAAACTCAGTATTTAGTCCTGGGCCCATCTCAAGGAATTCATCCATTCTAACTGATTAAACTAGCCCATGTGCTGATGATTGCCAAATTAGTATTTCCAATTTGGACCTCATTTCTCAAGCAGATCATTTTCCATTTCCTTTGGAAATCTTGTTGTAAAGTGCAGAATCAGTTACCATGTATAACAGTAAATGTTCTCTGCATAGAAAGTAATGTAAATCGCATCCCTCATTATACTAGGAAACACTATTATTACTGGCACGTCCACAAGCTCACGTACATGTACATCTTGAAAATATGAGTTGAATATTGTCTCTGTTGTTTTAATAAGATCAGATTTTTAAAATGCATGAAATAATTTTAGTCTCATAAAATATCAAGGGAATCTAGCTGGAATCTTGCAAATTTGGAGGAAAGCAATAATAATTTTTAAACACCATTAACTTGGTTCACCCTTTGTGTCTTCTTGTAGATGAACATGGTCATGTCCCTCCTGGGGATGTTCTGTCCAACATTGTTTGACTTATTTGCTGAATTGGAAGACTACCATCCCCTCATCGCTCTGAAATGGCTCCTGGGACGCATTTTTGCTCTTCTTTTAGGCAACTTGTATGTATTTATTCTTGCCTTGATGGATGAGATTAACAACAAGGTAAATCTTGTGTCTGGATTGTCCTTGCCATCAGCATGTTGTTAGATTCCCAGTCTCAAGATTGCCAGAAATGCCTTTGAAATCTCTGTTGTCTTCATTTTTGTTTCCATTACTCTGCTTTCTAGATTGAAGAGGAGAAGCTAGTAAAGGCCAATATTACCCTGTGGGAAGCCAACATGATCAAGGCCTACAATGCATCACTCACTGGAAATACCACTGGGCCACCCTTTTTTGTGCACCCTGCAGATGTACCTCGAGGACCCTGCTGGGAAACAATGGTGGGGCAGGTAATGTCACAAACAGAAGTGCATAACAGTTAATGGATTAAAAAAGAGCAGGGTCACTATTTCTTCCGAAAGCGTGGCCTGTTTTTTATTGCTTATTAATGAAAATAGCTGAGACTTATTGACTGTTCACCATATGCTGGCTGTGAATTTCATATATATTATCTCTTGTAGTCCTCACGTGCATCCATTCAGGTAAGTAGTACCTTTACACCCCTTTTACAGTTGCATGTAAAGGAAGGATATTTTAAAATGGTCTGAGGAAATGTTTAGTATCTATCTGTGTTATAATAAAACACCCAGATTTAGATACAACCCAAGTAAATATTTAAGTGGAACTCTAGTTAGTGTTACCTTTTTTCCATAAAAAAAGAAAAGATTCTTTTGGGAGCATACACTAATACTCATTTCAATATTGTTAATTTTTGTCAAATAATTGCCCCTTAAGCATGAAAGGAAATACTATTTTAGGTTTGTTGTTTTCAGATGACTGTATAAATGACCCCAGTCCAAGACTAGTGGTATTTTAGCAGATAAAAGAGATAATGTTTCATATGGCTTTCTGTTCAATAAAAGGAAACCAAACCAAACAAAAACAAAAAACCTACTTCAGGCCTCTTATTTCTATACAAATCCAATTTATATTTTGAAAAGCCTTTAATTTTATCTCATTAGAATTGACATCCCTCATGTGTACTTCATAAACTGATTTTGGACTTTGGTTCATCCTTGATGGACAGACATTTGAAAATATGTCATAGTGCTTCTGTCAGACAACAGTTCAGTTTCAGCAGTAATGTGGTCTTTGGGAAATTATTTGAAATAATTTTTTACAGTGTACTTATTTTTTTGTAAGATAAATGGAAAATTGAAAGTTAGCATTAGTCTTATGAAACTAATTTAAACAAATACAGATATCATTAGATGTCCTCAGCTTCAGATACTCATCTGACTTAAGCCACTCATCTGTGATTTCAATTGTGGGAAAAAGTAAGGAAAATGTATATAATGCTAGACAGACGTCACTGAAGACCAAGTCCAAAATGTATGATATAAGTAAGGATTCTATTTTATTTTTTAGGCTTTTAGGGACCAGATAAACCCTTCCCTTTCCAGTTACATGTTATTAAATACTTGATTTTCAGACATGCACATTTCATACACATTTACGGGAACATACTATGTATGCAATAATAAATGAAATGAAACCTGCCTGCACTTGGTAGAGAGATGCTTGTGATACATGATGTGGTAGACAGAATAATAACCCCTCAAAAACATCCATGTTCTAATCCCTGGAAACTGTGAATATGTTACCTTACATAGTAAAATGGACTTTACCAATGTGATTAAGTTAAAGATCTGGGGATAGGAAAAATATCTTGGACTATGTGGTGAGCCTAACAAAATGACACATGCTTATAAATGGGAGACAAGAGTCAGTCAGAAAAACTGGCTGTGACAGTGGAACCAGAGATTGGAGAGATGCGCTTTAAAGGTGGAGGAAGGGGTCCATGAGCCAAGGAATGCAGGTGGCCTCTGGAAGCTGGAAAAGGCAAGGACACAGATTTGGCCCTGATGCCTGCACCTTGATTTTAGGCTTCTGAACTCCAGAACAGTTTATGTTTATGCTGTTTTAAGCCACTAATTTTGTGGTAATTTCTTACAGCAGCAATAGGAAGTGAATACACAGGAGTATATGGGTTTCCATGTTTTAAAACTCCTTGAAGCAAAATCTGGTCATGGCACTTAACACAAGTCTGTTTTATCACATCTAGGCTGCTCCCTAAATCTTCAGCAAGAGTTGAGAGAAGTGAAAAAATATAAAGTGTAGTTTTCACAAACTCAAAGAGTTTGAGATATTCTCTTATGTACATCCCAGAATGCAGACTGGCATGAGGGCTAAGCAACCTACCCTTTACCAGGCAAACACCTGTTAAACAAGATTAATAGAACTAACTGTAAAGAATAAGGTGGAAGCTGCTCACTTCTGAGGCAGAGGCAGCAATTAATTAGACATGAACGTCATGCAATCTAGAATACTTATTTTCTGATTATGCAGAAGCTTCTGGGATGCTCCCACACACACTGAATTAAAATAAAGTAAAAATTATTTAATTCTTCTTCTTGGGAGCCCTTGTACCATGCCGCTTGTCTTGTCCTTTTTTTTTTTTTTTTTTTTAAATCCTGTCTCTAGTGGTTTTCCTTGCTTCATCATCTTTTCTTACCGCCATTTGTAGTTGGGTTTCCCTTTTCTCTTTCGCCTTCCTTTCTCTAAATGAACATTCAGCACTTGTGGGAAAGTCTGCAGGAGCGGCAGGAGGGAAGGGCTGTGGTTCTGAAACATTTATTTTACCCACTTTTAAAACAAAGTGATTCCAGAAGAAATAGTAAAAGGCAGCTGCTTTGCATGGAATGTTGGAGATATAACCCCAAAGACTTGTTCATTGTTCTGTGAGAACATTCCAGATATTTTCTCTTCTTCTCCATGGATGCCCTCTGCTCTCTTTTTCCTCAAGGATAGTGTGGGACTTAATCTCTTTTTGAATTGAATATAGGAATTTGGTGGCTCCTTTATCTCTCCAGGGAATCTCAAGATGTAGTCACTTAGTCTCATCTCCAGTGACATTTGATAGGTAGGCAGCAGAGCCATTCTTAGGAGACCACTCTTTGAAGCTGTATACTTAGGTCTGCATTTTGGCAAAGGAGAGAAAGCAGACAACAGCTGAAGATAATGACAATAATAGCTCACATTTATCGAATGCTTCTTGTGTGCCAAGCATTACCTCCTTGAATTTTTAAATTACCCTCTGAGATAAGTTATATCATTATCCCCATTTTATAGATGAGGAGACTATGACTTAGAAAGGTAAAATAATTTGCTCAAGACCTTAAAGAAAGTCAATGACAGGAGCCCAAATTTTACCTACAAAGTCTGATTAGAGTTTGTGTCCTTCTCCATAGTGCTGAACTGTCCTCCAGAAACATAATTAGCATCAACACATACTCCCAGACTCCTGCCATGGAATATCTGCTGTCTGTGGCCCTTTGTGATGCCCCGTCTCTATTATTTTCCCTTCACTTGCTAATGAGCCTCTTAGGTTTACTGATCAAATACATGCCAGGAGAGTAAAGTGTGAGGTGTGGAGTGCAGTGCTCTGCAGAAGGCCTGTGTGGAGGCCATGCTCCCATCCTAGCACACTAGGAACTGGAATTGGATGATGTTCCCTTGGTGGGCTGGACCACCATTTTTGGAATTTCCTTTCTTATAAAGCAGTGTATCCTTTCTATGGTATGTTAATAAATATTTTTACATTTTAATATAATGTTTGAATCCTCTTCTGCTATTTTATGTGAAAGTTAGGACATTGCTTAGGAAAAATATTGTATTTCAACCATTGGGATGAGGATGCTTAGGAGGATGTAGAGGACTTCAAAACCACTCTGAAATATTTTCTTACTGAGGAAGTCTTCCCAGCCTGGTGGTGGAAACCTAAAAATATCCCTCACAGCCTACTTCTAATTGATGCTAGTTATTAGAATCTGAACTCAAATTGCCTGGGGAATGAAAAGGAGAATAAGAGTAGGGAAGAGAAAAGTTATGTTCAGAGATAACCGCAGGAATTTACTATCACTCAGTCGCTCACTCCATATTTACTGAGTGCAGGCTAAGTGTCAGGTATTGTGCTAGATACTGGAGGTGCAATGGGGAACAAAGGTGGACCCGGTCTCTGACCTTGTGACAATTACAATCTCTAGGGAACAAAGCCATTAATTAAATAATTATACAACATTTGCAAATTTACAATGGCAACAAAGCACTACAAGAATGCAATGCATGCAGTCAGAGAAGCTTGCCCCTAGTCATTGAGGTGAGGGACTTCCCTAAGTTAGTGTTGCTGTAGTGATGCATATTAGTTGGTGTAAACTGAGTCAAGAGGTAAAGTAAGATTGAGTAGCATGAAGACCACATGTGAAGACCACATGTAAGGCCCTATGGCCAAAAGAAGTATGGAGTTTGAGGGTATGAAAGAAAGCCAGTGGGACTGGAGTAGAGAAGACAAAGAAAAATATGGAGAGCTAGACAGGAATCAGATTATACAGACACATGGATTATGCAGAAACCTCACACTCACCTTTTTACTCCAGCTGTTGCTGCAGCAAACGACTGCATGCAGCTGTTACAAGACAGTATCTCAACTGAGTCGTATACAGATTCTCACCTTTACCCTGCTTCTCTGCTGTCACCAAGTGGGATGTTAATACCACATGGGGCCGTCCCTGACTGATGGGAATAGGAGCTGGTGGATCAATACTTCCCTCTTCTGTCTCTTGGGTGGACAGTTCTGAGACTTATTCTATATGGCTACTCAGCGGGTCCCTAGAAGAACCAAGACCCAGTTGCCCCAGTAGTGACAGCTTTTAACACTCTCTTGGGTAAAGGTTTTCTCTCCTTTCCTGTTTCATTCTTTTCCATCTCCACTCCTGTTCTTTGATAGCATTTCCACAAATATACTACTGGCTCACAGGCACTACTTTTGATGGGAACTAATGCCAAGATAATTTTTTTACATTTATAGTTTAAAGTTTTCAGTATAAATTTTTTAGCTTTTAATATATTTATATTATAGTTAACTACTGTTTATGGCAGATGTTATACACCTATTTACAATAGTAGGAGTTATTTTTCAGTTATTCTGAAGTATGGGACTGGAAATGAACCAGTTAACCGCTAGTCAAATGGGCCTTGCCCTATGATGTGATTCTTTCTCACTAGTTATTTTAGAGGTGAGATTCTATAGGTAGCTGGAAATAAAAACCAGAAGACTTATTTTATTATGGAAGAACACTGTATTTCTGGAAAAATATGACTTATTAGATATTCCATGTCTTCAATCTTAGGGCACGAATTATTGGGAAGGAGCAGAAAGCAAAGCGCAGAAGAGAACGATCATAATGAAAATTTATAATTATATGTCTACTCTTATCTTTATTGCCTATTGTTATAAGTTCCATGAGGAAATAGTGAACTTCCCCTCTAACCCACAGCATACACATTTTACACGTAACTTCAAGTCCACACCACTGAGGTAAAAAGTTTCTGATTTTCCAGACCTTTTCTATACATATACGTGTTATGCATGTACATATATACATGCATGTATATAGGCATAGGATTTTTTGTTAATAAGTGGATTCATGCTACATATCCTATTTTGTAAATTTTTAACAATCCATTTCTTATCAGAACATAGCATTTGAGTGCTTTTTAAACAAGTTTATTGAGATATAGTTCACATATCATACATCTCACCCATTTAAATTACACCGTTCAGTGGTTTTTGGTATATGTTCACATTGTTGTGCAGCCACAATCACAATAGCACTTTGTTTAAGAGCTCACAATATTCTGTTGTGTAGACACCCATTTTTATTTAATTAATTTCCTCTTGAGTATATTTGAATTGCTTCCAATTTTGATCTGGGAGAAACAATGCTTTCATAATTATATGTATAGATTTGGACATTTGTGCTAATACCGCCATAGGATACATTTCTAGAAGTGGATTTTCCTAATCAAATTCCACACGCTTTAAAATGTGATGGATCTTCACAAACGTCCCCCCACCCCACAAATGTTGCACCAGTCTAACTTTCCCTTCTAACTGTCAGTTTACGACAGTGCCTATTTCACCACACTCTCACCAATATGGAAAAGCATGGATTTTAAAATATTTAACACTGTGTGGAGCAACAATTTATTGTTTTAATTGTATTTTTATAATGTGGGATTTAGGTATTTTTGAATGTTTTAATTAACTGTATATTTTCTTCTTTCTTATTTGTGCCATTTGCCATTTTTTTCCTTATTGAATTGCCCATCTATTGTTGTACTGATTGGTAAAAGTTTTTAATGTGTTAGAAGAACTAGTTCTCCATCACATACGCCACAAGTACTTTTTCCAAGCTTGTCTTTTAATTTTATAAATAAAAAATTTATTTTATAAATAAATTTATTTTATTTTATTATCTGCTGTTTGCGAGATTCAAGTTTTAAACTTCTGTTTTGTCATTATTTTCCTGTTTTGTGTTCTCGTGTCATGCTTATAAAAGTTTCTCAGTAGGAAGACTTCTGATACAGTGGTTTTGGTGCAGGAAATAATTATTTTTAGACTAATAAAATAGGGGTGAAACATTTTTTACTTGCAAGATATGCCTAACTAGTTTCTTTACCATTAGTTGCAGTCTTCAAGTTAGTACTATTTAGAAAGCATGACAAATTCGATGTTAACATTAGGACCATTTGAAGGGAGAAATGCTCCTTTTAATACAGATGATATCTCAACAGGAATTTGTGCGGCTGACCGTTTCTGATGTTCTGACCACCTATGTCACAATTCTCATTGGGGATTTTCTCCGAGCGTGTTTTGTGAGGTTTTGCAATTACTGCTGGTGCTGGGATTTGGAATATGGATATGTAAGTGTGATATTCATTTTTCTCTTATCAGATTATTCCTTTGTGCTTAGTCATTTACATATACCATGCAAGAAGAAGAATTTAGGAGGTGGGATTGTCTTTTAGATGTCAATAAATGAAGACCAATGAGTATAGTTTTAATTCAGAAGGGGGTCAGACTTGAGTCTCATGGCTTGCAATAGTCTAGCAAAAATAGATTCTAGTAAAATTACAGATGGCTAAAGCAGTGGACTTGAGCCTATCTGTTAAAATGGTGAACTCAACAAATCTTGGGCCCATAGTTGGCTCCCTCCCCATGAAGCTTGCTGGCATTTCTGGAAGCAGGGCAAGATGAGTAGTATCAACTGCACATTTTCTGTTTGCTTTGAATTCTACTAAGCAACTGCTGGACACTTATCAAGTGCATCACTGTGCAGTACGCTGGGGGAACAAAGGAGTCAATGAATACTCTGCTTGCTTCATAAAGCTCACAGTCTAATGAGAGCTCAGCAGAGACACAAGCAGGGGGCTCTGCAAGGCCCAGGGTACTGATAGGGCTCTGGCAACTGGTGGAGTAGAATTCCGGCAAGTTGATTTCCTTCCCCACAACAACAGCACAGGTTTCTCTGAGCCCCACTGGTGTTGATTCCATCACCAGCCCCCCACTATGCTCAACGCTAGGTCCCCCCACAAAGTTTGAGAGCGGCAGCAAAGCACACATCTCTCAGTCCGCCTTTTGCAAATGAAACCGTCATCTTGGGAAATAGGGCCTGACGAGTTGATAGTATTGATACTTATTTGCTCAAGTATTTCCAGTGGCTTCTAAGTATTTAGAATGAATTCCAAATCCCTGTCCAAGGCCACCGACACCCTGTGTGATCTGCTGCTTTTTTTCTCTCTGAGCTCATCTCCTACCACTTTCGCTCTTGCTTTGTAAAGTCCACAAACACTGGGAGTCTTTCTTATTCTCAAACACAAGATGCTCCTTGCATCTGCCCTAATTGTTCTTCCCTCTATGGGTGCAGGTTCCTAGAATTTGCCAGGGCTGATTCTTGTCATTAAGGACTCACCTAATATGTCACCTCCTTTGAGCTTTTCTCTGACCTTCCAATCTAATGTGGCCCATCAGGCACTCTCTATTTCAGCATAGCTTTATTTTCTTTATACGATGTATAACTATTTGACATCTCCTTTTTTTTTTTTTTTTTTTTTGTGGTATGCGGGCCTCCCTCTGTTGTGGCCTCTCCCATTGCGGGGCACAGGCTCCGGACGCGCAGGCTCAGCGGCCATGGCTCACGGGCCCAGCCGCTCCGCGGCACGTGGGATCCTCCCAGACC
>NC_041222.1:39108242-39119158 GCF_002837175.3 Physeter macrocephalus | reverse complement strand
GCGAACCCGGTTCCCCTGCATCGGCAGGCGGACGCGCAACCACTGCGCCACCAGGGAAGCCCGACATCTCCTTTTTTGAACGTGCTTATTATCTGTCTCCCTCTGTTGTAATGAAAGCTTTCTGAAAACAGAGGCCTTGACCTCATGCTTAGAGCTGTGCTTGTCACATGGCAGGTGTTATGTTGACTGGCTGGACTGGCTGACTCAGTGTTGAACCTCCGCATCCTAGCACCATCAAGGCAACACCGTCTACTGACAGAACTCTGCCTGCTTCCAGGGATGTGCCCTGGAATCAATTCTGCCCTAGTCTTCTTGAGCTAATGATGTTTCTCTTCTCACCAGTGAAGGGATATCCTTCCCTGCTGGTCTTCCTCCTGTCTCATGCCCTCTAGTTTCTGGACAAGTCCTACGTTCAGAACTGTTTTCAAGACTCCAGGCTAGATCCTCTACCTGGCTACCTGACTTTGAGACTGTACCTTTTATTAGGTCATCTGTGTCTCTCGCTGAAAGTGTTTCTTGGAGGAGCCAGAAGCAGTTAGGTCATACTGTTTGGTGGACGACGGTGAGGTAATGCTATAGATCCAGAATGCCCTTGTGTTGCTTTCCCATTCCCTGCTATGAGGTATTCAGCTGGCTTGGTTTCATTTCTATTTTCCTTGCCTGATTCAGCTCTTCTGAAGCAGACATTAAAAATTGCCATTTCTTTCTTAGACCATCACTTGGCTTATGTTTGCCTTTTATCCCTAACTGCTTTCTTCTTAAGTGCTAGAAAATTTTGCTTCAAATATGAAGTCAATATAACATGACCTGGATGCATAAAAGCTGTAATTATATGACCGTAATTTATTATTTATTGAGTGCTGACAGTGCTCTTGGGTTAGAACAAAGTACAGGAAAAAAGACAAGTTCCTGTGTTAGGTCAGACAGAGTGAATTTGCTTCCATGTTACCTTTGGAAGGCTCATCAGAGAGAAGCTCAGCAGTAAAACAAGTTTTAAAACATTAAGTTTGGATGATGGATCTTTGATATGGATCTTATTATCACTGACCCACCAGGTGGATAGCTTACACAGCTGAGTGCCTGCTAGGTACAAACCATTATGAGCAAACCTCTGTGCCTGCTGATAAGAGGATACACAGATGTAAAAGCTGTAAGCCTAAGGAGAGGTTGCAAACGTGGGTCTGCAGGCTAGATTCAACTGACAGATATTTTTTTCTCTCGTCTGCAGTGTTTTTTTTTTGTTTGTTTTGTTTTTATGAGCTAATATTTTAAAGCTTGGAGTTTTACATTTAAAAAATATGGATTTCCTGGGACTTCCCTGGTGATCCAGTGGTAAAGAATCCTCCTTCCAATGCGGGGAACGCGGGTCTGATCCCTGGTCAGGCAACTAAGATCCCCCATGCCGCGGGGCAACTAAGCCTGCGTGTCACAACTACTGAGCTCACACGCCTCAACAAGAGAGCCCGCGTGCCACAAACTACAGAGCCCACACGCTCTGGAGCCTGTGCGCCACACCTAGAGAGAGAAAACCCGCACGCCACAACTAGAGAGAAGCCCGCGTGCAGCAACGAAGAGACCACGTGCTGCAACGAAAGATCCCGTATGCTGCAACTAAGACCCGACACAGCCCCCCAAAATTTATATATGTGGATTTCTTGTTTTTCTTGACATATTGAAAGGCCTGACAACATTAGACCCATATTCCCACTCTGGAGAAATTGGCTGGAGCTGAGGAATTACTGCCCTCTTCTGGTGGAACATTCATTCACCGATTCCTCACACTCTTTGCTACCCTTTAATCCTGCAAGCTCCCGTTGTCAGCACAGAGCAGGAAATGTAACTGCACATTGGAGAAACCACTGTGGGAGAGCTCAGTAGAAATACAAAGACAGGATGGAGTAAGAGACATTTGAGCCAAGTCTTGAAGGAGGATCAGAATTTCAAAAGACTGAGATGGAAGAAAGAATTCTTAGTGGACAGACTGATGGAAGGCAGGGCCCAGCAGCTGGAAAGTATGGGTGGTGCAGGCAGAGATGCAGAAATCTAAGATGGAGCTGTTTTAGAGGATAAGAGGCTGATGAGAATGTTTCTTTGATATTCTGGACTTACTAATTGCCAGTATGAGTCCAGAAAGTACCTGTCATGAAGCAAAGGAGAACCTGAGATGGGCAGAGAAGATACTTTTAAGAATCCTTTCAAGAATGAAAGAGAAAAATGTGTCCATTTCTGCCACCAAAAAAAAAAATTTTTTTTTCTGAACTTTAAAAATAATACCAGTTCATTGTTTAAAAATCTGGAAAAGGCAATATAAGCTTAATATGGAAATAAAAATCACAGGTAACCCCACCACTCACGACATTACTTAGTTAATTGAATTGTAGAGTATTAGTATTTATTTATATGTAGATAAACAAGTACTATAGATTTATATATAGTACTACAGATTTTTATAAAAATATATTGGCATGTATCCTATTGACTAGTTACTTGCTTTTCTTCACCTAACAGCGACCTTTTCTCTATGTTATTAACTGGTCTTTTGTAATTTTTAAGTGGCTGTGTGATATTCTACATATGAATGTACAATAACTAGTTATTTTTTATTTGTTGTTAGTTAACTGTACCTAATGTTTTGTTATTATATTAAACATTGTGATCGTATTTATTTATAGCCATGTAGATAAATATCTCCATAGATAAATCATAATCTTATGTAAAACTTATTTCCTTATGAGAAATTTCTCTAGGTTGAATTGCTCAGTTATAGAGAAGATATTTTTGAAAAAGTTCATTCACTTTTATAACAATAACTAACCTCTATAAAGTCTAAACTCTGCAGACTCCAGCATTAGATTCAGAGATTCACTGAATGTTAAGGTTAGGTGGAGTTTTGACAAAATCAGTCATAATGCTTTTATTTTACATATAAAAAAATTAAGAGTCTGAATTGGAGTTGCCTATGTTTATATAGCCAGTGAATAAATAAGGACAATGAAATATCCTTCTGGAAAAGCCATTATGTTAAATATACTGAATTATACACTGGTTATATCTGAGTAAATTGGGTTAAAAGTGACTCTGTATATTTTCCAGTTATAAATTCATGGCCAAAGTATTACCACAACAAACCTACAAAGATGAATTGAGGTGGGAAAATTACTGTCTAGGAGCAGACTGTTAGACCATGTAATGTAAGTTAATCTTTCCTAAGACTTCTCTGAGCATAGCAGATAGTTCTCAATGTTTCTAAAGAGTTCACTGACTCATGGGAGTGGAATGGTTTGCTCCCAGAAAGGATTTTAACCACCCTGATTCAGCAAAACCACCCTCAGTCCTCTGGTAAACTCTGGGTTTTCTGCAATAGTTCAACACAGAATGCCTTTAACTCTCACTTTAATTTATGTTGACACCATCCTTGCCATTTGTCAATGAAGTAGGTAAATAGTATCCAGGAAGAAATGGATTGAATACATAGCATGGGGTAAGAGTATGTTCGATCAAATTAAAACTTCAGCTTGTTTAAACCTTGTTTAAAGTTACATTTTAAGGTGCTCCTTGTTGAATTTATGTGAATGGAAAATATGGGAGATTTCCCTGAGATCTGATGGAGTGCAAGATTACCCATAAATAAGAGGCATATGATTCACAGACCATCACAGTATTTTACTAATCATATTACACTGTATTATATTTTTATGTAGAGCTTACCATGTGTTAGAACACCTACAGAATACTTTACATATATTATTCTGTGTAACCATACCAGCAACGCTGTGAGGTAGATAATATTTTTCCACTTTACAGTAAACTGAGGTTTAGAGATTTTTAATAGTTTGCTCAAAGACATATAACTGGTCAGTGGTGGAGGTAGGACTGAAATCCACATCTGATTGACTTCAAAGCCGTCAACCAGATTTCCATCATATTGAATTTTCACTGTAATGCTTACCCCTAGAAATTTCAAGGACTCTGCCAAAGCATGACTAATTCATGAGCCAATCCATAGCATTTGTAAGTCAAATGCTTAGACAGGTTTCTTGCTGTAGAATGGAATTAGCAGGAGGGGCTGGGATATAGAATTAGGAAATAAACTGATATTCCCTTTCTGGGAATGAGATACTATTTAGCAGTCCAGGAAGATGGCATGATAAAGAGTCAGTAAGAAGTCATGGGTATCCAATGAAGGTGTGAGAACATGGGCAAAGGGACAGAATAGGCTGTACTGGACGGAGTCTATCTGCAGGCAACTAGGGTTATAGTGCAAAGCCCTGAGGTGCTGAATCAACCTAGTAGACGAGGGTTGGATTTGTTCTAGGTTAGTAGTTCTCTAATTTGAGCATATATCAGAATGCTCTGAAGGCACATGACAACACAGGGTTTCTGATTCAGTAAATCTGGGGCAGGGCCTGAGAATTTACTTTACTAAAAAGTTCCCAGGTGTTGATGCTGCTTCTGGTCTGGGGAGTACCCTTGAGTGCCATTGCCCCAGTGCCACAGGCCAGGCCAGCCTGCAGCTCTAAGCAGTGTGATTCCAGCTGTGGGAAATGAGATTTGTGTGACGAAAGTCAGGCAGGTCATTGCAATGACAGAATTATCTCTGAGATCCTGAATTGCCTTTCACAATATCCAGAGGTTGATGGTTTGCCCCAAATAATTAAACTTGCAGAGAGAGGATGGGTTTTCTCAGGCTTTTTAGTCCAATGAGCACCATATGTCTTCCTTCTGGGTAGATAACTGACTCTAGCCCACCAAAAACAAAGGTCTAAAAATAAAGCAAGAAAATTTCTAGTTCCTTGACTATTACGGACCCCAACCCAAATCCAAACTGGCTCCTCTGTTGCTGGCGCCCAAAAATCTTATTACGGATGAGCAGCCCTTAGGGACTTTATTACACTTACTCCATTTGAATCATTTTGTTAACTCGGGTTACAAGAAAACCTGTTTTTTCTCCAGCATCATTTACCTTTAAGCTTTTTATATTTTAGAGGCAACACTTTGCAAATTGATTTACACTCATATTATTAGTTTATTGGCTTTAACAAAAATGAAACTATAGTATGATCTCATATTTTTAAAAATCCACCTCTAAAAGAATGAGCCTTGAATTTCATACCCTGTGTGTGTGTGTGTGTGTGTGTGTGTGTGTGGTGTGTGTGTGTGTGTGTTTGCTTTCTTACATTTGTTTCATTTTTAGAGTGGGAGTTTCTGAGTTTAATGAATGTGTGTGTGTGTGTGTGTGTGTGTGTGTGTGGTGTGTGTGTGTGTGTGTTTGCTTTCTTACATTTGTTTCATTTTTAGAGTGGGAGTTTCTGAGTTTAATGAATGGAGTATAAATTCCATTTTTAAGGTGTTTAGAGAGAAGCAATTTTTTTTTAACATTTATTTATTTGGTTGCGCTGGGTCTTAGTTGTGGCAGGCAGGATCCTTAGTTACGACTCACAGGCTCCTTAGTTGTGGCTCATCAGCTCCTTAGTTGCAGAACATGGGCTGCTTAGTTGCAGCTCGAGGGCTCCTTAGTTGTGGTGTGCTAACTCTTAGTGGCAGCGTGCATGTGGGATCTAGTTCCCTGACCAGGGATAAACCCGGGCCCCCTGCAATGGGAACACCACCACAGAAGTCCCAAGAAGCAATTCTTTAATAACTGAGTCAACCAATTACAGATTTTAGATTTGAAAGGGATCTTAAAAATTATCTAGTTCAGAAGTAGGCAAACTTTCTCTGTAAAAGATTGCACAGTAAGTATTTTCACTTCTGCAGGTATGTTATTGTGGTGTAGTGAGAAATATATATTTTGGTCTTCATTCCAATTCCCGGCTGGAGTGCCTAAAATTTTTGTAATTTACAAAGCAGTGATGGTGCTAGGAACATCTTTTGTTCTTATATTTGGTCTTTAACCCTGGCTCTTGATGCAGAGTTCCTAAATTCCTTGGAATATTGTGGGTGATAGGAGCATTATTTGTTCCAATGAGGCAGCTCTTGGTGGGCTCCTGGATAGCTTCAGTTTGGGGGCTGGTCGGCAGAAAGACCTGGCCATAATTAGAAACTCGGAAATTTCAGCCTCATCCCCCCATCCTCCAGGGAGGGAAGAGAGGCTGGAGACTGAGTTAACGATTGATTTTGTCCCTGTGATGAAGTCTCCATAAGAATCTCTGAACCCTGGGATTTGCAGAACTTCCACGTTGCTGAACACATTGAGGTGCCAGAAAGAGGGTGCACCTGGAGAAGGCAAGGAAACTCTGTACCCTTTCCCTCATACCTTGCCCTATGCACCTCTTCCATCTGGCTATTCCTGAGTTGTATCCTTTTATAATAAACCAGTAATCTAGTAAACAAACTGTTTTCCTGAGGTCTGTGAGCTACTCTAGCAAATGATCAAAGCTGAGGAGGGAGTCGTGAGAATCTCCAGTTTACAGCCAATCAGTCAGCATAGGTGACAACCTGAGCTTTCGATTAAAGTGTGAGGCTTTCGTCTAAAGTGTGGGGCAGTCTTGTGGCACCAAGACCTTAACCTGTGGGATCTGTGCCAACTCTGGACAGTTAGTGTCAGAATTGAGTTAAATTGTAGGACATCGAGATGGTATCCACAGAAAGTTGGGGAAATGCTTGGTTTGGGGGAAGAACCTATACATCTGTGTCAGAAGTATCATGAGTAGAGTGTAGTCATAGAGGAAAACAAGTGACTTCCCTTGCATCAGGCCATATGGTCTCTGTTGTAACTATGACATTCCTGTTTTCATCCCAGACAGCAATAGACAATACATAAATGAATGAATGTAGCTATATTCTAAAAAAACTTTATTTACAAAAATTGATGGTGGTCCGGATTTGGCTCATGGGCCATAATGCACCAACCCCTGATCTAGTTCATTTCATTAGTTTATCTGTGATGAAACTGAGGCCTGAATTGATTAGTGACTGGCTCAGCTCACTCAGCAAGAAAATGGCAGGGCAAAGTCTCATACTCGAGTCTGAATCACAGACGAGTGTCTGTATCATAAAACCACTTGTCACAGTAGGGAGTGTGGAGGTACCCTTTCTCTGCATCCGGTCAATCAATTTATGCATCAAAGATTTTATCCCTCCAGCTGCCCCTGCTGCATACACAGTATGAAACCAAGGATTCCTAGTGTGTCCTTTGTGCTTTTCTGGTCACCTGGTTATAAAAATATCTCATCTCAAATGGCCTTTAAGAGGTTTGTATGCTTGTGAGAATAAAAGAAATGTACTTCTAAAAGTTTGAATTTTTTTCATTTTCCTTAGTTTGGTGGGCTAAATCTGACACTCTTCTAAAGAGGCCAAGGTTGAAGTTTGATTCTTAAACGGACACAGAGAAGAGCTGTTCCAAGGCCACAGATGGTGCAGACCACCGACTGAGCATTTGTCACATGTGTTCTGTGATCTCACAGGGCTCCAGGAGAAAAGGGGAGTTGATCCAGAGCAAAGTGCTCCTGGGGAAAGAGAAAGACTCAGAGCTAACGTTTCTCCAGATTAGAAGCAATTCATTTTCTTCGTTTTCCATGAAAACCACAGTTTTTTATTGTTGATTTTAGAACAAAAACTATCAACCTAACCTCTTTGCATCTTATGAACATTAAGCTTCTTGATGATCTGCAAACTAAGTGAAACACTTTGTATATTCTTTAGTAGTATCTTGAGTGAATTTTTGTTGAAATCATCTTTGTCCTCCTTATATAGGGTTATTTATTTTTTCAGTATATATCATCTTATTATTATTATATCTTGCTATTTAACGATTCTTGTTATGTCAGACTTGGCATCTACTCCCTGAATCTGTTACAAGGCACATCACCCATACCTTTCAGTTAACTAGGAGAGTACTGTTGCCTTTTGGGAAATGATGAATTTGATGCCTGGATTCAAGGATTCTTGAGGCAGAGTGTTCAAAAATTGTGAAAGATTTGTTGGGACTCCAAATCAGAGACCTATTCTATCTTCTTACAAATATATTTTTGGGTGCTTGGATTTAAGAAAAACTGAGACACTCGGGTTGTTTGATTTTGTATGTGTGTGTGTGCACATGAGCATTGTGCTGTGTGTATATATGTGTGCTAGGGAGGGAGTTATTATGAGGATACATGTGGTCTGAGGCCACACCTGCAGATGTCAGGATCTGGGGCAGTCATCAGGTCCTGCCATTCTATTACTCTCTCTTTGTGGTCCTCTCACTTTATATTTTTTGCTGTTTGCTTTTTCTCTTGTTACCAATTAGTCAATTTCCTGATTGATTATTCTCTATCTCAAATTAACTAGGAGCCAGCTTTATTGTCTTTGCTAATTAGCATTACTCCATTGACAGAGCTTTCTTTCTAAGATGCCTAATGTGTCACCAGGAAGCCTTTGTACGGGTCCTCCTAGGCCAGATGCCCACCTCAGTTCCGATTGGTGTCCCCTATGTACAAAGAACAGCCTGGTGCTGCTGCCCTGAGTAGGATGGTATCATGTAGGAGTGAACACTGGACAATGAGTTGAATAACTTCTTAAACTTTCATTGTATTGCTCTCTATATTTTTTATTGTAAAAGAAATTCACATTTTTTTAAAAAAGTATTTTAAATATGCAAAACTTAAAGAAGAAAATAAAGGCATAATCTATCACCCACATATAACAACTATTAATTTTACTGATCACTTCTAAGTTTTTTCTTTATGCATAGTTTCATATTGAGTAGAAAAAATAATGTATAAGTTTACATATTTTTTGTTTAACATCAGAGCATAGTTTTCTCTTGGGTATATAAATATCCTTCCAACAGTGATTGTAATTAGCTGCAATATATATCATAGCACAGTTAAACTGTATTTACTTAACCAGTGTTGGACATTTAGATGGATTCATCTCTGCTTCTTAAAATTCGTTAGCATTTAGGATTATTTTGTTAAAACAAATTTCTAGAAGTAAATTTACAGGGTCAAAGTGGATGAAGTTTTTAAAACTTTTCATATGTATTGTCAAACTGTTTTCTAAAAGTTTACTGCAAGTTTTACTTTCACCAGCAGTATATGAGAGCGTATGTCTCATCACACTTCCACAGCATCGAATGACAGAATTTAAAAATGTCTTACTGTGTTAAAAAGGAAGCCTTATTATTTTATCACTAATTATTTATTGTATTGATTATTCTGCTCTTGCTGCTGCAAGAAAGTAGTTGCAAGTCTAGCCATACCAATATAGAAATATGAAACACTTGCCTTTCAGTTTTTGCCATTTGAGATGCTAATACAGTGAATGTCTCCTCTAGCCTTCATACACCGAATTTGACATCAGTGGCAATGTCCTCGCTCTGATCTTCAATCAAGGAATGATCTGGTAAGCCAGCTGTGGACAGCTTACTACTTGAAGAAAGCCTCCAAGATCATTTTTGCATGAAGCACTGTAGCCTGGTGTTAGAGAAGTCCACAGTCTGTATCTAACTCAACATTTGTCTTTTTGCAAAGTGAATGGCTATGAAGAGTTTACTTTTTTTCCCCATATTTTAAATCTTAATTCTAAAAGGCATCTGCCTGTTTTGCAGAGCACTCCTTCATCGAATACTGGGAGTCTAGGTTCTGGCTTCTAGATTATTTGAAGGCTTTTTATAGTTTCATATCCTGTGATACTAGGATCTAACAGTGAAACATTAATGATCACATTACCCCATGTTAAGAATGAAAGAAATTAGTGTAAGGTCTTTCCAAGAAACTTATTTTATTTGCAGTCACTATTGAATATGTTTTAAATGGAATTTATAGCTACTTTAAAAAATATTAGCTTACCAAATCCCATAGTTTATAGAGATGAAATATATGTTTTAAGAAGGTTTAGTTAGAAATATGATCTTTATTTAGTAATTTGTTTCATGGGGCCACTTGCACATCGGAATTATTTCTTTTAATGTACAAAGGATTGTTATATCTTTTATTAAATGAAAGCATTTTCACTGTAAACCTTGACAGGTTAAGATGAGGTGATACAGTAGAAACCATTGTTGACTTTAAAAATTGAATCATAGCCAGAGATTCATCTGTGGACCGTGTGTCTTGAAAATCTGTCACTCTTAACTAAGAACACCCCAACCCACAAGCAGTTACAACTGAGCTTCTTTATCCCACTGACACAGATCTAATATTGTGCCAATCACACCATTGTCCTAGGTACAAGTACTAGTTACTGGGGTCAGTTTTTGTGCAAGCTTCATATATTACTCAACTCCTTCAGCCATAGCTAGTCTGAATTGTTAAACCTTTGTGAGAGCAAACCTCTCCGCAAAAGTTAAAATGATCTTGCTTCAGTAATATAAAGACCACAGTCAAGGGCCTCATCATCCTGCCTTGGGGCCTGTCAGATTCCTGTGCCTCACTAGGTCAATCAATATGAAGAGAAGACTATAAAAAGATCCTCCTCTCCATTGTCAGGTATGTTTAAAAACGTGATTCCTGTTCCCTTGCTTTCTAAATTTTACAGGTTATGGCTTATATGTCCGGAGAGTCATTAAGGAGTGAAATGCATCCTTTCTTTTCCAAGCAGGGAGGAAAGTCAAGGTGGCTCAACATGTGACTATCACCAGAGATAGCAAAGGGCTCAGCTTCCAGATCTTTCATTTCCTGTAGGGGATTCTGCTGTCATGGCAGAAAATGGCTAACAGTGCTATTGGAGTAATGAGAAACCACTGCCTTATATCAGTTTTAAAACTCCCTGGCTCTTATGCAGAGTGTCATAAATCCCTCAGGCCTGGCGTGGCGCCATTTGTGCAGACATATGCTGCACATCTATTTCTTGTTCTTTCATAGTGAAGACAACAGATTGGCCTAGAAATTTGTTTTCATTGTCAGCAAAGCTCTTATAATTGTGTCCTGATTTGTTTCACTTGTAATTTTTTTTTTTTTTTTTTTTCGGTGTGCGGGCCTCTCACTGTTGTG
>NC_041222.1:39079501-39108232 GCF_002837175.3 Physeter macrocephalus | reverse complement strand
GGTACGCGGGCCTCTCACCGTCGTGGCCTCTCCCGCTGCGGAGCGCAGGCTCCGGACGCGCAGGCTCAGCGGCCACGGCTCACGGGCCCAGCCGCTCCGCGGCATGTGGGATCTTCCCGGACCGGGGCACGAACCCTTCTCCCCTGCATCGGCAGGCGGATTCTCAACCACTGCGCCACCAGGGAAGCCCTCACTTGTAATTTTGCACCTATTTAGTCCACTGTTGGTCATGTTGAAATTCTTAAATATCTAAACAATCTTCTCCAGTTTTCTCATGGGCAGACCCATCATCAAAATCTTTGCAGTATCATTACACTACCACTTTCTATGTATTCAACCTTCAGATATTGGTCAAATATTGCTTCTGGTTAGTTTGAAGAGGACTTTAGAAAGTGATTGTGTATTTTGAGTGTACTAAGATATTCACACACTTCCCAGAGTTCTAGAAGCAAAATATTGAATAACTATTATTCCCCTTCAGGTCAACCCTTTGTACAGATGGTCTTTTCCTAACTGCCAGGAAGTTGGTGACAGGGTAGGGATGTGGTGTGGGGAGTGTGTAGTCTAGGTTTAGAAGGCTCCCTGTACTCACACATGTAATCCACTATTTTATGAGGCATAAGGATCTGATGCCTAAGTATGGCCATTTGCTACAGAAATGATCAAAAGAGGATGGAGATTTTGTGTTCAATTTTATTGGTTTGTGACTGGAGACATCCAATAACTGCTTTAGAAGTTTCTGAGTAATGAAGGTTATTTACACCGATGTTATTAAAGTCAAACAATTATAGGTGACATCCATTTTGTTATGAATTGGCTGATATGATCAGTAAAACTGTATTACACACGTCTTTTTAAAATAGCGTAGGTTTTGTAATCATCTTTTTAAATGATGAAAGCATATCATATCTCTACTCTAGCAGAGCAGGATGTAGCTGAGGCAGAGCACACACAGTGAGAAAGAAGATGGGTTTAGACATTGTTCCAATGCTGTCTCCTGTATCTCCCTGCCAGTCTTGTCACTTTCTGCTACCTCATTTTCTCACTTGATCAAATGTGAATAATTTACCTGACACGTACCGTGTCACTGGAGCAATAAGGAGAGCTAAATAAAAGAAGCTTTCATTTGCTTTGATCTTCTTGGAAGAAAAGCATTTTATAAGCCTACGGTATTACAATGATCTTCAACTGACAGATGACGGGGTCAGGTCTGGGTAAGGGACTTAGTGAGCTGAGCTGATTAGTGAGTCACGGGCAAAGACAGAATGAGCTTTAAGATTCAGATATCACTGTGCCAGGATCTCTTTTTCTAGAGTAATGTTCTTGAGTCATTTGTTCAAAATTCCTATGTGATATTTATTTTGAAATTCTGAAATTTATCTATAGATGCACTTGCATATATGAGTGTACATATGTGTGCATACAGATAAACAACGCATGCCTATGTATAGGTACACATACACGTGGCTTTAGGCAAAACTGTATCTTAGGATAGACTAGGTTGTACAGCAATTAATTAAAACCCCCCAAATCTTAGTGGCTTAGAAAAGGAAAAGTTTATTTCTTATTTACTCCATATGTCCAATGTGAGTTGGTAAAGGACTGTGCTCATGTTAGTTACTCTCACTGTGGAGTCATAGACTGTGATAGAACAGGATCCATCTGGAAAATCACTGGTCAGAGCAGAGAGGGAAGAGAACAAAAAACCCTACAGCGCTATTAAAGTTTCCATCCCGTAGTAAGACAGTTCATTTTTATCTCTATTTTACTGGCCAAAACAAATCACATGGCCAAGCCTGACTTTTAGAAGGGGGCAAGCACAATCATCTGCAAGCATATTACATTACAAACATTGGCATTTGGGAATATAATCTAGTGCTTTGTAATTCTGACCCCTCAGCTGGGACTGTCACTCACTGACTTGCTCATGTTTCTGGGGTTCCAGATTCTCTCTTGCTCTCCTGTAACCAAGATACACAGTATTGTTCCAAAGTTTACCCTCATTAAAAAAAAAAAACTAATGAACTTTATATCTTAGTGAAGTTACAGGTTCACAGCAAAATTGCGTGGATAGTCCAGAGTTCCCATATACCCCCTGTCCCCACCCATGCACAGCCTTTCCCACTGTTGACATCTTCCACCACGCTGTACATTTGTTGTAATTGATGAACCTACATGGACAAATCATCATCACCCAAAGTACATACCATTTTTTTAATAGTTTAACTTCCTACAAAGTCTATGGTCAATTCAATATGTTAAAATGTTTTTCAGATCTGTTGTATGGAAACCTATCAACAACACAACACAAACTGTAGCAGGTTAGCACTTTTCAATGAAATGGTTTAATGTTGGATTGCACAAGTTCAGTTATAGCCAAAACTAACTTCTTCATCTAACTCAACGCCCCGCCCTCCAGAATATACCAAATTTACATTGGATTGATTTTAAAAATTATTCTACATAACCAGGAAATATAACATGCAAATCCTAACTAGAATTGCTGAAGGTTTTATTATATTTGGGACAGTTTAAAAGGTAGGATTCTGCTTATACTTCTGAAATAAGTGTACATGTATCTTCTTTTGAGTTTTGGATTAATAAATTGCCATTATGGTGCTTTCTGGTGCTGATGGATTTTCTCATCAAAGAAAATTGAAATTTATTTTGTTGAAATAACCACTGAAGCCATCAAGTAAGAGTGACCTCACCCAAATGGTTCCTGGTTAAAAGTGGCATTTTAAAATACTTTTTAAAAATCTCATGTACAGATCAGTGGATTTCCTGGACAAGCTAAAATAAGAAAGTAAACAGATAAACTAAATTAAATGGATGTGTCAAATTTTCATTTCAAAAACACGTAAAGCTTGCAATTGAATATCAACAAAACATAGTATCTTATTAGGCACAAATACCTAATTCCCATTGGCTCTAAAATACCATAACAGCCACAAATAGAAAATAACCTCAGAAAAACTTACCTTAACATTTTCTCTTTCATTAAGTAAAAATTAATTAGCTATGACAAAATAATTAATGCACATATGCAGTTTATTTGAATATAATGGGTGGTTTTAAGGGTTAATTATAAAAAAAGCTAAATTTTTATTTTTTAATTTTTAAAATTTGGGGGGGAAGTTTTTTTTAAAGCTAAATGTTTAGATATATTAATCAATGATATGAATATTAGGGGAAAGTAAATTTTTTTTAGAAGTAGAAGAGAGAAGTAGAACAAATGTAATATACTGTTTGGTCTGTTGTAGTTTAAATTTACTAATGATAAGTGGATATAGTTAGCGACCAGCGGAGTTTCTGTGAAAGACTTAAGTACACAATATCTGCAATAATGGGGAAGATGGTAAAATGTGTACAGGAGATGGAAATAGAATTAGTTAAGTTTATTAACATGAAGGGTTTCTGTGATTGAAAAGTGGCAACACATTTTCTGCCTTTGGTAAATAAGCATGATGTGAAATAAATAGGCACTGTGTGACTTTGTTGTGGAGTGAAGCTCCCTGGTGAGCAGAGCTCTATTTTTTCTTTCCAGGATGGGCTCCTTCTTCGCTCCCAGCCTCCCAGGCATCAATATCCTTCGGCTCCACACATCCATGTACTTCCAGTGCTGGGCTGTGATGTGTTGCAACGTTCCTGAGGCCAGGGTCTTCAAAGCTTCCAGATCGAATAACTTCTATCTGGGAATGCTCTTACTCATCCTCTTCCTGTCCACCATGCCCGTCCTCTACATGATCGTGTCCCTCCCACCATCTTTTGATTGTGGCCCCTTCAGGTTCTTGCCTTTGCAATTTCTTTGGGGCAAAGTTTTCTTTCAGGGGTGGAGATGGGAATGGTTACTTGTTGTACAAGCTATTTTTTTTCCCCAAACAGTGACATTTTGGTCTGTAGGAATGAGCTCTTTTGGATATTCAGGCTCATTATGTGACATGGAGATTCTTAAGCAACATCCATCTTGCTTGATATTTTCTCACTTGGCAATCATAAAAGGGAAAATAACTGCTCCAGGCTCTGTCTGTGTAAAAGATGTACACTGAATCTGAGCTATTCCTATATAAGGAGATAGCAAAGAGCAAGATTTGATTACACTAGTCTGGATATGAACATTTTCCTGATGCTAGGTCATCTCATTCAGACATTGGAAGCTATTGTTATTTTTCACATGAACCACCTAATTGAAAAAATAAAAGAGGAAAGAAGGGAGGGAGGGAGGAAGGAGAAAAGAAAGATTACTCCACAAACTACCTGGGAAATGGGATCATTATTAGATAATAATGAATATAAAGAGGGTCACATAATTTATAATCCAAATCTACATGCTAGGAAAAAAATTAAGGATGTTCCTCATGTATATTCTCCTCAAATAACAAGAAAAAAATCACTCAAGTCAGTAATAAAGAGTCAAGAAGGCTCTTTGATCCAACTTAGAAATATACTTTTCTACAGTTCTCTATGACAGCGTTCCCTGTGACACTTACCAAGAAAGCAAAGTTTCCAGATCTGGAGGATTGAGATTTCATTCTACCACAAGTCCCCCCAAGAATCTCTACATGTTGAGTCACTGATCGGCAAGCATTTGAGTTATTTCTACTTTTCAGTGGGAAAATGTGAATACAAAAAGCCATGTGAATGACAAGCATGATGCAACAGTGGACATGTATAATTTCTCCTTCATGCTGTCAGACCCAAGTTATTAAATTAAAGTCAAAATATTCTTTGCCCACAGACTTAAGTATAAACGAAGCATTTTCATTCTAATAATAGTCTGTTATTACTGCTTTCCTGGACACAAAGAAAGAAAATGTTAAGCCTACTGATTGAGCAAAAACAGCTGGAGTTCTGTCATACATATTCAGGAAGCTGAAGTTGACACGTCCTGTTCCCCGGCCGCACCCAGGTGGGGGGAAGTAAATAATGCAGACAGTGACATCTGGAGGCTAAATAGGAAACTACAGTTTTGAAAGAGCAATTGGTCTTAATAAAGCTCAGGGTACAAAGTTCAAGAGACAAGTCATCTAAAGACTTTAGTTAATTGCAAATTACCCACACAACTAAATATCCAGGATAAGTTTTAGATGTGCTTTTAACTTTTCAATTGGAAGTGGGTCCTTCTCAGAACAACATATCAAAGGAACTTAGTTGTCTGCCAGGGAAACCCCAACAAGGTCAACGCGGAGCTGGGTGGTGGTAACAAAGGTCCATTAATATTAAAAATATCATTGAGCTAGTCACGTACAATGACTGCACAATTTTAGCTTTTTGGATCCTAACTCCTTTGCCTCTCTTTAAATCACACTGAGTTACTATGATTTTAATGAATAAAACTTAGTCTGTATCTAACACATAGTATCTGACTTTGACCAACTGTTTCCTAATTGGCAAACTTTGGCAGATGAGCAGCATGTATATCACTATTTTGAGATCAAGGAAATTTAATATTTTCAGTAGAGTATTGGGAAAAAGGTATCTCTGTCCTATTTAGATAGTCTGTTGTTCCTGGAGCAAAAGAATGTATATTTGGTTTATTCTCTAGATTTTAAAGTTTAAAGCATTGTTTTGCCTTGGTAGTGAGGTGAGAAAGGATATATTAGTAGGAGACTCACGACTTGCCAGCCTTTTGGACCCTGAGTTTGAGGTGGTTTGACCAGCCTGCCTAGTGACGTGTATCTGACCCTACTTGACACCTGGGTGGGCAGCAAATTGGTAAAGATCCATTTGAGGTAGGTTAATGGGGACAGCACAGTAATGGCCAGGCTCTCCCAGGTGCATGTATGTTTTCAGGTAAGGTGGCCACAATACCTTAGAAGACCCATTCTGCAAAGCAATTTGATGAGATAGTCTAGCTTGTTCTGGTTTCATAAGAACTGGCTAGGGAGGGTGAATTTTCCAGAAAATTATTCCAGTAGGCTATTAAGTGGATTTACCTTAACAGTTTGACAATTAAAAAACTATTTCTTTGGTGTCCAGATGAAGAAAATTCTTCTAATTGCTCTACCACATTTCCTGACACTTGATGTTTCTCCCCCAGCTCCCTCACTAATAATTCCGAACAATTTGTAGTTCTCTAGGTTCTCATACACCTCCCTGCTAACATTATGGTAATTATAACTTCATGTATTTTCATCTAACTGCAAAGGTAATATGCATTTATCCTAGAAAAACCAGAAATTATAGAAATTTTCGCATGAAAATAAACACTAACCAAAGACCTGAAATAACAACTCTCAACATTTTTTTGGCATTTTGTATTCTGGTTTTCTTCTTATGCAGATTTTTAAAATAACTGAGATCATATAATATGTATAGGTTTCTATTATATCGTGACACTGCTATTACATTACTCACTTGATGTGTTGATTTTTCTTAATAGTGTAGCTGACTTCTAGAGGTTGGGGACAGAATATTTTCATCTCTGTGAGTCAAAACACAGTAGAGTGTTGGCCAGTAATTTGAGTTAATGGATGAAGAATGACTGTTTGTTGTGCACTAAGCACTAGAGGAGATGTAGGTGTACATTGGGCATTGATTCTGGTCAGGTGGACCTTTCGGTCTGGCTGAAAAGACAGACATAGACTATTCTAATTAGGGTGGATGGAGCTATGCCCAAGAGAGCTATAGATTAAGTTCAGTAGCATTTCACTTGGCTGTATACTCGCAACAGGCTGGAAAGGACTTCTGGGAATATGATGAAGTGGCATACTTTGGTTCAACCGTCAGAAAAAGAGAGTGCCAGGATTTGTAGATGCTTCTATAGTTTGTGTATAATAAAAGATCTGGACTCCTGGTAAGAGATCTGTCCTGGAAAAGGCACCCAGGAATCCTCAGAGATACTAATAACTTCACATTTCTCATACACTGGATGCAAAGAAGACCTTTGCGGGTAGGGATGATTTTGTAAAATTACAGTTCCCTCATTCTGACATTCATCAAACACAGCCCTAGAGGCTGGAGAAGGGGGGTGGATTGTCTCATTTTTTCTCATCCTCCTTGCCTGTCTCCTCATTCTGGCTGTATTCCATATGTCAAGGTGAAGCATGGTCAGCTAGAATGGATGAGGAATGAGAAACCTTAGTGCAATAGGTTGATATAATCTTAAATTGTCAGTAAGCTTCATTCCCCCTTATGTATCATAGGTCTTGCTAATTAGTGTGTAGATCTATAATTTGTGAAGCAAAATTTATACCTCTGTAGTCCAGTGACTCCTGACAAGATACTTGAAGTCGCTCTCAGTCTATTAAAAGCTACTGGAGAGAAAAAAATCTGATCTGGAACTTGTGGGTCATGTTCAATTAGTACTTAAGAATGTATAAAGGTCAAAAAACAAAAGTGAAGCCAAAATATTTTAGTCAGTGTTATGCCAACCTCTATTCTCATGATACATACAAATTGCTGATAAATAATGCAATATCTTTTCTGAAAATTACATCATTTCATCTTAGGATCAATATGTATATACAGAAAATAATAATTTGGCATGATGGGTGTTACCTGATAATGCTGAATATTATATACTAAGTTAAGACAGACATCCTGCTCTCATTTCTCTAGTTTATAGGGGCTGAGAACAAACTCACTAAGGACCTTTGCTTTTTAGGCTTGTTTTCTTTCTCTTCCCATTTTCTTTTCTTAGCTGGTACTCATTAGGGCCCATCCAGAAGAAATACTGAGAGAGAAAGGATTTGGCATTCAGTGCAGTTACCTATTAATAGCTCAGATGAAAGAGGTCTGGTGGAAAATGAGATAGAAGCTATAACATGGAAAGAGATATTAGATTATTTGTGGATTTTATTCCATTAAGCTATTCCTTATGCTCATTTCCAAGGCTAATTAAAAAAATTGAGCACACTATTTGTTCAGCCCAAAGAAAGTATTCTCATATAAGAACAGCTGCTGAGGAGTAGACTTACAAGCTATTTATAAAATATATTTTCATACATATATAAGGTATATTTATATTTTATATAATATATTTGTTCCCAAGTAACCCAAATCTTAGAAATATAGCTTTAAAAAATCTTCTCCTGGAGGGAAGGGATAAATTGGGAGATTGGGATTGACATATACACTGCTATATATAAAATAGATAACTAATAAGGACTTACCATATAGCACAGGGAATTCTACTCAATATTCCATTATGACCTCTATGGGAAAGGAATCTTAAAAAGAGTGGATATATGTATATGTATAACCGATTCACTTTGCAGTACACCTGAAGCTAACACAACAGTGTAAATCAACTATACTCCAAAAAAAATTTTTTTTTAAATCTTCTCCTAATGCTGTGGTTAATTTCCTAACTGCTTTGACTGTGTGTTTGTGTTGGCATAACATTTTTCATATCTTATCCATATGTTGACAATATGAGGTCAAAGTGTCAGGAGTTGTAGCTAAACATCAGATTTCTAACCTGAAAGAGTACTTAGGCAGTGTTTGAGAAAAATTTCTAGTTTTCTTGCTATAAACATGGTTTTACATCTGTTTTAAATGAACTTCTCTCCTTTTTTTTTCAGTGGCAAAAATAGGATGTTTGAAGTCATTGGAGAAACACTGGAACATGATTTTCCAAGCTGGATGGCAAAGATCTTGAGACAGCTTTCTAATCCTGGATTAGTTATTGCTGTTATTTTGGTTATGGTGTATGTGCTTTCCCTCCTCATAGAAAGAGCCTTTGTAATGTTTTTCCTGCGCCTTTTAAGTTTCAGCGTCTTCAACTCTTTGTCTCCCCAGGGGTTGTGCTGTAACCTAACCAATTCAGCACTGATTATGTGGTGGTGAGAGGCTAAAATTCATGAGCCATATTCTGATCCTGTTGCATGTAATTTACAGCCATCTGCATCTGTCTTTGCCTGCCTAGGATTATAAGATTTGTTCCCAAGTAACCAAAATAATTATCAGTAAACAGCTACAGCAAGGGAAACATAAACACTAAATCTAATCAGCACATCAAGCTTCCTCCCCACCCCGCTGACCTCCACCTTTTTTCCATAAAGCATATGGCTGTGAATACACAGAAATGATGAGCCTCTAAGTTAATATTCCCCTTGAGGGCCCTATAGGCTATATTTCAGGGCTAAAGGCTTAAGGGATCTTAAAAATTACCCTGTCCTTGTTCCTAGAAGGCCATTAATAACTATGTCTGCCCATGATGATAGAATCAGAGGACCAGAAGGGTCTTGGAAAGGTCATTTAGTCTATCCTTTCAAAGTCAGAGATGATATCCAAAGGGGAACTTGAGAGGGGGCTTTTGTTCCTATATTACTTTCATTGGTTTCTGAGTCTTGGCCACCACAGGTAAACTTACATTCTAAGCAAAAATATATATATATATGCTTCCTATGGAAGAGCTACAAAAAGTGCCCCAGTCCTTCCTTTCAAACCCCAAGGCCCTCCTACATAAAAAGTCTAGAACTGCCACTGATCTCAATCAAGGAGGGCAAGTATGAAGTCACCCTCGTGGACACTTTAGTGGAACAAAGCTGACACAAAGGGTTGGATTTGTTTAAATAAAGGTAAAACTAGGAAATCTCAGGGAGAGATTGGGAGAGAAATCCCAGTGGTTTAAGTAAATGAACTGGGTTCTGGGCCAAGTTGTTAGGATCATCTCTGTGATGGTCGTGGTCACAAGCCATATCAGTGAGGGCAGGTGTCATCTTCAAGTTTATAAATTAAGAAACTGACTTGGAGGAGGGAAGGGATTTTTCCCTTGGTGAGAATACATCAAAAATGACAATAGGGGCTTCCCTGGTGGTGCAGTGGTTGAGAATCCGCCTGCCGATGCAGGGGACACAGGTTCGTGCCCCGGTCCGGGAAGATCCCACGTGCTGCGGAGCAGCTGGGCCCGTGAGCCATGGCCACTGAGCCTGTGCTCCGCAACGGGAGAGGCCACAACAGTGAGAGGCCCGCATACCACCAAAAAAAAAAAAAAAGACAATAGTAGGGCTTTGACAGTAAATCCAACAGCACTCACCCCTTTACAGCATGATGCCTTCTTTGAGGGAGAGCTAATAGCCTGTAGGGATAATTAAATAGTAAAACAGATTATTTTATGTAGTACAGAACCTTGATCATGGGGTGCCATTAAGAATCTGATAGTAAATCTCTGGTGCAGATGTGTTAGAAAATGACTTGCTGGATGCAGCATGTTTCACCAGATGGCCCTGGAAGTGATTTTCCTTCTTAGTGTTTTTACAATATAGTGGCTTTTGAGAGCATGGCTTGTAGGAGTCAAGGCCTTTTCGTGGTAAAAAGGAGGTCTTGTTTTAAAACACACACACAAAACAATGTCAGATTTTATGACTATATTCTTAACTTATTGAGAGAGATTTATTTTTAAGCAAAGGAGCAACATTGTTCTAACGCCACTAATTAAAGATTTAATAAGCTGCCCCAGGGGTGTGGAAGAGGAATGAACACTGCCTTTGTTCCAGGCACGATCCATATTTTAACTCATTTAATTTCCACAATAAACTTAAGAAGTTGGCCTCATTAATCATATTATTGAAAGCACATGGAAGATCTGCCCCAAATCAAATGGCTAATAGGTAAATTCAAACCCATATCTTTTTATTCCCCACCACTTATTTCCCACCTACTCATTTACAGCACCAAACACTGAGTTCAGGCTGAGTGGAAATGCTCGGAAGAATTGGAAGCCACTTGTCAGAGATGCTCTACACCCAGGGTTGGCACACTTTTCCTTAAAGGGCCATATAGTAGTTACTTCAGGCTTTGTGGTCCAAGAGGCAAAATTGAGGATATTATGTAAGTACTTATGTAACTATTTTAAAATGTAAAAATCAATCTTAGTTCATGGGCCATACATAACAGGCTGGGAGTCAGGTTTGCCCCAGAGACCATAGTTTGACAACCCCTGATATAGATTGTCTAGAGGGAAACTGGCATGATATAAGGTCAAATAGATGTCCCACAAGGATGATTTTAGTTCTGACGTTCTGATTTAAAATCCAAAATTCAGCTTATTACTGATTTGATTTTTCAAATACTGAGGTCTCATCTTCAACACTTTATGGTGCCTATACAGTTGGCTTTGCATTTTTTAAAAAATTTATTGTATTTATTTATTTTTGGCTGCTTTGGGTCTTTGTTGTGTGGGCTTTCTCTAGTTGCAGCTAGCGGGGGCCACTCCTCGCTGCGGTGTGCTGGCTTCTCATTGCGGTGGCTTCTTCTGTTGCGGCTCTAGGCGCGTGGGCTCCAGTAGTTGTGTCATGCAGGCTCACTAGTTGTGGCTCACGGGCTCCAGAGCACAGGCTCAGCACTTGTGGCACACAGTCTCAGTCGCTCTGTGGCATGTGGGATCTTCCCGGACCAGGGCGCAAACCCATGTCCCCTGCATTGGCAGGTGGATTCTTAACTACTGCACTACCAGGAAATCTTGGCTTGGCTTTTTATTACCTTTAATTAGAGAATGTTTACAAGCATTTTGAATTTCCCCAATGCATCATATTAAATCAGCTTGGTTGGTTTTTGGGTAACTGAGTAGAGTTTGAGCTAGTTCCCTGCAGGTGGTTTCATTCCTTTGGAGACTAAAAAATGATCTATGAAGAATACTCATTGAAGGTGCATCTCAAGGTAGAAAAAAAGTGATGGATAAATAGAGAATTACAGAATTGCAAATGACTTGTGAGGTCTTTGATTTCTTCCTCCAAATCCAGGCACTTTTCTAAGAAAACCCTTACAATACACAGACACACCATATTTATTGAACACCTAATTCATGCCAGATATTACACTGGATGCTTTCATATATATAATTTCATTCAAAATCCTATCACTTGTATAAGAAATAAACCCAGCGGAAATGATATCAATAATCTTGTTGCTAGTAGCAGATGGCTCATAAAGGTTATGATCTGGCATGTTGGTGAGTAGGGGAAATGTGTTCAGTAACCAGTTATTTGCAATAAAGGGCAATGCCAGTTACGTTTTTTTTTTAATGCATTTTTTTCTTTGTTTTGCTTTAAGTGAAGATGAACATGTTTATTTTTGCAAAAATGTTTGGCTGGAATTTGCTCTTTTTAGAAATGTAAATGTCACTTAAATGCCAGGACTATTCTTTTTATGAAATAGTTTCTTTTGCAGGAGAGAGAAATACATTCTATGGATGAAAAAAAGCCATGTTAATTAACTATGACTATGAGGATTATAGTCTTAGTAGTAAAAGCTAAAGGAAGGAATTTAAAGTAGAAAGTCAGTCTCCTTTTTATTCTACACATTCCCTAAGCTTCAAGAGATTTTTTGTTCTCTTGGATGCCATTGGTACCCATTTGAAATGGTGTTTTCAATTATAATTTAAAGTGATGTTAATACATTTCCAAGAAGAACCTAAAATTAGGCAGTGAGGAACATCAGACAGAGCCCTGGGCTGTGGAGGAGGAGCCTTGGGGGTCCAACTTCCCAGGTCCACCCCAGTAGCTGTGTAATTCTGAATGTACTTCTTCACCTCTCTGTACTTCAGGCTTTTATCTACAAAAGAGGTTCAGAGTAGAAAATATCTTAAAGTCACTCCAGTGCCAATATTATATGATTTAGTTAATGTAAATTTAAGAAGAATCTTGAGGAACTGAAAAATACCATATATTTTTTTTTAATTTAGTTTGACTATCTATTATCTCAATTCTACTGCAAAGGGCCAGAAGGCAGCAAATCTGGATCTAAAAAAGAAGATGAAACAGGTAGGATACAATTTATTTCAGAGAAATATTTGTCTTTATTAATGTCAAGTAGTAGAAAACACCAGGAAATCTCATGTTCTTCTTCTCTACTATTTTTTATTATGTAGCAAGCTTTGGAGAACAAACTGCGAAACAAGAAAATGGCAGCTGCAAGAGCAGGTTTGAGCTATGTTATGTTTGCATTCTTTCTCCCCTACAAACAGTATGCTCTTCCTTTTTTTCCTCTCAGAATGGGGCATTTGATGCAGAGGAGCATTACTGCCCCAGAAAGTCACCCCATACTCTTTACTGTCCACCTTTTTAAGCCCTTTTCAGGCATCATATCCAGGGGGTTTGGTTGTTTTCCAGTGGGAGAAAGAAAACTTCAGGAATATAAAAGTAGCAGTAGTGATAGAAAAGGGATCTTGCAAATTGACGGAAGATGAAGAAAACATCCATATACATAGTCATACAAATAGCAGATACAGATGCATAATCTCTCCTGCCCATTTTGACCATTTTTATACATAGAGGGATACACTGGGAAGATGCTAATAGTATCTTCTAGGCTCATCACTGTTGCTTTCCCAGAGCCTTCTCTAATTCGTTAACCTCTCTTACTTTTTAACCTCTTTTATTTTAAACTATTAGAATAAGGCATACTCTTATTTGCCAAAATTACTGATATGTTTTGCCTTCTACATGGGAAAGTGATGCCTAAGAAGGTCAATAAAAATCTTTTCCAACTCTTCCCTCATTCCCAACTATACAACTCTTTATATTAGTATGGCCTTTTTTCCCCCTGTAAGTAATAATAATAATAATTTTAAAAACTCAACCCAAATTAGTTTAAGTAGAAAAATTTATTGGTTCACACAAATGAACAGAAGAGTGGTATGTAAATCTTCTGGTCACATTTTACCCCAAGTTTAGAAGCAATCAGAATTGAACCCCGTTTCTCTGTGGTTCTTTCAACACTACACTCCTTTTATGTTGGCCACCCTTTACGGCAGCAAAAGTGGATGCAGCAACTTCTAATGTCATGTCCTTGGATTATATTTGTCTTAGGGTTTTTTTTTTTTTGTCATTAAGCTACTTGTTTCTTAACTGCATTAATTTTTTTTCAGCTCTATTGAGGTATAATTGACTGATAAAATTGTAACACATTTGAAGTGTACAATGTGATAATTTGATATACACATGCATTATGAAAGGATTCCCACCTCCAGTTAATTAACACATCCATCACCTCACATATTTACCTTTTTTTTTTTTTTTTGGTGAGAACGCATAAGTTCTACTCTTTTAGCACATTTCAGTTATACAATACAGTGTTACCAACTATAGTCACTATGTTGTACATTAGATCCTCAGATGATATTCATCTTATAGCTGAAAGTTTTGTACCCTTTTACTAACTTCTCCCAATTTCCCCAACCTCGTACCTCTGACAACCATCGTTTCACTCTATGTCTATGAGTACCACTCTTTTGTTAAAGCTTCCACATATAAGTGACACCATGACATGTTTGTCTTTCTCTGTCTGGCTTACTTCACTTAACATAATGCCCTCCAGGTTCGTCCATATTGTCACAAATGGTAGTACTTCTTTCTTTTATAAGGCTGAATAATATTCTATAGTGTGTGTGTGTGTATACACACACACCACATCTTCTTTATCCATTCGTCCATAGATGGACACTTAGGTTGTTTTCGTACCTTGGCTGTTGTGAATAAATGCTGCAATGAACATAGGAATACAAATGAATGATTTCATTTCCTTTGCATATCAATCCAGAAGTGGGATTGCTGGATCACATGGTAGTTCTGTTTTCAGTTTCTTGCAGAACCTCCATACTGTTTTCCATTGTGACTGCACCAATTTACATTCCCACCAACAGTGCACAGCGTCCCCTTTCTTCCCATCCTCATCAGCATTTGCCATCTCTTGCCTTTTTGATAATAGACATTTTAACGTGTAAGGTGACACCTCATTGTGGTTTTGATTTGTGTTTTCTTGATGACTAGTGATGTTAAGCACCTTTTCATGTACCTATTGGCCATCTGCATGTTTTCTTTGGAAAAATATCTATTCAGATCCTTTGCCCATTTTTAAATTAGGTTATTATTATTATTATTTTGCTATTGAGTTATATAAGTTCCTAATATATTTTGGATATTAACTCCTTATCGATATGTGGTTTACAAATATTTTCTTCCATTCTCTAGGTTGCCTGTTCATTTTATTTATGGTTTCCTTTGCTGTACATAAGTTTTTTGGTTTAATGTAGTCCCATTTGTTTCTTTTTGCTTTTGCTGCCTTTGCTATTGGTGTCAAATCCAGAAAATCATTGCCAGGAAAAATTGCAAGAGCTTTTCCTCTAAGTTTTCTTCTAGGAGTTTTATGCTTTAAGGTCTTATATTCAAGTCTTGAATCATTTCGACTTGATTTTTGTGTATGGTATAAGTTTAATTCTTTTCCATGTAGATGTCTAGTTTTTCCACCATCATTCATTGAGGAGATTATCCATTTTCCATTGAATATTCTTGGTGTTTTGTCAAAAATTAATTGACCATATATGCATGTGTTTATTTTGGGCTCTCTATTCTGTTCCATTGATCTTTGTGTCTGTTTTTATGCAAATAGCATATAGTTTGGATTACTATAGCTTTGTAATATAATTTGAAATGAGGAAGTGTGATGCCTCTAGCTTTGTTCTTTCTCAAAATTGCTTTGGTTATTCGGGGACTTTTGTGGTTCTGTATAAATTTTAGGATTTTTTTCCTATTACTGAGAAAAATGCCATTGGAATTTTGATAGGGATTGCATTGAGTTTGTAGATTGCTTTGGGCAGTGTGGGCATTTTCACAATATTAATTCTTCCAATCATTAACACAGAGTATCTTTCTATTCATTTGTGTCTTCTTCAATCATTATATAATGACCTTCTTTGTCTCTTGTTACAGTTTTTGGTTTAAAATCTGTTTTGTGTGATATAAGTAGAGCTATCCATGCTTTTGGTTTCCATCTGCGTAAAATATCTTTTTCCATCCCTTCACTTTCAGTCTATGTATGTCCTTAGAGCTGAAGTGAGTCTCTTGTGGATATCACATAGTTGGAAGCATGTATGTCGCACATATCTGCAGTGCTTTTGTATTTGTTCTAGATTGGGACTATAACTTAATATTATCAAATTAGTATTTAGAATAGTGAATGAAATGTTCTGACTTCTAAGATCTGAATTCCAGTTAAGGCATATTATTACCTTTGTTTTAAATAATATAATGTTATTGCATGCTAATTTACCTGATATTTTCCCATAATTTGTTAAAAATATGTATAACCTTTGTGAAGGCAAAGACTGTATCTTATTTATCGTTGTTTCCTCAGGACTTAATATAGGACTTTATATATCAGTCACTCAATAAATACCTACTAATTATCTACTGGACAATGAGGAATTCTTTTACTGGAAAAATTTGAAATGAACAGATTTCTATACTAATTACATAAGCAGTAATGAATGAATAAACATTTCAAAAAGAGCAGAACTTTTATTCTCCTGTCTTTAGAATTTGTGAGGCTTTTGTAAAATATAGAAATATTTGGCAACAAATATTATAGCAACATGGAACACATTTGAAGGTATAGATTTCAGGCCACATAATTCAGAACCATTAAGCACACTTAAATTTTTATTTACCTCTTCTTTATCTTCTTTCTCTGGCTCTTTATTTATTTATTTATTTACTTATTTATTTATTTATTTATTTATTTTGAACAGCTGCAGCTGCTGGAGGCCAGTAATTTTCATGGATATTCTGGAGGCCCAGAAGTATTCCTCACCATACTGTTCAAAAGCAGTGACTTATGTGAAGGCCCAAGTAAAAAAAGAAGGATCTCTACCTTATTCCAAATTAGGGATTTGTTCCTGCACCACCACTTTCTCCCCTGGGCCAGTCCCCTCACATTTTCTTTAACAAATTGAGTTTAAAATTGTGTGTATGGAGAAGTATGGATTACTGGCTTACTTGTTGGGTTAATTTAAAAACCTATTACTCATATGGACTTTCATTTTATACATATCTTCTGCCTTAGTTTTCTTAGCCTGGAAATAGGAATATTTCACCCTCTTTTTTCTTCTAAGTTCAGAAATATCTTTATAAAGTATTCATTGTAATCATTCGTTAACTCACTTTTTTTTTTTAAATTAACATCTTGTTTTCCCTTTTCATTCTGTCTCCCCATCCATGGTCCCCACAAATATACACCTAAAACCTTTTTATTTGCTGCTGGATTCAGTATGAAAAGGAATGGGCTTTTTAGAAGAAAAATCTCATGGGTTATCTCTTCGGGCTTCTGAGAGGTACACATAGTTTAAACCATATCAAGGGGTTTATATTAGCAAACTTTGACCTGAACTGTGTTTTCTCATCCTGATGGGTCCCTACAAGTACCAGAGCCGGAGTCCATCGGGTCTGGGAATGTACTGGTGACCCACGTCTTACTATATATGGTGAGGTATGGTTCCCTAGTTGACTTTGGGGTTTAGCCTTTGCTATCTTCATTCCTCAGTGGATGGGTCAGTAGGAAGAGGTTTTGTGTCAGTTTCCCTGCCTAATACTGCAGCGTCTTCTCTGGACTGGACTTTAATTCAGTCAAGTTGATTGGAACTTGGACTATTTCAGTGCTTTACTAGACCCTTCCCAGAAGCATATGTGCAAATTGTGGGGGAGTGAGTTCGTAATAAACACTGGGACCACACTGAGTGCATGACCACCAGGAACTACAATGAGGCCAGTACCTCTTAATCTGTTTACTAAATATTTATCAAACATTATGTGTCAAACATTTATCAAACATTATATATCTTAAGTATCACCTGCTCTCTAGATTTTCTCTACCACTTTTTGCCCTCCCTGCTATATCCTTCGTTTCTAGCATCTTCCAGAATTCTAGATACTAGAACTTGCAAAGCTGTTTTAGGATTGAACAAAATTAATGATACCTTCCCACTCAGGGCAAGACTGTCCCTTTCTTCACAATGACACAGATATTATAGTACACTATCAGTATTCAGAAAAAAGATTTGCTTTCTCATATTCTCTATTAAGTGCAATGTCTAACAAAATCCAGTTATTATTCTACCTTTTTCAGCTCTCTTCCAAAGTTAGGACATCTTGATGGACAAATAACCCTAGACCTCAGGGTTGGCATCACATGCTTAGTAGATGGGAGGCAAACAAAGGAGTTTAGCCCACAATGGAAAACCAAGTTCCTGTGGAAAAAAACAAGGGAGTGCTTTAGCAGAGGGACCCCAATGCAATGTGGGTAAGATGGGAGTCTGATGACTTTACTGCCTCCCTTGAGTCCAAAATATGGACCTGGATAACATCCAGTTACAACTTTCTTTTGCCTTGTTTGGTTCACAAAAGTAAAAAAAGTGTTTCCACAATTCATTTGTAAAGAAATATATATTAAAAGAGTAAGTAAGCAGGCTTCAAAAACAAGAGACTTAAGAATGGGATGGGCAGATGTTCTCAGCTCTCAACTCAGATATGCACTTGATTTTTCAGAAGACACATTGAGACCTAAGAATATTTTAAAAAATAAACTGTTGTCATAGCCTTTATTCACATCTACTTCCTGCAAGAAGGAAACAGCATTATATGATGGTGACAAGATTTCTCAAGGCCCTATATGAGGTTTCTTTTTCTCAAAGTTCTCTTGTAATGGATTGCCTTGGATGGTCCAGCTGCCTTTACCAGAATGGGTCTTGGTGACTTAGTAATTATGAATAATGGAACAATGTATACATGAAATACTTGACCTCTCCTGGGAACTTAGGTATTATATAACACACATCTTTTTCATACACACCAAGAAGTTTTCATACAAATCCTTGGTCATTTAAAAATTTATAATAGTGGTACATGTTCATTACAACAAATTTAGAAATTTTTAATAGAATTTAAAAAGCAAAAGAACCTATAATTCCACCACCCAGAATAACTTCTGTTAACATTTTGGTGTATTTTTTTCTCAGATTCACATACAGACTCAATAAAATATTTTGGATCATAAGATATATTTAGTCTCTATCCTACTTTCTTATTTAACATTTTCCCACGTCACAAAAATTACTTCAGGACATTTTTTAATGGCTACAAAATATTTTTTGATATTAATACAGCATAATTAGTTTATTCTACTGTTGTACATTTAGATTGATTAAAGATTAAATATTACCTTTAAATTTGGGTCCTTTCAGGACACATTTTTATGCAAAAGCATTCGTTTGTATAGACTTTTAAATCAACACATATATATTTGAAGACAGTTTTGGTCAATTTACTGATACAATTATGTTACTTTCTATTAGTTTCCTGATTCAGAGCAATTAGCCTTAAATGTCACTAAATTTTCTCTTGATACTGTTTTGCTTATGGCTATATAAAAACTTTTTAGGAACCATCTCATTTTTTTTAATCTTAAGGAACATATTTAAAATCTTTTTTATGGAAGTCAAGTTTCACATGCTGCATCAAATTAAGTATCATCCACATAGGATAACCAATACAAATTGTCACCTGGGAAATTAATGTTTTTTTCCTATTTTATTTGATTTACTAAAACTTTGGTCAAAGTTATGTTTTTATTTGTTATTAAAAGCAACAGGCTCAAAATTATTTCTCAATTCAAAGAATATCAGAGTCCTTGATATTTTACTGGAAGTTTAATTTCTGTGTTGCTGCTGTTGATGAGGCTCATATTTCTCAGGTTACCATCACTGTTCAAAAGAAAAGCCTGGATGCATAACCTTGGCATCTTACTCATTGCTGGTAGGATACCAATCAGAGAGGTTACCGTCACTGTTCAAAAGAAAAGCCTGGGGGCTTCCCTGGTGGCGCAGTGGTTGCGCGTCCGCCTGCCGATGCAGGGGAACTGGGTTCGCGCCCCGGTCTGGGAGGATCCCACATGCCGCGGGGCGGCTGGGCCCGTGAGCCATGGCCGCTGAGCCTGCGCTAACCTTGGCATCTTACTCATTGCTGGTAGGATACCAATCAGAGTCTTTCTGGATCACTCATTGTCCATCATATGTAAACTAACAGAAACTCCCTAAATCAAATGATGTCATAGAATATTCCAAAACATAGCAAATTAGTAATTGATCATGTCAAGTGTATCATGACATCCAAATGTACCCAGGTTAAATTCAGAAGGTGATATAGGTTCTGAAATACCCAGCTGACCATCTGAAGACTTCAGCAAGAATTTTAAGGGGAAAATACCACCTTAAAAGTGGATTCGCATACCCATGCTTCTTGTAAAACTCTCAAATTGTAACTCTCCATCCATCACCGGAGAATAACTGATTAGGTTCATTGATTACTTCCTCAACACCAAAGCCATTATTAAGAGCAGGCTCTTACCTGTGGATAAAAGTGAATTAAAAAGGTCTGGACAGTATAAGACCCCATTATTACAGTCCCGCTTCTGTGTTAGCTTGCATTTGTAAACAAAAATATCCCTCACCAGCCAACACATTATACTTAAGTGCGTGATGAGGATGAACTGTAAAGAGTAATTAAGAGATCATTTAGTGCTTCAGACAGGAAAACACATTCACCAATTTGCCAGATAATTATTAATAACTATTCTGTATGCCTTGATCTTCAAAGGGAAAGCAAATTTCTAACTTTATGATCTCTGTTGCGATAGTGTATAACTGTGCTCCTTTTATACAGAAAGAAAAGGAGGCAGGCGCAAATTAGGTGATCTGCCCGTTGCAGTAGTGGAAACACTGTGGATCAGAATTTGGAGCATCTGTGAGTTACGTTCAGCTCAGGTCCTGGGGAGGAGCATGAGGCTGTGTTCAACAGAGCACTGGATCAAAAGAAAGAACTCCCCAGCTTTATTCTCTGTGCTGTATTGTGTTTTACTGAAAACAGGAATGCAATATTGGCAACTAAAAAAGAAAAATGGCTAATACAACTGCTGAGATCTTTGGAAAATCTTTGAATCTTTTGCATCTGGATGCTGTGTAATCATAGCCGGCTCCTTCTCATTTAGCACTGGTTTCATTCCTATGTATCTGATTGGCCCAGCTGGGCTCAGGGCTCAGTGCTGGCCTGCAATAACAGTGAGAATGTGTCCAAATGGAACCACACAAGGTTATCCTTTGCTTTTCCTCAATACTGTAGCTTAGGAGGCACCAAAATGTTATTCATTTTGTTAATCATTTGTTCTTTTATTCAGCAGTTATGCCTTGATTCTTTGTTTATCAGTCAAACTTTCCCAAATATGGGAATGTTCATGCTCATTTAAAACAGGCAAAAATTAACATTTGCCATGTGACTTTGTGGAAATGCTTCAACCTCTCAAAACCTTGTGTTTCTCATCTCTAAAAAACAGGGATAATAAGAGTCCTACTCCATAAACTTCCTACTTGGGATTAAAAGAGAGATCCTGCAGAGATCATAGCACCAAACCTGGCACATAGTTAGTGCTCAGTAACAGCCATGGTTGTCGCCCTTGATCTTATGGCGTTCCAAATATTTGTAGCTGTGGTTTAATTATTTTTTCTGCTTGACCATACATCTAAACTCTGGGAAGAAATTGAGAACACCATTGAAATGAGAATTTGTCAGGGCCTTATCATTTTTACGAATGGAACACTGAAAATATCATGGTGATCCCCAGTATCTAATTTTAAGTAAAAACAATATTGCTCTTAAAACACTAAACCTTCACACATGCCGAAGTCATGCTTTCTGACTCCTGAAAGTCATTTAGAAGATGCTTCTTTCTGGGAAAAAAAAAATCCTGCTTTGTTGTTTCTCTAATACCTGCTTACTTGCTCTGTCAAGTAATCCAGGCATGGAATTAGCAATCTGTAATGCTGATGTGCTTATAAATTAGAGGGTAAGACCCTATAGGCATGGCTAGTATTTTGCAGGAATAATATAAACGGGCTAAATACATAAGAACTGGACAGTGAGTTAACAGGAGTAGAGAGTATGACTGAATTGAATGTTAAAATCCTAAAGTGCTTTTTTTTCTTTGGGGATTAAATATTTTCCCATATGACTTGATAATGGAAGTAAATGGGGGAAATGGATTCATTTATAAATTTTTAGAAATGATTCTATGTGTTAAGGCAGGTCAAACGGAATGACATTAATTAAGTGACATTTTATGTGAATGTCATACCGTGATGCATGATGTGAGGATAACCCTGAAAAAGACGATAGACTAACATGTCTGAAGGGTAAGGTGCTTAGGTCATTGACCTCAGAATTAATAAATACATTTGTAGTGGAATCCGATGGAATAACCCAACAGCAGGTGAAAATTAGCCTGCCGCAATATAGGCCAAGAGCTGGAATTACAACTGATCTCAGTGGAACATGGAATGACTTGATTCCATGGGAAATGTTTGTCCCTAGTGAAACAGTAGATAAGACCCAGTGGAAACACTCAGACTTTGGATCTGCATCACAGAAAATGTTCCATGTATCTCAAGTCCACAGACAACTAAATAATCATGGGGGCTGAGTGGTGGTGTAAAAGAGCACAGGCTTGGGAGCCAGGGCCAAGGTGTAAGTTTTGTTCCTGACTGACTGAGAGTGTTACTCACTGGCCATATGATTTTTTGGTTGTCATTAATTAGCTTTTTGACCCAGGCTAATTACTTATTCTCACTAGGCTTCAATTACCTCATCTTTAAAATAGGTAATTGTCTCCATGCGAATTGCTGCACGGATTACATGAGATGATGCTGAGTATCACTGAGCACCGTTTAGCACACAGCACATAGTTTAGCACCCAGTTAAGGGCTGGATATGTGTTACCCCTCATTCTCCTTTTTTGCCAAAATTTTTATTTGAAAAATTTAGTCATGTTTCAGTTTAAAAATTAGAATGATTTTAATTGATCTAATTCAGGGAGTTATCAAAAAACCAATTGCAAGGAAGATTTTACTCAATTGGAGAAAACCAAATCTCTTATAGACCAATAAAAACAGCTGTTCAGATTACTTTAGCACATTCTTGGTTATTTTTTTAGATGGGTATGTTTTAGCAGCAGAGTGGCTTAAATTTAAGATAAGCAGCCTTAAATGAATAAAAATGCATGTGATGGAACATCAGGATCTCAGTGTTCTAGCACTGTCTCTGCTACTGGTTAGCTGTGTGACTTGTTGGAAATCATGTCACCTTTTGAAGTCTCACTTGCAAGATACGGAAATCGCACAGCATAATTTCCAAATTTCGTTCCTGTGCTCTAAACCTGAGTGGCCCAATATGGTAGCCACTAGCCACATGTAACTATCGAGGACTTGCAGCATGAAATTGAGTTGTGCTGTAAATATAAAATACATGCTGATTTTGAAGACTCTGTATGAAAAAGCAAACGTAAAATATTTCATTAATAATTTTTCATTTTGATTATTGGAGAGATTATTTTGCATGTATTTGGTTAAATAAATTAAGTTACTAAAATTACTTGTTTTTTCTTTTCTTTAATGTGGCTACTAAATTTTAAATGACAGGTAGCTTGCACTTGTGGTTGTGTTCCGTTTCTATTAGACAGTGCTGCTCTAAACATTGAGTTTATGGAATAAATTTTAGTGAAGGTTTCAATTGTACACAGAGCTGGGTTTCAGAGCTACTAGGACATTTCTGATAAGCTGATAGAGCTGGTGCCTTCCACTTATTTGATTGTAGCAGTTGATCTGCACTGTGCAGGTGGTAGGGGGAGGGATGCTGCCTTTGAAGAAGCTGGGGAAAGGAATGGAAATAGATTAGAGTCCAGCGGAGACAGAGTCTGCAGACAGAATCAGATGCGGCCAGTTGGTGGAGGGAGGATTGTGGGACAGCGGGGTACAGGAGACGCTCTGTTGGTGGTCGGGGAGCACACCTAACACATAGAAGGGAAGAGAGACATTCTGCTCTCTGTGCATGGAGCGTGACTCCGCTGTGGCACCACCATCCACTGGCAGCTTGGGGAGCATGGGCGGATGGCCCACTTGAAAGGATTCTGGTGTCCTCAAGGCAGACACAGCCATGACAGGCACGTCTCAGGCACTGGCTTGAAGAACTGGAGGAGCAAAAGAAGAGTGCAGAGCAAGCTTCACAGTGAACGAGCCTCATGGATCAGTTCATGGACTACAGACCAACTGACAAACAGGTGTCCCTTTACAGAGTATTAATGTTTATCTCCCCAAATGTGGGTGCAACAACACTTGGGATCTTTTTTTTTTTTAACATCTTTATTGGAGTATAATTGCTTTACAATGGTGTGTTAGTTTCTGCTTTACAACAAAGTGAATCAGTTATACATATATATATATGTTCCCATATCTCTTCCCTCTTGCGTCTCCCTCCCACCCTCCCTATCCCACCCCTCTAGGTGGTCACAAACCACCTAGCTGATCTCCCTGTGCTATGTGGCTGCTTCCCACTATCTATCTATTTTACGTTTGGTAGTGTATATATGTCCATGCCACTCTCTCACTTCGTCACAGCTTACCCTTCCCCCTCCCCATATCCTCAAGTCCATGCTCTAGTAGGTCTGTGTTTTATTCCAACACTTGGGATCTTAATGTTAATAAATACCTCCTCTGGACCTAAGGCTGGTAAAGTCTAGGGAAGTTTTTCAGCTAAGCGGGAATAACAAACTTTTAAAAATCAAAGTTTCTTAAAAGCAACAATATGCCAGGTCAAAGAGAAGGCAGCATGCTCATGGTATCTTGTTTAGGTTGTCTGGGCGTGTGGTGGGGCAGAGAGAAGGCTGGAAGGAAGAGTTGACAAACATACACTGTCATTTTTGTGTTGTCTTTTCTAGTGCTTTATAACCAGTGGAGTATAAATGGGGATCACGGAGTTTCCTTTTCTGGGCCAAAGGGATAATATTCTTGAGTCAATGACAAGGTTGAATGCTAAGTCATACCATTTCCTGAGCCTATAAATAAAAAAAAAAATTAAATGATCACTTTGTTACAAGCACCTGTGGTTAATTTTTCTTAAACACATTGGTCACATGGCTTTTGATTGGCTTCTTACTGTTGTTGATATGCCTGCTGATCTGTGATAGACTGTAAAAGAGTAATAAAAGAGCTTTGGCCCTAGGGATGAAGGTACCAGCTCTCTTCCCGATTTTCCAAGTTCTTTAATTCTTAAATTCATTTTAAAGTTTAGAACTGGATCCAAAATATTATGAAAATGTTACAACTCAGTGAATCACAAGCAATACCGAGTATTCCTTAGTGAATCCAATAAGCCCTTTTAGGAGGGATCTTGGAGTCAGGTTCAGGGTGAGACTGCTGAGATGTTATCCCCACCTGCTGGTGCACAGCCCAGCAAGGTGAATCCTTACCTCCTCGACTGTGAGTGACAGCAGCTCTTTGACTTCCTTGAGAACATGAGCTGGACTTCCAACATTCTCACTCTTTGTTCCTCTTCCAATCTCCCTGGAGACAACACGTGAGGCTATGTAGAACCAACCAGTCTTCAGTATCGTTTGGGAAACACTAAGCCCTAAGACACAGATGCATTTGTGAGCAGTTAGTATCAGGCACTGTACTAGGTTGAGGAACACAGCACTGAAAATAGCAGATCTCTTTCCTTATGGAGGAAACACACTAGAAACCATTACAAAAACAAACGAATGAACCAAGTAAGTGAACGAGTAAATTCAAACAACAATAACAAATTACCGAAGCAGGTTCGTTTTGCCTGATGTGCAGCAAGCCAAAATGCTGAGACCCCAAGGTTTGCAGCAAAGAGAGGATTTATTTGCCAGGCAGCCAAGGGAGGAGATGGGTGAACAAGTCTCAAATCCACCTCCTAGAAGGCAAGGAGCTCAGGGTATATTTATAGGCTGAAGAATAAAGAAGCGGGGCGGTCTGAGCCGGGAAGCATGGGGAAACGTGAATGGATTTTAAAGGGTGCGGGGAATCCACGTTCTGCGCAGGTGTAACTAGGCTACAGGGCTCTGAACCTCCCAGGCGGAAGTTCTCCCACGTTCTGAGGTCAAAAGGTCAAAAGGCGCATGCCCAGTTGAAGGGTGGGTGGTCCTATCCGGTCTTAACCAGCTCAGCTCTAACTAGACCCAGCTGACTCCAAGTTTCTGGAAAATGCGAGCAAATGTCTTATTGTTAGGTTATGTGCCGCTTAGAGGACGTGCAAGTCTTCAAATGACCTTGATTAGTGAAGGTAAGTGAAATGGATTTGACTCATTACCCATGGCTTCAACAACAGCTTCCGCTGCTGATAATGGCTAAGAAAAAGGTAAAATAAGGTAAATTGATAGAGTGGCTGGGAGGGCTGCTTTAGCAAGGTGATCAGGGAAGCTTGTCTGAGGAGGTGACACTGGAATTGAGACATAACTGATGAAAAAGGGACAAACAGAGGTGGTTCTTTGAAATTTTTTGATTACTTAAGATCCCTTGGGGAATGAGGGGGGGCTATAAAAAGTGTTTAAATTACCATGAATTAGATAGGTGGGGGCTTGACAATAATTTGCCTGTTTTGGAGAAATAAACATCACTGAAGAAATAGTGTTGTAGAGTGTAACCCATACCTGCCCTACAAACCACTCTATTTAGTAAAAATAAAAGCCCAGAATGACTGAAAGAGTATAAGAAACGATGAAAACGTAGAGGCTAAAAGATACCGACTGCTTTTTCCCAAGGTGATTCATCCAGGTTATGACAAAGCTGGGAAGCAGAAGAGTCTTTTATTCCGTGGTTTATGCTCTTTCAATGACGTTGGAGCATTTTTGCTATACGCTTGCTGCTTTAAAAGGGATTGCAAACCCAGAGGCCAACGGCGGCCAAGAGAGCAACACAGTAAATGAAGTTATCGTGTGGGACCATGGTGAAACGAAGAGATCTGTCCTATAGTTAGGGAACGTGAACTACTCAGTTGTAGCTAACTACTGCAGACCCCAGGCTCCCAGATCTTCTAATTTTTAAAGAGAAGCTGGAAAGCTGGACTTTTATGCACATACTATTTTAAACATTAGTAATTAGTGTACATTAATTCACAAACACACACACTCCATCTGTTGCCAGGATGCCAATGGCCATCAGGGTGCACTCTGATATTTCTGATAGTAGAAGTCCTTCAAATAAACAGTCCTCTTTTGTACATTCTCAAACCATTTATCAGGGTTTTCCTGGTCTTTTTCTTCTTTGAAAAAAATGCAGTTTCTCTCCTGGCTCATGAAGACGTTATCTGTGCTTTTCCTGCACCAAGAACCTGTGATTTGAGTTCAGCTCTGACGTTCTACCACAAGGGGGAGCTCAAACTTTTTTTTAAGTTTTACATCAACAACATCAAACACTGGCTTGATTTTGTTAAGAACTCTTGCACTAACTGTAAAAACAGACAACAAACTCCCCTGAAACTCAGCATAAAGCGTATCAGTCTAATTTTAATTTATATTTTATTGCTTTTATTTTATATATTCAATTTATTTTTTTTAACCATGATATATGCTCAAGGCAGAGGTAAAGAAGCAAAAAGAATACAGAGTTTGGAACCACTGGGGTCCTATAGCTTACAATTCAAATTTAAAGTAGAAAAAAAACCCCAAGATTCTCTGAGACAAGAAATATGTTTTCATTTTGGTAAAGGAAAACCAGTGGTTAGTCCTAATGGGCTGAGGTATCCAAAGACGCCTCTCTGGCTTAAGAACCTAGGCTTTTCATAGGTTTCCAGCTTTACTTCCTCTGTTTCCCTTGAAGTCTCCATGAACCTCTCTTCTAATACATCACCCACACACCAAGACCTGAACGGAGATGTGTTTTGTTTGTTTGTTGTTTCATTTCTTGGTTGCTTCTACTGTATCCTCCCCAGTAAAGCCTGGAGAATAATAGTACTTCCCCCATGAGGCTTAGCGAGCAGTTCTTGGGTTAAAGCCTGTGAAGTGCTCCATGCAGGGTCTGACACATGGAACTCCATGTGTGCTAGGAATGATTATAGCAGACACTTGATATGAGTGCATCTTATTGAAATGACATTCCTAGGATTCAAACTGTGACAGAGCTCACGTTTTCAAGACAGCTTTTTAAGCTTTTGTTTTTTTAAAAATATCTAGATAAATTGTTAATATTTTACTCTGCATTATCTTTACATAAAGAAAGTTTAAGAATTAGTTGGTAACTAGCAATGGCCTTGACTTTGATATACACTTCTAATCCTGGTAAATATTCTGATGAGTAGCATACAAAAATACACAGATTTTGAATAACTGGATTCCATTTTTATGTGCAGTATATTCAGTATAGTCCATATCCAATTTTATGTGCAGATGAGCAGGTAAATTTACAATGAGAAAACAAGAGTATTTACTTTGATCTGTTTTTCTTGTATTTAAAGAATACCTCTGTGTCTCCTATTAACTTCTTTTTGTCTTTTTTGAGGTTGCCTCTTTTACTTCATATGTTAAAAAACAAGACAATAGACCCAAAATGGAGTCACTTATGCTAAGACCCACTTCCCCAACCAAGACTTAATTATAGTTTTGGGTCTTCCAGAAATGGAATGTTAAACTAGTCAACTAGGAATCTCCTGATCAGCACTAGTTAAGTCGTCTGCCTGATAGACCCCTGCCATCCCCTAAAGGAAATTAGCCTGGCAATAACAGACCAATTTTTTTTTGGAATTTTATTTTATTTATTTTTTTACACAGCAGGTTATTATTAGTTATCCATTTTATACATATTAGTGTATACATGTCAATCCCAATCTCCCAATTCATCATACCACCACCCCCTTCACCACTTTCCACCTTTGGTGTCCATACATTTGTTCTCCGCGTCTGTGTCTCAATTTCTGCCCTGCAAACCGGTTCAATGTACCATTTTTCTAGGTTCCACATATATGCGTTAATATATGGTATTTGTTTTCCTCTTTCTGACTTACTTCACTCTGTATGACAGTCTCTAGATCCATCCATGTCTCTACAAATGACCCAATTTCGTTCCTTTTTTATGGCTGAGTAATATTCCATTGTATATATGTACCACATCTTCTT
>NC_041222.1:39076423-39078770 GCF_002837175.3 Physeter macrocephalus | reverse complement strand
CTTTTTATTTCCATTACTCTAGGAGGTGGATCAAAAAATATCTTGCTGTGATTTATGTCAAAGAGTGTTCTTCCTATGTTTTCCTCTACGAGTTTTATAGTGTCTGGTCTTACATTTAGGTCTCTAATCCATTTTGAGTTTATTTTTGTGTATGGTGTTAGGGAGTGTTTTAATTTCATTCTTTTACAGGTAGCTATCCAGTTCTCCCAGCACCACTTATTGAGGAGACTGTCTTTTCTCCATTGTATATCCTTGCCTCTTTTGTCAAAGATTAGTTGACCATAAGTGCATGGGTTTATCTCTGGTCTTTCTATCCTGTTCCATTGATCTATATTTCTGGTTTTGTGCCAGTACCATATTGTCTAGATTGCTGTAGCTTTGTAGTATAATCTGAAGTCAGGGAGTCTGATTCCTCCAGCTCCGTTTTTTTCCCTCAAGACTGCTTTGGCTATTCGGGGTCTTTTGTTTCTCCATACAAATTTTAAGATTTTTTGTTCTCGTTCTGTAAAACATGCCATTGGTAATTTGATAGGGATTGCATTGAATCTGTAGATTGCTTTGTGTAGTATAGTCATTTTCACAATATTGATTCTTCCAACCCAAGAACATGGGATATCTCTCCATCTGTTTGTCTCATCTATAATTTCTTTCATCAGTGTCTTATAGTTTTCTGCATACAGGTCTTTTGTCTCCCTAGGTAGGTTTATTCCTAGGTATTTTATTCTTTTTGTTGCAATGGTAAATGGAACTGTTTCCATAATTTCCCTTTCAGATTTTTCATCATTAGTGTATAGGAATGCAAGAGATTTCTGTGCATTAATTTTGAATCCTGCAACTTTACCAAATTCATTGATTAGCTCTAGTAGTTTTCTGGTGACATCTTTAGGATTCTCTATGTATAGTATCATGTCATCTGCAAACAGTGACAGTTTTACTTCTTCTTTTCCAATTTGTATTCCTTCTATTTCTTATTCTTCTCTGATTGCCGGGGCCAGGACTTCCAAAACTATGTTGAATAGTAGTGGTGAGAGTGGACATCCTTGTCTTGTTCCTGATCTGAGAGGAAATGCTTTCTGTTTTTCACCATTGAGAATGATGTTTGCTGTGGGTTTGTCATATATGGCCTTCATTATGTTGAGGTAGGTTCCCTCTATGCCCACTTACCAGAGAGTTTTTATCATAAATGAGTGTTGAATTTTGTTAAAAGCTTTTTCTGCATCTATTGAGATGATCATATGGTTTTTATTCTGCAGTTGTTAATATAGTGTATCACATTCATGGATTTGCGTATATTGAAGAATCCTTGCATCCCTGGGATAAATCCCACTTGATCATGGTGTATGATCCTTTTAATGTGTTGTTGGATTCTGTTTGCTAGTATTTTGTTGAGGATTTTTGCATCTATATTCATGAGTGATATTGGTCTGTAATTTTCTTTTTTGTAGTATCTTTGTCTGGTTTTGGTATCAGGATGATGGTGGCCTCATAGAATGAGTTTGGGAGTCTTCCTTCCTCTGCAATTTTTTGGAAGAGTTTGAGAAGGATGGGTGTTAGCTCCTCTCTAAATGTTGGACAGAATTTACCTGTGAAGCCATCTGGTCCTGGACTTTTGTTTGTTGGAAGATTTTAATCACAGTTTCAATTTCATTACTTGTTACTGGTCTGTTCATATTTTCTATTTCTTCCTGGTTCAGTCTCGGAAAATTATACCTTTCTAAGAATTTGTCCATTTCTTCCAGGTTGTCCATTTTATTGGCGGAGAGTTGCTTGTAGTAGTCTGTTAGGATGCTTTGTATTTCTGCAGTGTCTGTTGTAACTTCTCCTTTTTCATTTTTAATTTTATTGATTTGAGTACTCTACCTCTTTTTTGTGATGAGTCTGGCTAATGGTTTATCAATTTCTTTGTCTTCTCAAAGAACCAGCTTTTAGTTTTATTGATCTTTGCTATTGTTGTCTTTGTTTCTATTTCATTTATTTCTGCTCTGATCTTTATGATTTCTTTCCAAAGAAAACTTTGGGTTTTCTTTGTTTTTCTTTCTCTAGTTCCTTTAGGTGTAAGGTTAGATTGTTTATTTTAAATTTTTCTTGTTTCTTGAGGTAGGCTTGTATAGCTATAAACTTCCCTCTTAGAACTGCTTTTGCTGCATCCCATGGGTTTTGGATCATCGTGTTTTCATTGTCATTTGTCTCTAGGTATTTTTTGACTTCCTCTTTGATTTCTTCAGTGATCTCTTGGTTATTTAGTAACATATTGTTTAGTCTCCATGTGTTTGTGTTTTTTACGTTTTTTTCCCCTGTAATTCATTTCTAATCTCATAGCGTTGTGGTCAGAAAAGATGCTTGATAT
>NC_041222.1:39063476-39074310 GCF_002837175.3 Physeter macrocephalus | reverse complement strand
GAAGGGAGGAAAGAAGGGAGGAAGGAAGGAAGAAAGGAAGGAAGGAGGAAGAAAGGAAGGAAGACAGGGAGAAGACAAAGTAGGTAAAGTATAGTTATTAAAATAAAAAATAATTATTAAGAAGAAAAATTTCTATAAAAAACAAAAAAAAACGGGTCGGTCTAACCCTAGGACAAATGGTGAAAGCAAAGCTATACAGACAAAATCTCACACAGCAGCACACACATACACACTCACAAAAAGAAAAAAGGGGAAAATAATAGTATATCTTGCTCCCAAAGTCCACCTCCTCAACTTGGGATATTTCGCTGTCTATTCAGGTTTTCCACAGATGCAGGGCACTTCAAGTTGATTGTGGAGCTTTAATCCGCTGCTTCTGAGGCTGCTGGGGGAGACCTCCCCCTCTCCTCTTTGTTCGCACAGCTCCTGGGGTTCAGGTTTGGACTTGGCCCCGCCTCTCTGTGTAGGTCGTCCGAGAGCGTCTGCCCTTCGCTCAGACAGGACGGAGTTAAAGGAGCAGCTGATTCGGGGGCTCTGGCACAGGCCGGGGGGAGGGGCACGGATGCGGGGCGAGCCTGCGGCGGCAGAGGCCGCCGTGACGCTGCACCGGCCCGACGTGCACCGCGCGTTCTCCCGGGGAAGCTGTCCCTGGATCCCAGGACCCCGGCAGTGGCGGCCTGCACGAGCTCCCGGGAGGGGCCGTGTGGAGAGTGACCTGTGCTTGCAGCACAGCAAGCAGCAGCAACCCTAGCGTCCCACACCCGTCTCTGCTGTCCGCGCCGACAGCTGCGGCTCGCGCCCGTTTCTGGAGCTCCTTTACGCGGTGCCCTTAATCCCCTCTCCTCGCGCACCAGGAAGCAAAGAGGGAAGAAAAGGTCTCTTGTCTCTTAGGCAACTCCAGACTTCAACCGGACTCCCTCCCGGCTAGCCGTGGCGCACTACTTATCGTGTGTGGGAATCTTACTTCCTTCACAGCTCCCTCCCACTGGTGCAGGTCCCGTCCCTATTCTTTGTCTCTGTTTATTCTTTTTTCTTTTGCCCTACCCAGGTACGTGGGGAGTTTCTTGCCTTTTGTGAGGTCTGAGGTCTTGTGCCAGCGTTCGGTGGGTGTTCTATAGGAGAAGTTCCACGTGTAGCTGTATTTCTGATGTATCTGTGAGGAGGAAGGTGATCTCCGCGTCTTACTCTTCCGCCATCTTGCCTCGATCTCTGGATGTGGGATATCTTTTTTTCGTGAGTTCCAGTGTCTTTCTGTCAATGATTGTTCAGCAGTTAGTTGTGATTCTGGTGCTCTTGCAAGAGGGAGTGAGTGCACGTCCTTCTACTCCACCATCTTGAACCAATCTCCTATTAACTTCTGTTAAGATAATCCTTATAATATCCCTGAAGAAACTTAAAGTTTTCCATTAAAGCCGATTCTTTACTCTCCAATTGGTTGAAGTTCAAAAAGATAAAAATTGTGCGTAGTTATTTTATATTAGGGTTATGGCAGAGAATCTAATCTTCAATTACAACATTTTCTTTAAAGGAAATTTGATTGGTTTTGCATAATTTTGACTTATGGAAAAATGGCCAGTCCTAAATAAAAGCATTCTCTGTTCCTTTCATTAATGTCACTCATTAATTTTTTTAACATCTATTTATTGAGTGCCAGTTATGTGCCAAACACTGTTCTAGTTAAGGCATGCTTCCTACTTCGAAAACAAAAGAGACCACCATAGTCATAGTTATATTTTCTTACTAAACAATCAAAATCAAGTGAAAAGATAATCAGGATAAGTAAATTAAGGTAGTTGACAGTTTCGATATCTTAATAGTTTACAAGACAACTAAGTCTAAAAGGCTTCTGAGTGTGGGTCCTCTCAAGTTCCCTTTGGCCCGGTCCCATCTCAGAGCAAAGTGCTTGTGCTCACTGCTGCCACCTGCTGGCGGCCCGTCTTCTCGGGCACTGCTGCATGGAGAGGGTGGGGCCATGAGTGACCTGTCCACCTCTAATCCTGTGTCCTATCTGCCTCCTGGCTTTCACCATATCTGGGTTTAGATTATTAGCATTTACAAATTAATATCCTTGTGATTGGGGAATGAAGAATCAGAATTCTCAGGAATTCTTGAAATGACGTGATTACGTACTTCTAAAAAATTCTTTATTTGCATATTTTTAATTAGTAGTGAGTGACCATAATACTGAACAAAAGTCGTTTTTTTCTCACAGGGTTTTACTAAAAGTTCAGAGGTTTTCTTTATTGTTATGAAACAATATATTGGAGCAAAATTATATATTTTAATAGTATATTAGAATGATCTCTACCTGATATTGACATTTTATAATAGAATACGCTGAAGTAAGAGAACATAAAAACAAAACAAATATCAAATAAAAATTATTTCAAATGTAAGGATTATACCATATACATTTAATGTTTAAAAGTTAAAATTCTTGAATTTTAAGACTCAAAGCATTATCCAATAGTCTTGATCTTTGTTTCATGACAAAAATTGCTTTCATTCTGCACTGACGTTTGTTCACTTGTCCAAAACCATCTTCAAGCTGGGTGTTAGAATACATATTGCTTTCCGTAAGCTTATTTCCTTTTTAAACAATTTTGAGTTTTTTGTTGCTTTTGCTCATTCAGATTTTAGATCAGTTTCTGATTTCCTTAGGGTATATTCTCAATAATATTCACATCTTCTACTCCTTGTATTTTCTCTTTTAAGGTATTTACAAGGAACTGTGGCCTACAGCAAATATTCAGACTCTGGAAAATGCTAGGAAAATATTGAGTAACATAACATTAGAATCTGCTAGCAAGGGTCACAGTATTGCATAGAATCAGCAGTTGAAGTTGCTAATTTAAGGACTTACTTTGCTTTCCAAATGTGTTAGTTCTCAGCATACCATTTAGAGAATTAGTTTAAAGCATGTATACTATGAGGATAAAATCATTGACATTTATATTATTTGCAAGAATAAGTCGCTGTTAGCAGCAGACGGGGCCATGCACACCCACTTTACAACATGACAACTGATCAGATCATTCCTGCCTCTCTCCTCCAGGTTCCCAGAAACGCTGGTCTTAACCTTCAGGTCACAAATGTCTTGCTTTCAAGGAGATATCAGTGAACTCCTTGGAACCAGTAATGCCTCCATGTTGATTGTTAGCCTCACAGAAGAATTAGTTGTTCTCTTTTCCTTGATTTCTCAACTGATTTTTCTTTTGAGATTCTGAAAAACATAAAATTTCTGAGACACATGGGAAATTTCCACACTGAAACACCAGTGCAGAATACCCTGGGTTCTATTCCCACCATTTCTGCTAGAACTTTCCCACACATCTCTTATGTTATCAGTTTCCTCATAAATCCAACCTGTTGGTCTTTTGTATTTCCAGGATTTGTCACAATTTCCTATCTATTATATTTCTTCTTTTTGTTTTTCAGCATGGCTGAATATCCTTTAAAATGTGTTTTTTTACTTCTAGGGGTTTGGCGTGAGAGGGAAAGAGTGTGTCTTTTATACCATCCTGAAGTGAAAGTTTAGCATTTCCATTTCTGAACTTCATCTCGGCAGTGGTAAGTAGATCCCCTTTGTAAATACAGTGTTGGAAATTAAGAAGAGTCAGGATTCCCACTTGCTTGAGAGATAAATTGTGCTGTACTGAGCTATATTAAGTTCCTGTAGCCTGTGCTGGGAAGTAAGTAATTTGATCAGCAGTGATTTGGTTTTTATTCTTTAATCTTTATTAAAATGAACCATTCTCATTGCAATAATTGCTTTAATATAGTAATCAGTGCTTTCTGATAAATGCTGTATTTCATTATATTGTGCTATTGAAATGACAGGCTCTATGATTAGAGAGGTTTCCTCTAATGAGCAAATCTTGCTTCAGATATGTTAACTGCTCACACCTGCCTTCCTCATGGCCTGGACTTCTCCAATTAACATGTGATTGTGAGAATATTCAACTTTGGCTTTGATCCCAATGATCTTTATGATGCCTATTTCTTTGTTATAATGTTTTTATTTGTGCAATGAAGGCCTTAGAGGTAAAAGAGCAGAGTTAGGGAGAGAGAGAAAAGAGTTTCCCTCCATGCCGCTGCCCCCTCCCCTCCATAACAGTTTCTATCAGCCTCAGTTTGCAGCCGGAGAAGGAGGAATTAACTAACTCCCTCATGAAAGAGGACATGGGGCATCAGAAGTCCTTGACTTTAGTATGTTCATAGTGGAATTTCATAAGTTTGAAAAATGAGCATTGCAAGCCATCAGTTTGTTGTGCTGCTTGCAACCCAGCATTTTAACTTGACCCAGACAATACAGGTACCATGAGGATGAAACAATTAAAAACTATGGTTTTTTAATCTTATTTTATTAAAAATTACAAATTAGAAAATTGAAAGGGAACAAGTAGCATTACAATTGAGATAAAAATGGAGTTCTTTAAAGATACTTAAATGGTAAATCCTAATCTAGTCATAGCTCTTCAATGAGGTGTGTAATTGAGATGGATAAGAATATGTTCAAAATGGTGAAAAGTTTTATTGTAGTGGACGTTTGTCACTTTTGGGTGTCTGGTATCCAAGTGTCCTGATGTATTAATCTGTGTTCTCCAGAGAAACAGAACTAATAAGGTGTGTGTGTGTGTGTGTGTGTGTGTGTGTGTGTGTGTGTTTGTGTACCTATATCTATATACACATATGTATTTATTCACTTATTGTAAGGAATTGGCTTACGTGATTATGGAGGCTGACCAGTCCCCCAAATCTCTAGCTGACAAGCTGGAGATCTAGGAGGGCCAATGGTGTAGTTCCTGTCTAATAGCTGGCAGGCTTGAGACCCAGGAAGAGCCAATGTTTCAGTTCTAGTCTGAAGGCAGGAAAAACTGATGTCCAAGCTCAAGGCAGTCAGGTAGGTGTAGTTTCCATTACTTGCAGGAGGTTCAGCCCTTTTCTTGTACTCAGACCTTCCACTGATTGGATGAGGCCCACTCACGATAAACGGGCCTCATCATCTTCATCGGATCCACTGGCAGGGATGGGAATGGTCATTAAAATGCTCATTAAATATATCAATTTCTGACCTCTACCTTTTAATTTTTTCAATCTTAATCTCTGCTGAGTGGAGCCCTAAAATCTATACTTTTAACAGCCTCTCTAGTTGTATTTGTGCCCAGAAACATTCAATTACTTCTGTCTATTTAGACTAACAGGATGATGCATAAAATTAGGTCCCTAGAAAAGATGTGATCTCCACTGTCCCCCATCCCAAGGAGAGGTGGCCTTGGAGCATGAAATTGCTTGGACTGTTGAGTTAGTGTTAAGAATCTCAGTTGCCAGTACTGTTAAGGCTGTGTCAAATGATCTCTACCATCAAGGTCATAAAAGAACGTTTAACATTGGGAAGTACTATAAGGTCTCTCCTCCAGAGAGAAACTGCTGCGTGACTGCAAATGTAGTCAGGATTTGAAAGTGGTAGCTGGGCTAGGCTGGAAGGTCCAAGATGGCCTCACTCTCGTGTTGGTGGTTGTCACTGGCTGGGATGCTTCATAATGTTTTTAAGTCTCTCTGAGCCTTATTTCATTGTGATTTCTACTCAGTATTTCTTCTCCCTTTCTTTTTTGTTTTCCCAAAGGCTGTTGTAACATCGACTTACGTTTAACCATATGTACAAAACTTGTAAAAATATGATATATCAAAAGTAATAGGATCCTTGAAATTCGTGCTTGCTGTGAGTTAAAAACTGAAAGTAGAGTTTGTTTCCAGATTAAACATCACATTTTTCAAAATGTATATTCTATTTGATTCCTGAAATTGAATATATAGTTAGAGGAAATAACATTTTAAAAAATGCAATAAATTCTGATGTAAATTTAAGGGCAAGTTACAGAACCATATTTTACATAATTTGAGAAGTAGAAAGGGGATGGAATTAACACTGTTACAATTTTGGTGTTGTTTTCCTCCAATTTTTAATCCATGTGTTTTATAATGTTGTCATAATCGTTCCAAATGCTGCCTTTAAAATAAGCTGATGCCATAAATATCTTCTTTTCAAATTACTATATCATATTTTAAAATATTTTTAATAGAGGGTTAATTTTGTATCTAATGAATAAACTATAATTTATTTAACCAATTCCACATAAGTGGACATGCAGGTTGTTTCCAATTTTGTTGTTGTTGTTTTGCTTCTTTTTCATTATTACTTGAGGCCAGATTCCTATAAGGGCAGTCAAAGCTTATGAACATGTTCATAAGACATTGCTAACTTCAGTTCCAAAGAGTTGCATCAATTTACTTTCCCGTCAATAATACATGAGCAATAGTTTCTGTCTTCCCTTTCCAGCATTTCCAGTATTCACAAAATGTTACCCTCTCAATAATTTATTCAAAAATATTTATTGAACACTTTACTATGTGCCAGAGTCTGTATATAAAAAGAAGAATGATGCCTAAAGGAGTTTGTGATTAAGTAGGAGAGATGGATATTTTAAAAGTATATATTTCCAGTTCAATTTTAAAAGTCCAGTAAGAGGGATTTTCAGTCAAGATGGCACTAGATAATATGATGGCAACGCCCCATCTGCTTCACATATATATGTGAACGATAGGTAAAATATAAAAATTTAAAAGGCATGGCTAGATTAAAAGCCAAATACAGCTGAAGTCACGAGCCTACTAGCCTCCTGGTTTTTGATAATTAAGTATCTATGGTGTTGGTGCTGGGGGAGACTAATGTGTTGACAAATCCTTCCCCCAACCCCAATGAATAATACATCCTCCTATCAGTGCGTGACGTTTTACAGAGAGAGTCAAAGGTGTTAATAGGTCCTTTAGCTCCACAACAGAAAATGCAACCTTTTCCTTTTATTTTGTTTAATTCTTAATTCATTAAATTTAAAACCATTTTGTTATAAACATTCACTTAAACACTGAACTCTCACAATCTCTCTTAATATTTTATGCTACTTACAAGGCTAATCCATCAATACTTACAGAGTTCAGTTAAAAATATCTCAAATATTTAAATGATTATGAATATATTTAATTTTACTCTTCTAAATATTTAGTTGAAATCAAAACATGAAATATGAAATTCTCTTAAAGGCTTTAAATAATCTGAAGAGTGGAAAACCCACACATAAAATATCATACCAATTACAGATATTACAGTAAAATTAAAATAGTTGTAAAGGTAATGATGAAAACATATAACTACATTATTAATGATTTCATTTTATATTTATATTCTTGTTTTTAATCTTCTGTTTTGCTGTCCCAAGATCATAGTAATTTTACCAGATGCTGATTTTTATACCTGCTTAAAGTGGGAAATATTCTGTCCAAACACCAAAGTAAAAGAATACTCAGACTTGTCAAGGTCTAGGGTTTACATTCTTGATAAGTTGATTCTCAGTAGAGTTGCAGAACCCAAGCAGTCCAAAGTGATGCAAAACTGAGCCACTTACTTGGGATGAGCCCTTTCTAATAATGAATCTCCCTTGTTTGGTTATGAGAACTTCAGTCCATGAATTTTATGAAATTTTGTGTTTTTGAAATTCAAGGAATAATGTACATTTTAAAATGAACAATAATACTAATTCACTGTCCTGTCATTATGAGATTTTTTTTTGGCAAAAGCAGATTTACGTAGACTTCTGTCTTCCCTCTCTATGGCTTGGAAAGACCTACTCTCCAAGGGACCTTGTTTCTCTTCAATCCATAAAAGAATTAAAGACCAAAAATTGGATTCTGGATACATCTGGGTGGTGGACATAGGAAAACATTAGTTTAGCCTCTTTGAATTGGTTATACTCAGGTAACTCTGTGCTAAGTAGCTGCTGGGAGCCGCAGCAACCCCTCTGAAGAAGTAAATGAAGGCAATGGTTTCACTAGACCCAAGGTCATGGAGAAGGGGCCTGCCTGAGCCACTGTTGAAACCACAAATGAAGCACCACCTAAGACAGGTGCTGGGACTGCTGAGAGGCTGCTACCCAGCACATGAGGAGACTCTTTGCTGCAGGTGCCGGAAGTGCTGAAAGATGAGGATGGAGTGCTGGCTCTCTTGCTGCTGGAAAATGCCAACAGAATCTAGAACAGGAAGCAATTCCCCTTTCCCCATTCCTTCCTTTCAGACTTCTGTCAGTACTTCCCATTGGTAGAAACTAACCAGAAGCTTGCTGGCAAGTAACTGGGAAAATGGGATACGCATGTCCCTGGAATCTTAAAATACATAGCAGAACGTAGAAGGGCAGAAACGGGAGCCAAGAGCAATAGGCAAATGATCGCGACAACCTATTTCTTCTCAGCGACTTTGAGTGGCTAAAACACATCCCAGGAGGTCATCTATTTGGCTTTTTGAGTATATGTCTTTTCTTTTTGAGAACTCAGATAGGTGTGGTACCTTTTTATCCTCCTTTGGATTGGTTTTTTTCCCACAGGTTTCTATATCTCCACCAGGTGGAGTTAGAGGCTCGTTTATTAAAGGGTTAAATTTAGGAAGTAAATTTGGTTGAGGGTTTCAGTTTCAGATGGGATAAAGCAAAGATAAACAATATCAAGGGGACCACTTCTTCCCTCTGATGTTCCCTTTTAGAATGTTACCTTGTTATTATCATATTCGCTTTGACTATTATGTCAGTGTGCCCCATTCTCTGGCTGTGACTTCGGATACTCCTGCTGCAAGGAATAGAGGCTCATTCCAGCTGGCTCAAGAAAAAAGAATCCTATATAAATACACAAGAAGGAATATCACAGACATTTTTGGAAGAGAAACAAAACACAGCCAAGGCCTACCAGGGGCAGGGGCTGCTTTTTGCTTCTCTTGGGGAACACACTGTCACTCTTATGCCTGCTTCTCATTTATTCATTATTCATTCTTTGAATATGTACCGAGTCTCCACTCTGGTGCTGGGGACTTGAGATACAGAGGTGCATGAGGCATTAAATGGGAAGAGAGTCATTAAACAAATAAATACACATGCATACAATTACAAATTGCTATAAATATTATGAATAAAATAGGCAGCTTTAAACTAGAGTGTAACATGGGAACTTAATTACAATTAGGAGGTTAGGGGAAAAAAAATTTAAGTGGCATTTAAGTATAGACCTAAAACGACAACTAAAGGTCAGCACTCATTAATTAGAGTGGAACAGGAAGTTTGCTCAGCTATAAAGTGTTTCAGGAAAAATTTAACCATTTCCTATTTATACAGGGGCACTGGGCTTATTCTTTAGCTTATTATTTTAATATGGGTAAACATATTTGTGGTGAATGAAGTCTTCTCAGAATTAGGGAAAACAGTTGTAGAAATCTGTGAAATATACATAATTCTCTTCCATTCAGAATGGTTCTTCATTTTCTATTTGCTTTATATAGGTAGAGATCATAAATTTGTTATCAGTACAATGTTTCCCAACATCTGCTGCTAATGTAATTTAAAAATGCAAGAAAATAACTTGCCTTGCATTTTAAGTTGGCCAAACTCCCTGCTTCTTGGGGGAGTTTTATTACATTAGCTAGCAGATCTGGTTCTTTATCTCTTCACTGAAATGGCACGAAGGCAAACTTGAGCCAGGAACGTAAACAATGTCCTACGTACTGATGATTTTTCTTTTAAATCAAGTCGTTGAGAGCCCCAAGACACTACCTGACATGCATCTGTTATTGCTGTGTCCACTGGTGTGGACTCGGCTGTCAGCGGTCTGACATACAGTCCTTGTCCTCTCTGAACCCTCACATGTAGCAGGCTAATTATGAATTAGTGGGTTGGCCACCCTGAGTCAGAATGTTACTGGTGGCTTCTTCCCCCCAGGTCCTGGTTTCGCAGACAACAGTCTCATTTAAATCCATTGATTTAATACACCTTCAGTGACAATTCTGATTCCTATGTTAATGTTCCTAGGAACATCTACTTACTAGATTTGGGATAGTGACTGTAGATAAAAAGAAAAAAATTGAATAACAAGGAGCAGATCCTAAACATCTGCTGGAATAAAAGAATGAATATAAAATGATCACTATTGTCTCCTAGCTATCTAAGCCTAGCAAATGGACTATTTAAAAACACTTCCTATAAAGGAACTATTCCACTTAGAATTTTCTGAGAAATACCTAGAAAATATAACTAATGTAAATTTACTTGCATTGTTTGAATGATAGAATTGACAATGTAAATGAAAACTTCCTAGTAACCCTGAATGAATATCTCTCAGAGGTATTTATTTAAAGAAGAGGAGACTTCCAGGTTTGCTTTTCTGCCTGTTGTTAAGTCATTCCAATAAAAATAACTGGATGTATTTCGTCTCAGTCAATAGTATTTTATTATCTTTAGGGACTTTTTTTTGGTCTCCACACAGTTAAAGGTTGGAGTGCCAAAAAAGATAAACCAAGATATGAAACATTCTATTCTTCAGAATTAAAAATTATTTCCCCTAGATATATGGGCATGACTCCCAACTGAATCATCCAAAATAAACTAGATTAATTAGTTCCCGGATGGATAAGATAGATTATCCGCAAAAAGATTACACTTCATGTAAGCTTATAAATATTCATTCTCTTATGTTAGTAGTTTTAAATTTAGTCTATGGGTTTGTAAAGAAAATGAGTGAGCCTAGTAAGACTTAAAAAATTCTGTTCATCTCAGTGCACTGATTAAGATGACAGGCCAGGATTCAAATTCCAGCACTACCACTCACTATTGTGCAGATTTGGGTCAATTACAATTTTTTTAAATTTAATTTAATTTTTTTTACACAGCAGGTTCTTATTAGTTATCTATTTTATACATATTAGTGTATACATGTCAATCCCAATCTCCCAATTCATCCCACC
>NC_041222.1:39000198-39063206 GCF_002837175.3 Physeter macrocephalus | reverse complement strand
CTCTAGGTCCATCCACGTCTCTACAAATGACCCAATTTCATTCCTTTTTATGGCTGAGTAATATTCCATTGTATATATGTACTACATCTTCTTTAGCCACTCGTCTGTCGATGGGCATTTAGGTTGCTTCCATGACCTGGCTATTGTAGATAGTGCTGCAATGAACATTGGGGTCCATGTGTCTTTTTGAGTTATGGTTTTTTTCTGGGTATATGCCCAGTAGTGGGATTGCTGGATCATATGGTAATTCTATTTTTAGTTTTTTTTTTTTTTTTTTTGTGGTATCAGGGCCTCCCCCTGCCGGGGCCTCTCCCGTTGCCCCTATTTTTAGTTTTTTAAGGAACCTCCATACTGTTCTCCATAGTGGATCTATCAATCTACATTCCCACCAACAGTGCAAGAGGGTTCCCTTTTGTCCACACCCTCTCCAGCATTTATTGTTTGTAGATTTTCTGATGACGCCGTTTCTAACCAGTGTGACATGATACCTCATTGTAGTTTTGATTTGCATGTCTCTAATAATTAGTGATGCTGAGCAGCTTTTCATGTGCCTCTTGCCATCTGTATGTCTTCTCTGGAGAAATGTCTATTTAGGTCTTCGGCCCATTTTTGGATTAGGTTGTTTGGAGCTGCTTGTATATTTTGGAGATTAATCCTTTGTCCGTTGATTCATTTGCAAATATTTTCTCCCATTCTGAGGGTTGGCTTTTCGTATTGTTTGTAGTTTCCTTTGCTGTGCAAAAGCTTTTAAGTTTCATTAGGTCCCATTCGTTTATTTTTGTTTTAATCTTCATTACTGTAGGAGGTGGGTCAAAAAAGATCCTGCTGTGATTTTTGTCAGAGTGTTCTTCCTATGTTTTCCTCTAGGAGTTTTACAGTGTCCAGTCTTACATTTAGGTCTTTAATCCATTTTGAGTTTATTTTTGTGTATGGTATTAGGGAGTGTTCTAATTTCATTCTCTTACATGTAGCTATCCAGTTTTCCCAGCACCACTTATCGAAGAGACTGTCTTTTCTCCGTTTTGTATCCTTGCCTCCTTTGTCATAGATTAGTTGACCATAGGTGCATGGGTTTATCTCTGGGCTTTCTATCCTGTTCCATTGATCTATATTTCTGTGTTTGGTTTATCTCTGGTCTTTCTATCCTGTTCCATTGATCTATATTTCTGTTTTCGTGCCAGTACCATATTGTCTTGATTACTGTAGCTTTGTAGTATAATCTGAAGTCAGGGAGTCTGATTCCTCCAGCTCTGTTTTTTTCCCTCAAGATTGCTTTGGCTATTCGGGGTATTTTGTGTCTCCATAAAAATTTTAAGATTTTTTTGTTCTCGTTCTGTAAAAAATGCCATTGGTAATTTGACAGGGATTGCATTGAATCTGTAGATTGCTTTGGGTGTAGTCATTTTCACAATATTGTTTCTTCCAATCCAAGAATATGGTATATCTCTCCATCTGTTTGTGTCACCTTTGATTTATTTCATCAGTGTCTTATAGTTTTCTGAGTACAGGTCTTTTACCCCCTTTGGTAGGTTTATTCCTAGGTATTTTATTCTTTTTGTTGCAGTGGTGAATGGGATTATTTCCTTAATTTCTCTGTCTGATCTTTCATTGTTAGTGTATAGGAATGCAAGAGATTTCCGTGCATTAATTTTGTATCCTGCAAATTTACCAAATTCATTGATTAGCTCTAGTAGTTTTCTAGTGGCATCTTTAGGATTCTCTATGTATAGTATCATGTCATCTGCAAACAGTGACAGTTTTACTTCTTCTTTTCCATTGTGTATTCCTTTTATTTCTTTTTTTTCTCTGATTGCCGGGGCCAGTACTTCCAAAACTGTTGAATAATAGTGGCGAGAGTGGACATCCTTGTCTTGTTCCTGATCTGAGAGGAAATACTTTCAGTTTTTCACCATTGAGAATGATGTTTGCTGTGGGTTTGTCATATATGGCCTTTATTATGTTTAGGTAGTTTCCCTCTATGCCCACTTTCTAGAGAGTTTTTATCATAAATGGGTGTTGAATTTTGTCAAAAGCTCTTTCTGCATCTATTGAAATGATCATATGGTTTTTATTCTTCAGTTTGTTAATATAGTGTATCACATTGATGGATTTGCATATATTGAAGAATCCTTGCATCCCTGGGATAAATCCCACTTGATCATGGTGTATGATCCTTTTAATGTGTTGTTGGATTCTGTTTGCTAGTATTTTGCTGAGGATTTTTGCATCTATATTCATGAGTGATATTGGTCTGTAATTTTCTTTTTTGTAGTATCTTTGTCTGGTTTTGGTATCAGGGTGATGGTGGCCTCATACAATGAATTTGGGAGTGTTCCTTCCTCTGCAATTTTTTGGAAGAGTTTGAATACAATGGGTGTTTGTTCTTCTCTGAATGTTTGGTAGAATTCAACTGTGAAGCCATCTGGTCCCATTTTGTTTGTTGAAAGATTTTTAATCACAGTTTCAATTTTATTACTTGTGGTTGGTCTGTTCCTATTTTCTATTTCTTCCTGGTTCAGCCTTGGAAGGTTATATCTTTCTAAGAATTTGTCCATTTCTTCCAGGTTGTCCATTTTATTGGCATAGAGTTGCTTGTAGTAGTCTCTTAGGATGCAGTATTTTTGCAGTGTCCATTGTAACTTCTCCTTTTTCATTTCTAATTTTATTGATTAGAGTCCTCTCCCTCTTTTTCTTGATGAGTCTGGCTAACGGTTTATCAATTTTGTTTATCTTTGCAAAGAACCACCTTTTAGTTTTATTGATCTTTGCTATTGTTTTCTTTGTTTCTATTTCATTTATTTCTGCTTTGATCTTTACGATTTCTTTCCTTCTACTAACTTTGGGTTTTATTTGTCCTTCTTTCTCTAGTTCTTTCTTAGGTGTAAGGTTAGATTGTTTATTTGAGATTTTTCTTGTTTTTCGAGGTAGGATTGTATTGCTCTAAACTTGTCTCTTAGAACTGCTTTTGCTGCATCCCATAGATTTTGGATCATTGTGTTTTCGTTGTCATTTGTGTCTAGGTATTTTTTGATTTCCTCTTTGATTTCTTCAGGGATCTCTTGGTTATTTAGTAACGTCTCGTTTAGCCTCCATGTGTTTGTGTTTTTTACATTTTTTTTTCCCTGTAGTGTTTTTTACATTTTTTTTCCCTGTAATTGATTTCTAATCTCATAGCGTTGTGGTCGGAAAGGATGCTTGATACAATTTCAATTTTCTTAAATTTATTGAGGCTTGATTTGTGACCCAAGATGTGCTCTGTCCTGGGAAATGTTCCTTGTACACTTGAGAAGAAAGTGTCATCTTCTGTTTTTGGATGGAATCTTCTATAAATATCAATTAAATCTATCTGGTCTATTGTGTCATTTAAAGCTTGTGTTTCCTTATTAATTTTCTGTCTGGATGATCTGTCCATTGGTGTAAGTGAGGAGTTAAAGTCCCCCACTATTATTGTGCTACTGTCAGTTTCCTCTTTTATAGCTCTTAGCATTTGCCTTATGTATTTAGGTGCTCCTGTGTTGTGTGCCTATCTATTTATAATTGTTGTATCTTCTTCTTGGATTGATCCCTTGATCATTATGTAGTGTCCTTCCTTGTCTCTTATAACATTCTTCATTTTAAAGTCTATTTTATCTGATATGAGTATTGCTACTCCAGCTTTCTTTGGATTTCTATTTGCATGGAATATCTTTTTCCATCCCCTCACTTTCAGTCTGTATGTGTCCCTAGGTCTGAAGTGGGTCTCTTGTAGACAGCATATATATGGGTCTTGTTTTTGTATCCATTCAGCGAGCTTGTGTCTTTTGGTTGGAGCATCCATTCACATGTAAGGTAATTATCGATATGTATGTTCCTAGTACCATTTTCTTAATTGTTTTGGGTTGGTTTTTGTAAGTCCTTTTCTGATGCCACCAATTTGTTCTTGGTGACCCTGGGGGTTTTTCAGAGTCTAACACATGGAGCATCCCTCAGGGACCCTGGCTGCCCAGGCAGGCATGACAGCCACAGAGCTTCCTGAGAGAAACTTTTTTTAAGAGACTTTGGGGCCCTAGAATCCAGTCCCTAGAAACCAATATTAAGACATTAACACAAAAGAGGGCCTATCTATCTATATATATATTTTTAACATCTTTATTGGAGTATGACTGTTTTACAATAGTGTGTTAGTTTCTCCTTTACAACAAAGTGAATCAGTTATACATATACATATATCCCCATATCTCCTCCCTCTTGCATCTCCCTCCCTCCCACCCCTCTAGGTGGTCACAAAGCACAGAGGTGATCTCCCTGTGCTATGCGGCAGCTTCCCACTAGCTATCTAATTTACATTTGGTAGTGTATATATGTCCCTGCCACTCTCTCACTTCGTCACAGCTTACCCTTCCCCCTCCCCATGTCCTCAAGTCCATGCGGGCCTATCTATATTATTCTGTTTTGCTTGGAGAAGACATCCAGTCCTTCTCAGATTCACCTGCACAGAATATGTTCTTGATAATTATCTGTTGAATGAAGGAAGATGGGGTGAAGCCTAAGTCATGCCTCCAATTTGAGATATGGCGTTGGGATGTAAGGGGTCCTGTAGAGTGCTGAGTCACACCGCCCTGAACTGTCCAGCCTGTTTAAAGAGGGGTCAGGGGATCGATCCAGTCCAGAAGTATTCAACCTTTTTTCTCATCCTTTTTCAACTAAAAACCTGTTACACACTATGTGAACAGATGCAGAAAGAGATGCTCTGGTTGGAGCTGGAGGGGGCCCGAGGGGCTCTCCAAAGCTCTGGAGCTGGCCCATTCTTGCCTTGCCTTGCCTCACAAACACCCCCTGCCCTGCTCCATCAAGAGAGCCTACGAGGCAGTTTGCAGAAACCAGATCCAAGGCACTAAAAAGAGGGTTGTCACTTTAAAACAAGCCTCTATCCTATTGAGCCAAAGAATGATAATCCCTTAGAAGCCAGCACATCAAAATTGAGCTGTAAGAGGCATTATACTAAAAGAGCAAGACTGGTTGCACACAGGGTGAGCTGTCACCTTCAACTGGACCAAAATGAAGCAGGTTGTTGGTGTGGGGACCACGGCAATGGGAAAAGGAGTGAGGAGCCAGGCACATGCAGTAAGCAGCTGTATGGGCACAGTATGGCCTCATTAAGGCTGTGGGGAAATAAGAGCCAGGCAGACAGCGTGGGGAAGTGTTAGCAGTTCCTGGGGCCTCGAAGGGACTCATCAAAAGGTCCTTGAAGGCTGAACACCCCTGACTCACTAAAGGGCTCTTGAAGGCTGAACACCCCTGACAGGTGCCCCAGACAGAAGAAGGAAGTGACGGGGGAGATTAAGCGGCATTTTCTTTGTGTAGGAAACCTCACAAGAAGACAACAAGAAGGATGGGAGGGGCATGAGAAACCTTTGGGAACTGCTGCCAAAAACCCTTTTTACTCTGGACACGATGTTCTAAAGGCTTCTTGCCTTCCCAGAAAGAGCAGATCACTTTAGGGCAGCCGTCCAAGTTGGATTTCATGACCCACGATGACAAACCTGGGAATGTTACCTGTTACCTCCTGCAGTGTCTTAAAAGGCTGGTCCTCCAATCCTCCCAGCTCAGGTTTGTTCCCACTTCTGACTTCTAAGAATGGAATAAGGTGTATGACTATAAAGCCTGCAAGACTTCCAGCCCCTTCCCTCATGAAAGTGTTCTGGGTTCTGCAGGCTAACAAATTTGTATGAATGAATGAGTTTGGTCAGCAATTCATTAAACAAAATTGCTCAGTCAGATATATTCAGAGATTTTGGTAAGTCTTCTTCATACAGGAAAAAAAGAGAGCAAGGAAGAATTGATACAAACTATGACTTTATTTTATGATAGAGATGATGAATTTCTCTCCTCTTCTCCACAACGGGTCTGTCAGTTTTGGGGTCCATGTGGGGAGACCTGTTCAGAGCAGTGCTCACTGGGAACAGGTGTGTCAGCATCACTCTGTTCCTCACCCTATATCCCCTCAAGAGTGACCCAGTTGCTCCACAGTCACTCCTAGACATTTATCCTGCCTTATGTTTCTTCTTAGCACTTATACTCAGCCAAAATATTTTATATATATATATATATTTATTTAGTTAGTTATTTAGTTATTTATTTATTTATTAACTCCCTCCCTCATTAGAGCATATGCTGAGTAAGAGCATGGAATTTCTCAGTGTTCTTTGCTGTGTCCCCCTCATCTGGAACCTTGACCAGCATATGTCTTGCCATGTGTTCTAAGTGTTTCCCATGATCCTGTTTAACTTTCTCAAACAGTGGGCTAGGTACCATCTTTATCCCCACATTCCAAGTGACAACTTTAAACTTAACTTGACCAAAGTCTCACAGTAAGAACTGGTGAAATGAGGATTTGAACTCACGGCTGCCTGGATTTAGAGCCTTCAGCTTTTTATCTTACTTTCTTCTCTGCAAAGTTCCAGTCGAATTAAAACCACTTTCTTGATGAGGAGATTCTTTTCAAGTGTTTCCCTGCCAGTTGGTTTTGTGCCACTGTCTTGCCGTAAAACAAGTAGTGGTCCCCGTAACCGGGGGCCTGGGTGTGGTGGTGTAGGTCTGGGGTCCTCATGACTCAGAGGGCTGGGCCGGAAGATTCTTTCGAGCTCAGGAGTCCCCCTGGGTGTGGAGGTTTGACTAAGGAGCAGGTAAACAGAAGAGCATTCAGAAATAGGGCAAACAATAAGAGAAAAAAAAAGTTAAATTAACAAATGAATGAGTAAACAAACCCATGAATGAAGAAATGACTGAATTAATTGGTGGAGTGAAATCATGTTAGGACAGAGGGAGAGCACTGTTTTATTCTTAGTAATCTGGCTGGTTACTTACTCAGGGCTCTGATGACAGAAGAGAAAAGCCTCAAGCCTCCTGTCCCCTCATTATTTATTTTTCAGTTTTATTGAGGTATAACTGACAAATAAAAATTGTATATATTTAAGGTGTACAATGTGATGATTTGATATATGTACACATTGTGAAAAGACCACATTCAAGTTAATTAACACATCCATTACCTCACATAGTTATCTTTTTTGGGGTGGGGGGTGGTGAGAACATTTAAGATCTACTCTGTTAGCAAATTTCAAGTATACAATATAGTATTATTAACTATAGTCACCATGCTGTACATTAGATCTCCAGAACTTATTCATCTTATAACTGGAAGTTTGTACCCTTTGACCCATCTTCCCATTTTCCCACCCCTGGCCCTGGAAACTGCTATCCTACTCTCTGGTTCTTTGAGCCGCCCCACCTGCCTGCACCCCCATTCTCTTTGCTCACTTCTACCACAGGCTGGCTGTTCTAGATGGTTCAGGGTCAGACATGTCTATTTGGAACACTTTAAGAAGCTGTGGAGAAGGTCTTGTGTACCCTTTTTTAATCTGGTGAGGGCAACTCCCTTTGAACTCATCCCAATCAGAGTTTGAATGCCAGCTTCACAAGCTCCTGGGCTTAGGACCTGGAAGAAATAACTTATCCTCTTTGTGCTTCAGTTTTTTTCATTATATAATGAAGATTCTTAATTCCTTTGTAACATCATCAGGATGATGAGAAATTGTATAGAATACACATCCACATATACACCTACACACACATACACACACACACACACACACACACACACACAGCCTAGTGCCATTCTTATAGCTCAATAAATATAGCTGTCATTTATTATGGTTGAGAAGGCAAAAAACAAAAACAAAAACTGGGAGGGGGGGATATATCCCAATAGAATTGCCCTGATTAACATGATTAATATAGGCGAATGATTTTCTGAGTAGCAGCTTGTCTTCCTCTTCCACTTATGTTCTAGAAAGACAGTTTCCCAACATCCTGTATTTTCTTACTGAAGGATGGGGCCATTTGATAGCTTCTGTACTTCTTTTACCCTTGGGCTTTTCACAGTGCCTTGTTTTGATTAATGTCTAGTTAGATAGTTATAGATTCTTCACTTTTTCCTAAACTGATTTAGAGGATTTAGAGAATCTTGTTTTTCTGACGTATGGAGGCTGGAGGTTGGAGTGGTTGTTCACAGATTGAGATGTTCTGTTTGGCAGTGAGGTGGTGGAAGCACACAAATGTCTCTGGGCTTAAGTGTAGGTTCCATACGTGGAAACCAGGTATCCACAATAAGAAATGAATGCCTGATGAACTCTAAGTTAGAATCATCAAAAGTTTTCCCCTTCTAGACCTTTTGATAATAACTCTCTGTTATGGGGTGTGCTTTGCTATAGTGAGGGGAGGATTGGGAAACACACAGAAAAATGGCTGAGCTTATTTAATATTTAGGAAAATGTACTCCTTTGAGGTGGCTTTGCAGTATAATGCATTTTCCTGTGATGGTGGCAAGGATTATAATGCTAATATTTTAATTTCTTAAAGTTAATTTGATTAATTAATTAATTAAAAGTTAAAGTTAATTTAATTAAAGTTAATTTAATTAATTAACTTTAATTAAATTAACTTTAATTTCTTAAAGTTCTATAAACCAGATTATATGTGTAATGCATCACTTCTGGGCTGAGGCAGCTGAAAGCTAGTGTGCCTTTTCCATTTACCTCTTCCCTTAAAGTGGCTACCTTGAAGGTCCTATGTTCCAGATGGCAGAGCTGAAAGATGCAGGAAGGCTGCAGTACTCACATGAGACTTTATGAGAGTCTTCACTGTGCAAAGCCTTTGCGATTTGGAGGTTTATCTCTTATTGCAGCACATTATGGCCTATCCTGACTAACTCAGGGCAGTTAGGGAAATGCTCATGAGACAAAGCCATGGGAAAAGAAAAGGAAGTGCAAAAAGAAAGTCAGAATAAAGTCATGCAGAGATTGACCTGAGTTTGAGTCCAGCGTCCGTCACAGCCCGTGACTTTACATAACACCACTAAACCTTTTTTTTCATCCGTAAAGTGGGAATAAAAATAGTATGTACTTCAGAAGGTTGTTGTAAGAATAAATGAGGTAATTCATGCAAAATCACAGTGTTTTGCATAGTTCCTGGCACATAATAAGCACTTTAAAAATGTTTGAAAACATCTGAGATTTGAAAATATAAAATAATACAAAAACTCATCCTGCCTTATGCAGGATGTCAGTCAATATTATGAAAGCCAGTTCAGGCAAAGCGCCAAAAGAGAGGTTCTTACGTTATAAGACCTACAGATGGATTTCAGAAGGTAAATAAACCCCATGAAATTGTATGCAAAATTGTGTGTATAAGTAAATGTACTTTTATCTAAATATAGTGAATCCCAAGTGAGAGTTTTATTGAGAGCCTCACTTGGTGTAACAGACTGTAGGAACAGAGAACTAAGTTTAGATATAAAAGATATTGCAGTGAAAATATTGACAGGAAATGAAGACTGATTAGATTATTGTGAAGCTCAAGGATTTGAAAGACTTAATCATCTTGGAGTCTGCCCTGGTAAAAGCTCGCGACTTGGATCTGGTCAATTTGCCTCACTTGAGACTGCTTCAATCTCCATTCATCCCTGCTTAGTCAAACCTCCACGCCCAGAGGGACTCCGGAGCTCTAAGGAGTATTTCCACCCTGCCCTCTGAGTAATGAAAACTCTAGGCTCACACCACCATACCCAGCTCCACAGCTACTGTGACCCTACTGACAGTTTTACGATAGGATGATTAGGATGATGGGACTGAACCAACTGATAAGAAAATACTTGAAAATAGACCCTAATCATTTGTTTTATTTCAGTTGAATCTTTGGAAATGAGGAAGCAAGCAATGAGAATGCTTCAGAGAATGAGCTCTGTAGTTAGGTCACTTAACTGAAACGTCCAAAGGTAGTATCTATTCAGGTATGGCTAAATTCAAGGGTGCAAATGGTAATGTCAAGACTCTGTCCATCTACTGGTTTTACTTTTCTTTGTGAGTTGACTTCATTACTATCTAGGTTCCTGCCATGGAGGGTGTGATTTTATATCTAGTTAAATAAAAGTTTCAGCTGAATCACTGAGGTTCACTATCTATTGCCTTACAAAGGAAGTGCTAAACCATATACGGAATTTGCAGAGTTAACCAAAGATGAAGTATACAATGCTAAAAATAAATCACCTTTAACAAAAGGATTGGCTTATGCAATATTAAGGAGGAATTAAGAGAAAGATTTCTTTGGAGAAAACTGTTTGTGAGAAGGTATGAGGGGGGAGCTTTAAAAAAATACTCTGAGAGCTTGCCATGTGCCATCTACAATCAGTTTCCCCTTCAATTCACTACTATCTGACTCTCTCCTGAGGAATCTAGAGGATGAGAGAAAAGTTGACTAGCTTCTCTAGAAGTAGAATGAAGGAGAATTGCTGCTATGTTCAGCTTGCACTTCCAAAGTTTGACATCAAGAGTGATGCAGAAGTGTCTCCCTTGGACTGCTAGGGCTGCCCTCACAAAATGCTATAGACTGGGAAGCTTAAACAACGGAAATTCATTTTCTCAGAGTTCTGGAGGCTGAAATCCATGATCAAGCTGTTGGCAGGTTTGGTTTCTTCCGAGGCCTCTTTCCTTGGCTTGCATATGGCCACCTTCTTGCTGTGTCCTCACAAGGTCTTTCCTCTGTGTGTCCGTGTCTTAATCTCTCACTATAAGGGGACCAGTCATATTGGCTCACCCTAATGGCCTCATCTTAACTTTAACTGCCTCTTTAAAGTCCCTTTCTTCAAATACAGTCACATTCTGAGGTACTGGGGGTTAGGACTTCCACATATGAATACGGAGTTGGGGGGCACAGTTTAGCCCATCACAGAACATGTCGGGGCTATTCATAGGAGAGGGTTGTCAGGGTAGCTATCAGATTCTGTCAAAAAGAAGCTTGACTTGCAGACATTTTATGGCTGTGGTTAACCTGGATGAGGGCACGGACGATATGAGAACTCCAGCACTGGAGTTTTCCAAGAACCCATGAAAATGCCCACTGGCGAAAGTCAGAAGCAGAGAGCACAAAGCCAGGACACCACAGTACCAGGCACGTACAACCTTTCCTGCCGCCATGCTGCTTCCTCCCCTGCATCCCTCCCTACCTCCATCTCAGATTTGACCCTAAAGGGTAAGAAAGCTGCTTAGCGAGTTGGGGAAGAAGGAGATAAAGGTGTAAACTGGGGAAAAAAGAAATAAGAAAAGAAGACCATGTCCTCACTCCTTTCCAGTCTGTAAGTTTTCATCAACCACAAGCTCTGGTTAGGGGAGGAGAAGTAATGATGACTTTGAGAAAAGGTAGGCCTTTGACTAACAAGCAGGCCTTGACATTCTAAATGCTGAATTACTTCTTAAAAACATAAAGAGCTTTTAATTCTCCGAGAGCGAGAGAAATTCATCAGTCTATTAAAGTTCTCATGTAGGATTAGGAGAAATTCTCCTACTAAATATATTTTAAGAGGACAGTGGGAGATTAAGAAAAAAATGCCACGTACCATTTAGATCCCTTAAGTCTCATTTATTCTATATGGCAGGTGTCTTAGTAATCAGTCTCTGTATGTCCAGCAATTGTCTCAGATAGCGTTCTGACTGGCTTCGCTGGGACCAAGTGCATAACTGGACGCCAGTCCCCAAGCCCAGGAAGATAAAAACTCTGACCAGACTTGGGTTAATGCCCATCCCTAAAGTTAGAGGAAGTGCATGCGTTCCCATTTTCCCAAACCATATAGAGTGAGAGTGGAGAAAAGCTGGTTCCTCAAGCACATGCTAAGCTGGAAAAATGAAACAATGACCAATAACATGTGACCAGAAACTTTCAAGTCAGTTCCAACCTGAAGATGCAAATATTTTATGTTTAGAAACATGACAGGTAGAATGATACTGGGAAATGTACCAGTGCACAAATTAGCAATCCTGGATTTTGGTCGTGAAGCTGCCACTAACTAGCTGTGTGATAGCAGCCATCCCACTTAACGTCTCTGAGCCTCAATATCTTCAGCTACATAATGATAGGTGTGTGCTAGATCCTTTTCACTTATAACCCCATCTATGGAGGTATAGAAGGACTATGTTTCTAGAGGGCGGAGCTTGACTTTGCAGTCTTTTTTTTCTTTTCGGCTGCACTGGGTCTTCGTTGCTGCGCACGGGCTTTCTCTAGTTGCGGAGAGCGGGGGTAACTCTTCACTGCGGTGTGCGGGCTTCTCATAGTGGTGGCTTCTCTTGTTGCGGAGCATGGGCTCTAGGCACGCGGGCTTCAGTAGTTGCATCGCACGGGCTCGGTAGTTGTGGCGCACGGGCTTAGTTGCTCTGCGGCATGTGGGATCCTCGCAGACCAGGGATCGAACCCATGTCCCCTGCATTGGTAGGTGGATTCTTAACCACTGCACCACCAGGGAAGTCCCTGCAGTCATTTTATTCTGACTTCTTCCTCTAATCTATGGCAAACAATCTGTTACAACCTAAAAAACCCTGGAAAGTTAATTGAAATGTGGATGACTTACAGAAATGTAATTTCATTGCTTCCCTTTTACCCACTAGGTATAATCGTGTCATAGCTGCCTACATTTCTATGCTTCTAAAACACGTTATAAACCAGGAGAACATCAGATGGCACTTCTATAAGCCCAGCAAAACCACTCTCTTTCTTTAAATTGCACCATCTACCTTATGGGAAAATCCTACCCAGTTTTCCTCCTCCAGAATGCAACTCAAAATGATTGGAGAAAATAAAGTGATACTGCAACAATGGAGAGAATATCCTACAATCCTTTAATATCCTCTCCATAGTCATTTTCCGCCTATTCTTGCAGTTTGAGATCACAGGATTCTTGACAACCTAATAGCACTTCATGTCAATAAAGTCGAGACTACCTTATGTTTGATGTTGTGCAGAACATGCAATTATCCAACGGCAGGTTGTAGCTAAACATTTTCATCTACCCCAGCCCTTTCTGCCTGAGAGAGACTATGACAGGCCTCTCAGTTTCAATTATATTAACTGGCCCGGAATTTGCAAGTTTTGGAGACTTTACCTTTCAGAATGCTGGATGCTATAAATCTTATTTGGAGGAGACTTTTTGGCTCTTTAATAGTGACCACTTTGCTTCCAATTATTTTTTTTTTTTGGATGAAAGATCTAGAAATTTCCATAGTGTTCCACTTCCATCACCATTCAGAATTTCTTTTGAAGCTTCTGTCCACCTTTTAGATATGAAGGGATTTGTGATCAGATTCTCAGGCCCTGAGAGAGCACTCTGTGGGATGGCGAGATGGCCGTCTCCAACCTGCTCCTTCCGTTCTTACACGGTCCCTACCTACCCTGCTCTCTGCTCTGCTTAGTGTTAGAAACACTAAGGGAACAAGGAAGAATTAGGAGGTCAGCCTTCTGAAGGGAAAACAAGCATCCCTTTGGGGGTGATGGTATGGGGTTGTCATTCCAGTGGCATTGAGCCCTGTATCCCTAACCTGCACCCCTTCCCCATGCAGAACTAACTCCATGCAGCTCTCCTTTGACATTCCTGGCCAATATGAAGGAGCAATGTCCCCGGGCCTCCGTGCGTAAGCACCACCTTCCTTCCTCCTTTCCACCCTTTCCGCAGCAGTGAACTACTGTTCTTTGCCATTTCTGCTTCACTGGCACCTCTGACTTGAAAAGAACAGTGAGATCAAGAACGATTAAGGATGTGAGAGTGCTGTCTAGGAGCCTGGAGTAATAAAATCAGAAGATTTCAGCATAATCTTTGCACCGTCGCACCTTACCTGTCTGAACTTGAGCATGTCAGTAAATCTCTTAAAAGTTAAGATTTCTTATATATCCAGTGGGATGACAGTTCCTTCCCAGCTCACTTCAGGAGAGGTGACAAGAATCAAGTACAATAATGTGCCATATAAAATGCAACAAAAATGTTAGCTGTCACGAAGGATTGTACCACTAATGATTTCATGTCCAACTTTTATGAATCATGGACTATGGGCTGTTCATTACTTACATGGATTCATTCTCACAACCCTCTGAAGTTTTCACTATTATGTCCCCATTTCACTCATGAGATGAAGAAAGTGAAACCTACAGTGGTTATTTTACTCAAAGTAGCACAATTACTCACATCAGGTTTAAGAGCTGGCTCTTTGAAGCAAGTCTGCGTGATGCTGAAGTCAGCTTTCTTGTGCAAAATTTCTATGGTATTTCTTACAAGGATTAGCATGCCTGCCTGTGGTAAGGAGGGTGCATTTCTGGTCTGCTTTTGTGATTCTTCTCCACCTGCAGCCTGTGCAATGAGCAGTGGCTCTGGTTCTCTTCTGGCCTCCATCCTCTGATCACCAGTGTTCATATCTTTCCATTATCCCCAGATTTCGGACAGGAGAGAGCAAATGGCAAAGTCCAGTTGTGGTAAATCCAACATATATGTTTTACGTGTAAAAACTATTTTTTGAAGTGTAACCAGAGCTTGCAAAAGACCAGGGTGCTAAGCACCGTACTGGATGGAGGAATGTAAAATAAAAGCACAATGTCAAATCTCAGCCTGCCATTTCTCAGTCCAGGGTGTGAAGCAAGCAAGTAAACAGAGGGTTACAGTTGAGAACAATGCATTCTAGATGAGAGATTCACTGACTGATTAACTATAGGACAGATAGGAGAGCCAACTAACTAGAAAAGTGGTTGAGAAAAGTGTGTGGGAGGGAAGACGTCTGGACTGAGGTGACCACTGACTTAAGTCTTAAACAATCACCCAAGTTATCATTATAATATGATACAGTTATTCCTCCCTCTTCAGTGTCTGTGCCTACAATCTCCCTGGGCTTTCATTTCTTATTTCTCCAAATCTTCCATTGATTTTTTTTCCTTTAGCCATAATTTAACTATTAAAAACCTTAAATCTAAAGATTTCTTCTTCCGTCCTTTTTCCTTGAGACTTGATTTGCCTTAAAACTGGCACATCCTTTGTTGTTGGAGTAGATGAGTCCTAATAAAATTCTTTTATCTTTAAAAATCAGCTGAGGGCTTCCCTGGTGGTGCAGTGGTTGAGAGTCCGCCTGCCGCTGCAGGGGACATGGGTTCGTGCCCCGGTCCGGGAAGATCCCACATTGCAGCAGAGCGGCTGGGCCCGTGAGCCATGGCCGCTGAGCCTGCGCGTCCGGAGCCTGTGCTCAGCAACGGGAGAGGCCACAGCAGTGAGAGGCCCGCATACCGCAAAAAAAAAAAAAAAAAAAAAAAAATCAGCTGAGAGTAGCTTAAAAGTCTTGAAATGTTATAGACGTACCATAATCACTTCACTTGGCCTAAGAAGACCTTGAACGCTAGACCATTGCTTTGACCATCATTGGGCAAAGAAATATTGGGGTAAATTTTTGGCTGGTAGGGCCAATGAATGAGAGAGATGACACCTTCCCTAATGTGCTAATAATATTCTGTAATTTGTGATTGCTTGACTGGGCCTAATGCCTAGTTATTATGGTATATTGGTTCAAAATGAGGGGGATTAAGTAGTCAGACTGCCTGGCTTTGAATCTTCATGCTACTACTTACTAGGTGTCTACTTTTTTCAAGTTAGTTAAATTTTCTGAGTTTCAGTTTTCTCAACTACAAAATGAGTAAAGTAGTACTGGTCTCATATGACTGTTGAGAGGAGGAAATGAGATAATTTTCTGAGGGCACTTAGAATAGTGCCTGGTGTGAACAAAGTGTTCTGTGAGGGGTGCTGTATTCTGTGATGTTCCGTGATGTTCCTTGGTGTTCCGTGGTGTCCCGTGGTGTTCTGTGGTATCCAGTGATGTTTTGTGGTGTCTGGTGCTCTGTGGTATTCTGTGATATTCTGTGGTGTCTCAGTGATCTGTGGTGTTCTGTTGTGTCTGTGGTGTTATGTGGTGTCCTGTGGTGTTCTCTGATGTTCTGTGGTGTCCTGTGATGTTTTGTGGTACTTGTGGTGTTCTGGGGTGTCTGTGGTGCACTGTGGTGTTCCATGATATTCTGGGGTGTCTCAGTGTTCTGTGGTGTCCTGTAGTGTCTTGGTGTTCTGTGGTGTCTGTGGTATTCTCGGGTGTCTTGTGATGTTCTGTGGTGTCCAGTGGTGTTCTGTGGTGTACTCTGATGTTCTGTGGTCTCTGTGGTGGTCTGTGATATTCTGTGATGTCTGTAGTGTTCTGTGTTGTTCTGTGGTGTCGTGTGATCTGTGGTGTTCTGTGATGTTCCATGGTGTCCTGTGGTGTTCCGTGGCAGCTGCTCCTTTCACTCTGCAGGGTGGGTCTGGAGAGCTGCTGAGTGCTGTGGTTGTCTTAGCCTAATTCAGCAGCTGTGGGGAGAAAGAGACAGGCTCAAGTGGAGACAACCCACCTTCTTCTGGGTGGGGGAGCAGCCGGTGTGGACCAGTCTTTTGGGCAATGTGAGGACCAGCACGTCAAAAGTCCTGAGGGAGAAGCCCCATGTTTTCTACCGTAGCCTTTCTGGGGAGGAATCGTGAGTGGAGATGTGTGAAGAAGACACAGGAGATTGACAATCTCCTGATCTGTTGTGCTTGCCTAAGAACCAAAGTCACATGCTCTCATATGGGGTCCTGCTCTGTATTCTTCAAGGCTTTGTTTCATTTCTAACATGGGTACGGGAAGATTTGTCCCTTCTGCTTTCTCAAATCTGACTCAGAACTTCAGAGGAGATTCAACTACATCTCTAGAAGTAGAAAAATGGAATATTCTATGTTTCTGCCAACAGATCCTCCTCCTGTTCTCCTGCCTTTTCATTGTCATTCTATATTCACACTTGGATGGGGCACAATAAGACACTTCAACTCTACTCAGAAGTTATTACAGAAAAAAAAAAAAACCCCTTTAGAGACATGTATCTTAAAACTTGCCAAGACAATTCCCATTAGAAGTGGTAAAATTCAATCATATATTTTACACGATTATAATTCAGTACACACAATAACTTGGATGAATCTCCAGAGAATTATGCTGGTTGGAAAAAAAAGCCAATCCGCAAAGATTGCATACTGTATGATTCTTGAAATGGCAAATTATAGAAATGGAGGACAGATTGCTAGGGGTTAAGGGAGAGGTGAAGGTGGGAGAGGCATGGGTGTGACAATAAAAAACAACATAAGGGATCCACAAGATGATGAAAATGTTCCTTATCTTGGCTGTAATGGCAGCAATGTTCTGGTTGTGATATTATATTAGAATTTTGCAAGATGTTACCATTGGGGAAAAGTACATGTAATCTCTTTCTACTATTTCTTACAACTACATGTGAATCTACAATTATTTAACAATTAAAAGTTTAATTGAAAAAATCTCAATGAATTTACCATTCATTTTAAGATTTCTCTTTGTTAAATTTTTATGACTTAAGTTGGAATTCAAGGTTTCCATGATCTTGCCCCAAACTGCCTGTCTAGCTTTATCTCCCAACCAAGCAGGACTTCACTTTTCTGCTTCATCTGCACTTGTTCAGGTCCTCCGCTATGTCAGGCTGGGTCAGATGCTGTCTATTCCACAGAAGTCATTCCAGGGAGAGACCATTTTCCTCCCTCTAAACAACTGCACATTTTCTGCTATCAATCTTAGTATATTTTGTACATTCTTTTATTTTCATGATTTTGTGTATATTTCTCATTTCCTCTACCAGATGTAAGCATTGAGTAAGTAGGATCTTTCACTTCTATATGAAGCAAATAACCTCTTAAGTCACTAGAATTGTTTTTTCACAGAACAAGGACTTAATACCCATTATTTCTTTTGCAGTCCTTAGTTATTTTGTACACAATAGATGTCTAATAACTGTTAAATCAATAAATGTGCCAAATTTTTGTTTTTGTAACTAAATCAAGGCACTTTGCTGTGTAAGTGATTGAAACTAACTTGCATTATTTGAAGACTTGTTAAAAAGCTATCATTTATTAGAGTTTTTCCTTTTATAGACAAAAGGAATAAATTCCAGTAAATAAAATACATGCAAACAAAATGTAACAATGGGTATTATATAGGTTCATTTTTTTAGACACAAGGAATAAAATATAAAAAATAAAATAAAATGATGGATGCTACATATTTAATCAAGTATCAATTAAACATCTCCAGTGCCACACGGGACCCAGGCAGTAGCACAGAACTAGGAGTTAGAATACAGAGGGCATTAGCCAGACTCTGCCAATGGTAATTTAGTGACCTTTCAAGTGTCTCGATTTTTCCATGCCTCTGTGAAATGAAGTTATTGGGCTAGAAGAACACTAGGTTCTTTTCTGGCTCTGACATTCTGTGGTTACATGAATTGGGGATGACTGAACATTGAACACAAATGCTAAGTCATCTGCTTTTAAGTCCACTAATCCTTCTCATTGAATTCATAGGGGCTGAGTCTCTGAATCAATCACTGGGTAACCAGTGTCATTGTGGGCTCCTGTGTGGTAGTCTGAAACCAGTCTCTTCTGTTTGTCTTTGTTTAGTCCCACTGTCCCTGACTATTAGCTTAAAGATTAATCATGATGACTGGCAACTCAGGGATGAAAGGCAGTTGAGTTCATTTAATTAGAACTAACTCCACTTTGAAATTAAATATATTCAAATTTCCAACCTCAGCTTTAGAGCCAAGTTTTTGTTCACATTCTTCTCCATCCTCTTCTGACTTTGATGGTAAATTTTAACCTTTATATGAATGGAATGATTTCTTTTTTTAAATTTGGTTGCGCTGGGTCTTAGTTGCAGCAGGCAGGCTCCTTAGTTGCAGCTCACCAGTTCCTTGGTTGTGGCATGCGAACTCTTATCTGTGGCATGTATGTGGGATCTAGTTCGCTGACCAGGAATCAAACTCAGGCCCCCAGCATTGGGAGCACAGAATCTTAACCACTGCGCAGCCTGGGAAGTCCCGGGAATGATTTTTTTTTTTTTTTAATGATGGAAGGGATTGGCAAATCACAATTATGGGGTCCTAAATGAGATTAGTTTAGCAGCTGGGTCACTGGAAGACTGAGAAAAAGAGCGTAGGGAAAATACAAAGTCAAGATCAAGAGAAAGATACTTTCTTTGCTGTCTAAAGACACTATTATTTTTGTTGACATCGTTATTATTAATCTAAGTTATCAGTAGATTAGTAATGTGTTCGGCACTTGTTACATCCTAGGAAACCTGCAAACATTTTACAAACATTATTTCATTTAATAGAATAAAGCAATTAGGTAAGTACCGTTATTGATCCTTCTTACAGATAAAGAAACTGCAGTTTAGAGAGGTTGGGTATCTTGTCCCAAATCTTAAGGCCAGTGAGTGCAGAACAGGGATTTGAAACCAGATTGCTGGGGTCCAAGGGCCATGTGATTACGTAGAACATTATATTTCTTCCCAAATATCAATAGCCACCACTATCTCTTGAATGATTGCTAAATGAGAAAGGTTTTACAATTGACCGAGGATAATACCACTAGTGAGCAATGGAACCAGAATTTAGAATCTTTTTTACTCCAAAGGTCAAGATCTTTATATCCCCATTGTACTTTGAAAGGAAAGTCATTTAATATGCTTCTATGTGGTTAGGGAGTTGTAACTAGTTCAAATTGAAGTACCTCCCCGGATGTCATCAGAATGTAGGCAATCTGTTATTAAGAAAAAATATTCAAATAAGTAAGCTAGGAAATAAAATGAAAAAGGGCAATGTTGCAATAGTACAGACAAGGGATAGTCACTAATATCCTCAAGGGAACATATAGCTTTTCTTCAAAATTGTCTAAGAAAGAAGGTATATTTTCCAGTTTATAAATATCCTTGTCAGTTTATCATGGAGGATGGTAATTAATAATCAAATCTTGAAGTATTTATTCTTTAACACTATTCAACCTGCTTTTCTCTGATTCTTGTTAACTCAATAACTTTGAGTTTTGTGTGTCCTTTAGGATTCTCTCCAGGCCAACAACACAACCTGACTGAATATTGGGTGTGTGTATGAGGTATAAAGCCATTGTCAAGGAATAGCAAAACAAAAGGAAGCTATGGTAAGTAAATGCAATGCATGATCCTGAATTAAGTTTTGGATCATGGGGGGAAAACGCCATAAAGGAAGTTAGTGGGACAGTTAGAGAAAATTATATGTGGACTGTATATTAGATACTAGTATCTTGTCAATGTTAAATTTCCTGAATTAGATAATTATATTGTGGCTTTGTGAATTACATTATTTCTGGAAAAGGATACTGAAATATTTTGTGGTAAAGGGACATGATGGCTAAGAGTTATTCTTAAAAGTTTGTCTCAAGATAAAAATGAATCTATATAGAGAATTAGAATGAAAAAGTCAATGTGGGAAAATATTAAAAATTATTAAAATTATTAAAAATTATTACTCAGCCATTAAAAAGAATGAAATAATGCCACTTTTAGCAACATGGATGGATCTGGAGATTATCATACTGAGTGAAGTAAGTCAGACAGAGAAAGACAAATATCATATAATATCACTTATATGTGGAATCTAAAAAAAAAAATACAAATGAACTTATTTACAAAACAGAAACAGACTCACAGACTTAGAGAGCAAACTTATGGTTACTAGGGGGGAACGGTTGGGGGGAGGGATACATTGAGAGTTTGGGATTGACATGTACACATGGCTATATTTAAAATAGATAACCAATAAGGACCTACTGTAAAAAAATTTTTTTTTAATTAGTGAATAAAAGATATATGAGAGTTCTCTGTGTTGCTGTAGCAGGTCCTCCAAAAGTTTGAAATTATTTTAAAATAAAAAGTTAAAAAAAATAGTTGGCAGCCTAATCAGATTTATAAAATATATTTTTCAAGGCCTGATGAATCTTTAAGTGACTCGACCAAAAATTAAAAAATCTAAAATCCTGAAACTCTAGTGAAATAATTTCAGGATAGTGTCATGTCAGCCTCCTATGAACTTTTCTATGAAACTCAGAGATGTCCATTAAAACACAACTAAACTAAACAAAACAAAAGAAAACTAAACTAAATGCTCGTGAAACTAGTTGGCACATGACACTAAAGTAAATGTGCAAAAAAACATTGCAATACCTTTGCCATAGATATTCTACTAGGCCATAAAGTTGACTTTCTAGGGATTTTGGAATTATCCTAAGTGTTTATAGATGTTAATGGATGTGACTATTCTCCTCTGGAATAAAACCACCACCCAGAATCTAAAGACGGATTTAAAGACATGGTCTAGAGCAATCTCAATCACCCCTGGTAATTTTGTGGCCTTGCCCTCGGAGAGAGATGCCATCTCTTCTCCCCTACAGAATGTCAAAGGGATAACTGAGCTATTTCTCTCTCATTTGTATCTTGACTCAGGATGATATCTTCCAGACTACCACAGTCCCAGCATGTTACAAGAGTGAGCTTCCATGCCCTTCTGGTAGTCACTGAATTTTGGTATCCAGGGAATTTAGCTATCTTCTCTAATTCTCCTTCCTGTATATTCTCTCAATATAAAAAAGGGAAGCCTCAAATCCATTTCCAGAGAGCATTAAAAAAAAACCCAAGGTGAATCAGCAAATGAAAGTCTAATTGGGAACTTAGGCTTCATGTGAAAATGTAACCTAGTTGTTTGATATACCCTGCAAAAGTCACCAAAAGATAAGAGTTTCGTTGATGGTACTTGCACACTTCTAAAAGTCCAAGTGAAATTAGATACTCAAAAAATTACATGCATTGCCCAGGGAAAGGTGTCTTTGGGGTCCATTATTCCCTCCTGAATTATGTGAAGAAATGACTAAAATTTCCTGCTTTGAGTTAACTCTATTTTTAGTTGGCCACAAAAATTTAAGAAAAATATTTTCTCCCTATTTCTCATTGGTTATTTCAAAATAAGCCCAGAAACATGTATCCTAAAAAATGAAAAAAAAAAAATGCTAGACATTTGAGAATCCATATTTGACCTCTGATATTGACCTCTGATATTGCCTCTGCCTAAACAGTTACCTCCAACTTTGGTGTTCCTAGAGATGAAAATACTTCTGCCAGGTGGTTTGAGGACAGTGAGATCACATTTACAACTGCAGAACTGAATTCTTTATGATAAAATTCCTTATTGTACTTCCTGTAGTCTTGGGCTAATAAGATACCCTTTAACTTTTCAAGGTTTTAAGAATTATTGCCAGTATGGCTTTAGAAATCAGAGGAGAAGGAACACAAATAATATCTAGAGGGTCAGGATGAGCCAATATTAAACAGATTTTTTTTTGTTGTTTAATCCTGTAATGTTTTATTTATACCAGGAAGATTTAATTTTCAAATATTTAAACTTGCTTCTGGCTTTTGTCTTGTTTTGTGTTCATCCCTCTTTGTTCTACATTTTAAAATGTTCTGGTGGGTTGCCATTACAATATTAACTTGTCTACCTGTTTATTTATGCATGGTTTTAAACACATCTTTTCATAATGTAGACACTGTCTGGTTTTTGGAAAACACAACCTTCCTCTGTATTTGGCTTTTTTCCCTTCTCAGCGTCCTAACATCTTTCAGTTCTCCCTAGACTTTAATTCTTCCTGTTTTCAAAATGGTTATTTTGTCCCAAATTGTATAAGATAGTCCAGATGGCAAATTTTATAGGCCCATACAAGTTAGAGAAGCTCTTGCAATTGGGGGTGAAATTATTTCAGGTCTAAGAAGCTAATAAATTTCATTCGTTCACACATTGTTGCACTTGACTATGACAGCTATTAGAATGTCCTAGTAACAGTGTCACTAACGAATCTGTTAATGTAAAATGACAAACTTAATCATTTATATAAAATCTGAATCTGAACAAAAATATTATCCTAAAGATGACTAGGCTTAAATTTTAAGCTGCTGAACGAACAGTTTTAGAATATGTATAGTAATATATAAAAAACATTATACTTGGGCTTAAGTCACTTCCCACATGGGAGCACAACAAGAAGAGGCTCTTTGTCTAGGGCACAAATATGTAAATATGGTCCAGTTAGTTTTACAGACGACATTTTTCCAGCTGCTTCCCTTTGATCCCCAGATTTCTGCTCAGAACACTCAGCGCTACCTCGTTGCATAGAACAGCATCTTCCAATGTGGGTTTCTTAATGTTAACTGGTATTAAATGAGGGTGAGGGGAAGGCAAGGCCTCTGGTTAAACAAATTTTGGGGAAAAAAACTATTAAAACTAAACAGTTTGTAGGACTTCTCAGAACTTAGACTATGCCAATCTGCAACTCCAACAGGGGAAAATATTATATAGAATTTTTTTTTGATGGAACATGTCCAGAGGGAATATTTTGTAGGACTTCTTTCCTCTTTATTCACTGCAAATCTGCGCATCATTAAGGTTCATATCCAGTCAAATTTCCTTCATGAGGCCATTCCCAAGTCCGTCAGTTACTGGTATCACTACCCTTTGGCATATTATTATAATCTTATGGTTCTTCGAATTCTCATTTCCATCATATGCGCCATCATTTTTTTTCAGACAGTGTCTTTGTTCTCCACATATTAAAGCATTTTGGATAATGGATCATCCACTATTCACCTATTTTCTACAACACCTACCATTGTGCCCAGAACTTTGTAGGAACTCAATAAATGCTTGCTGAAGGACTGAAGCCATCTATCTCAAATGTTTGCTATTGATTGCAAGAATTCCTCCAGAAAATAAAATTTGTTTCTTTACCTATTTGAGAATAAGTAGGTTAGACTTTTATTTTTAAATATATCTTTATGCTCAATTTAACACTGCTTTTGAGTGACAGGGAGAGTAAATCACCATAACCAAGAGTCTACTTTAAAACTTCACACTGAACAAGAATCATGCAAGGTTGTTTTTATTAAGCTTTATGTTTAGATTACGTCTAAGTATTTCAGGCATTACTTCATTTGACAAGCAGACATGACATTCTAGGAAACATTTCAACAAACTCCAAGAACTTCACAACTATGGGGAACAGAGCACATCTAGTCTGCAGTTAACAGGTATGGTAAGTACTTCAAGGGGTGATCAAGGGAAAGAAGCTAAATGATAACTGGTCCTCTTTCATAAAATGTTTATCCTAGACAAGTAGCTACAAAGAAAAGCACATGACTGTTACAGAGCTAGAGAGATCTTGCATCCAAATCCATCATTTTCATTATGGGTAGGACTTGGGTGTCACATATCAGAAGGCAGATGATTCCTTCAGAATAAGCTACATATCAAGTTTTCTATGTGTAGTATTAATGCTAATATGATTAGCTCATGTTTAAAAAATGAAAGAAAGAACAATTTTGCATTTAAAACCCACTATGATATATTAGCCACTGAAGGAGGTGCTTAGCCATTGAGGAGTCATCTCTGCACTCTTGTAGTTTATGAGTTCTTCTGAGAAATTTTGATTGTGACCGTCTTGACCTCTGTGTATTCATGGAGACCATATTCTCCGCTAGAGAGAGGGGGGAAAATGAACAGAATTTAGCAGAGCAGTACAAATATACTATGGTCAATGATAGTTGAAGTTTGTTCCTGCTTATCTGGCTAGGGACAATGGAAAATATTTTCTGTGCACAGAAGCATTTCAAATAGTAGCTAGCCAACCATAAGATATCTGGTCTTATATAAATCCCCTTGTGGGAAAATTTTTTAAATAATTTTTTTGCATTTTTAAATGATCAGGTACCCTCAGTAGACTTTCAAAGAAATGGTTCATTTTTGACATTTTTTCTGCTTGACTATAAAAGGGCTCAACACACACACACACACGCACACACACCCACATGCACACACACAGATCGGCCCAACAAGAATTTTATCATATCCAGCTTAGGTTCAAATAAATAAGATGGCTATATTACTAGAGGAAAAGTAGTAATTTATAATCACTTGAGTAGTACAGAACAACTATAAATTCAAGTATAGCTCAGTTTAGTGTATTTACCATGTCCAATTGGTCCAGAAATGAGGAAGGGGCTAAAAATGACCAGGCTTCTATTTTCACTTTAACTGGCCCTAATATGGCTTAAAACAAAATATTTTCTAGCTGCAGTTTTAATATCTTTTGTTCTTGATTCTTGGCGAAAACAAAAACAAAAACCCCCCAAAACCAAAAAAACAAAAATCTGACCTTAACTGTTACAACTTTTTATTTGAGGGCGGGGTTCTTTTGTTTTGTTTTGTTTTAAGAGGGGGAGAGGGTTCATTGGCCTAAAATTCAGGGCTTTTGGGCTTTTTGTGGTTGTTGGATTTTTCTATTTATGCAACCCCGGTCATTTGCTTATATAACTCTTAAATCCAACCCAAATGATTAGGAATTAACTTGAGTCAATCAATTAAAATCCTTGTATCTTGTTATCAGGTTTATTGAGACCTCCTACCAGTTTTGGAAACTGACTGTGATTTACCCTTCATTAAAGAGATAACTAAAAAGATTAGGCTAAATTATGCTCTATATTGTTTTGATGAAAGGATTAAATTACATGTACATAAGAGTACTCTTAAAATCATAACACTCATGCACATGTAGGCTTACAGAGGAAAAAGATCTTGATCTTTTTCTACCCCTCTCCTTTGGTGAGGTAGACAGGTATGTAGAAGACATCTTTTTCTCCTGGGTAACCTAATCCTCTTACACTGATTATTTTCTTGGGCCATTAAGCTTCTGAAAATACCTTCTAAAAGCTTCAATGAGCATGTTCTTCAAAGTAATTAAAGGGTTTAGCCTCAGTTGTCTGAAACCCATTAAAGGATAATATTTTAGTAAGTATTTTATCTCACAAAGTTAGATATATTAACCCATGATTTTTGCCAATAGGCTTTCCATTGTATTTTGGGTTACATGGACACTTGAAACTCTCAGGAGAGTACAAAGTGTGATAATTGTCTTACTCAAGCTGAAATAAGCCCTGCTTCTTAGTGTTCCGATGTATACAAATTCCTATGTCTATGATATAACACAAAAACATCTTTATATTTCTGTTTATATCACTAGCCTATGAGTTCTTGGTTCTGTGCTTCTAAAATTGTCAATGAACCAGTCACCTGGGACCTGATGCAAATGCTGATTCTATTTCAGCAGGCCTGGGGATAGGCCTGAGACTCTGCGTTTCCAGCATACTTTTACGTGATACCCATGCTTCTCATCCAGGGTCCACACTGGAGTAATAAGATGCTAGTAACAAGTCACGCCTTTTTTTCACTCTGTATCCAGAAATGAGCCTGGCACTAATTAAGTAGGCACAGGAAATGTTTGCTGAACTGGTTTGGCAAATACAATCAAGCAAAAACTACTCACGTTAGCCCACCAGTTTACACCACTTTATTTCTCCCCATTTCTGAAGGGGACAGGAGGAAAGAAATATCTTGTGAGGTGTTGAGAGCAAATTAAGTTTGAAATGGCACACTAGTAAAGTCTCAAGTGACCTGTGTTAATCTAAGTAAAAATCAGTGCATTTACACAGAGCGAGGGATTTCTACCATTTAACTCATTCCAGGGCAGCACCATGACCTGAGATGCAAATCCCGGTTTGGGCACTCAGCATCACCACCACATTGGGCTGTGCATACTACTATTTTTAGCTCTTTGAGAACTCTTCCCAACTGACCCAATTCTACCTTTCTATCTTCGAAAATAAACTGTAATTGAACTCTTGGGAGCCATCTGAGGTTATTGCTTCAGTAATTCTCTTTAAACATCTTGCAGCAAATGAGACTTATTTATTAAATTTGCCAAATTTGGTTTCAGATAGACATTAACACTAGCATCCTCAGCTGGAAGTTTTGAAGTAAAAATTACAGTATAACTTTTTCCTTTGTATTTCAAAGAAGCAAATTATCTATACCCACAGTCCAGATATTTAAGAAATTACTGATGGTTGATTCTTGTTTTCATCCCCCTCTTATTTGCTTTCCATATGTCTGGAACATAAAGTTTGACTAAATTGTATTTAACAAAATTGATATGTATAGTCTACTTTAATTATTTGATCCCTTCTGATTATTTCATCTTTGACATTCCCAGGGAAGTGTATTAGATAGCTGGGCCGGCAGTGATCTGATCTGCAAAATAATCTCACTTTTGTTATAGCTCTTTGTACAAAGTAATTAGTGCTGCCAAGGGACTCCCCAATAATGGATATTATAAAGACAAGGAGCTAGGGATGGATGAAACCATTTATTGAGTCCCCGCTTTGTGACAGATACAGTGCTAGGGAATGAAGGCGTAGTATGTTTCCTAACTCTCACAACCATCTTAAGAGGAATATTAACATTTCCCTTTTAAACAGGAGAAAATAGACGCTCAGAAGTTAGGCAACTTGAACTGGACTGTGTGGCTAGCAAGTGGTGGAGTCAGAATTCACAGGCAGGCTGGTTAGTCTCCAGTTATGTTTACTATGCCATGTGCACCTTTGACAAATTGATCTTTTGCCCACTCTACCTCTCCAGCAACATTCTAAAGCTCTCCATCGCTTTCCCTGCTCCGCTAATATATGTAAGCCGATTTTCTTGAATTCAAGCCTTCTTAATCTGTATCCTATTTAACTCTGAAATCACACTTCTCACCCCCATAAATCCCCACCTGTCAGGCAAATTCACTAACCCCTCAACAGGCCACATGGAGCATTCCTTCAAGAATGCCCTCTTCTCTGCTTCCTAACATCCTACACTTGTTACATGCCCTAGATCAAGTCCTACCTTTTCTGTTAGGTCTTCTCTTATTCTTTCTTTTTTTTTCTTTTTTTTTGTGGTACGCGGGCCTCTCACTGTTGTGGCCTCTCCCGCTGCGGAGCACAGGCTCCGGACGCGCAGGCTCAGCGGCCATGGCTCACGGGCCCAGCCGCTCTGCGGCATGTGGCATCTTCCCGGACCGGGGCACGAACCCGCGTCCCCTGCATCGGCAGGCAGACTCTCAACCACTGCACCACCAGGGAAGGCCAGGTCTTCTCTTATTCTATCAACACTCTTTAAGTTTTTATCCATTGCATTTTCACCAGGGTTAGAACCACAGAATCTCAAGCATGGAAAGGAGCTCATGGACCTTTTATTTTCTTCTCCCACTCCTATCCCCACCACAAATGCTGAGCTTGTCTGACAGATGGAAACAGTGAGAGTTAGCGAGGTGACATGAATGTTATAGGCTGGTGGTGCCCAGATTTTCCGTCCTCCGATACTGCGCTCTGCATTTTAACTGCTTCTCTACCTTCGTGAGGCACGGACTCGCAGTCTGTTACTATTTATTTCATAGTGTGTGCTGGTTATTTTGCTCTCTCTATATTTTTACATGTTCCTCCTGCCACCACGATTATATGGAAGGTGGGACGTGGTACCGTGTTTCTGGGGGCTCCTAGGACCTCATATACATAGTAACTACTTAATGAAAGTATATTGAGAAGGAGGATGGATCATTAACATGCCCTCTTTTCACTGACTCCCCAATGGTAGTTGTTTCTTTGTGATTTTGCTGATTTATTTAAATGACAAGTACCTGGCTCTTTAAGGCACTCATGACCTTTGGAAGCTGAGACTCACTTTTACTTGCTGTTTACAAAATCAGCAGCTTTACTATGTTTGATTCCATAAGGTTTGAATATAATGTGTCTTTTCCTGATGATTTTTAAAATTTATTGATAAATATGAGAAAATTTTAAGAAACAAAATGGTTAAAAGTTCTTGAACAAAACTGACCAAACACATTGCCACTACTTTCTGTGTGTAAATATGTATGTGCACGTTTTTAAAAAGTCAGTATTTCCTGGTTTGAAAAGCAACTGAAGGCTCATAAATGCATTTGTATAATATATACATCCTCAATCTAGTCATGACTATAAAACATGTTTTCCTTAGTTAAATTTTTCTTTCAGTTTAGATTTTAGTACCAAAAATAACTCATTCGGGTTATTTTAGAGTCTACATCAAAAATATTACAACAAATGAGAATCATTACTCCTACACTGAAAAGTTTTTTGATCTAAAGACACCTAATTTACTTACATAAGAGGCATATTCAAATAGCTAAACTGTTCTTATATTTGCACACTTCTTACAATCACCAATTTGTAGTTTCCACCTCGTTTCTGGAAATGTTTCCCCAATATATTACATTCATGTATACAGCAAACAATTCTAAAAGTAGGCAGTATTTCAGTAACCAATGTAAAGTGCTTAGTATGATCCCTTGTGAATTGTAAGAGTTTAATAAATTGTATTTCCCTCTGCCATCACCTTTTTGCACTTTTTGGGGTAAATCCAGCATTTAAAAAGCTGTTTGACAGTATTAATCTCCAGGAAAGAACAGAGGCAGGTTTTAATCTGAGTAGTAACTAAGGATTAATTCCTTGAGAGTGAGAACCATTTTTATCAAGATAAGTATTTATCTTAATGAAAGTTATTCTTACAGTTCTCGACCATTTCCAGACATCTTGAATCCACCAAAGGGGCACTGGGCAGATACCACACTATAGCAGTTAACCCTGAAAAGAAAATAAGTACGTTATAGGTCATACTTAACCTATGAAATAACTCCTAAATTTGTAATTTTTTGAAATTCAGAGAGTTCTTTAACAACTCCATTAATTTTAATATTATGTAGTCATTTTTGAGCAAAAGTAGCACTATAAATTAGAATGCAGGAGTATAAGCATCTGTATGTATACTGCCTGGGAATTGTTAAAAAATGGTCCAACTCTATGTGTGGATAGCCATTTTGGCAGTACATCATGTCCCTGAGAAGTTATAGCTTGAATTATGAAAGATAGAATACCCAACGTACCGTAAGGGGAAGGATATGGTCTGTGAGAGACGAGGTTGTTGGATGGGTGTTCTTTACTGCCTATACTCAGTAAGCTTTGTAGTTCTCTTGTGGGTTGTGTACTTAACAGGCTAGAATTAATTCTCTTTTATAATTGTAATATGTCTCATATTACTTAGTTCACTTTTTTCATCAATTAATTCAAAAAATTGCTTAAACAGAGGCCTTGACAGGAGTTGGATTTCATTCTTAATTTGCTTATCCCTTGCCATATTTTAAAACATGTTTCAAAATGCTTTTATGAACATATAATTATAAAAACATGAATAATTAGAATTTAAAAACATTAAAAGACCTACATTCAGACTCAGTCACAGAAACTGATATAATTGGTGGGTTTGATGTACACCCTCCTCCACCCAAATCAGTGTAGATATTTTTAAAGCTCTCCAGACAACTCTACTGTACAGCCAGGGTTGAGAATCACTGCTTTAGAGTCTGAAATAGGTCTGAATCTCAGCTGTCATTTATTGCATGATCTCGATCAATTATGCAACCTCACTAAGCTTCTGTTTTTCCGTCAATAAATTTGCCATACCAATTAACAGTTGTAGTAAGGTAACATGAGATAATGAATGTGAAGACTGCCACGTGGTGCTTAGCGTAGAGTGCATACTGACTAAATCATGAATGTCCCTTTGCTTAAGAAAAAAGATTCTAGAGCTATCAAGAGGGGCAAGGATTTCTTGGCTGTCTCTCAAGGATAAATACTTTTCAGCGTCCAGTGGATTTGTTTGTGACATTATCGGGAAGAAAATAATCTTGGGCTGTTGCTGGGACTGAGGGGACAAAGTGAGGTCTGATAGAACAAAACTTACTAACAAGGCAGTCCAGAGACGGGGGGCTGGGCAGGGGATGTGACAGTTTGAGAGGCATTTCCTTGGCACTTATATACTCTAAATTAAAGTGTAAACATCAGAGATATAAACCAGGTCAAAAATAAAACAGACATGCTCCTCAAAATGCAATATGTTCTTCCAATGTAAGACCTTCAGACATCTCTAATAGTCCCAGAGTAAAAAGCTGATGTAAGAACTAAAAGCTTGTATACATAAGGGCACTGAATAAATACTGTCTTACTATCTGATTATCTTGATTAAAGAGAACTTTTATCTCCCTTGTGTGTAGCATAGTGCCAAGTGCCTAGAAATTATTTATAATAATAATAATACATATTGTATTAGCCAAACATCAATAAAGTATTTTGGGCAAGTAATTTCAGAAGGCTGGATAGAGTTAAATATATGTGTGTGTGTGTGTGTGTGTATATATAGATATACAGATATAGATATATAGATATAGATATGTGTATATATATATATCTATATATGCTATATCTATCTATCTATCTATCTTCTGTGCTCTTCTAAAGTTCTTCCAATACAGCAGGATTTTTGTTTGTTTGTTTTATTTTCAAACAGCAGGCCATGTGATTCCAAACAAAAAATCAAAGTCAGAAAAAATTCAGAGTAGCCTGTTAATGTGGTTAACATTGAAAAGGTGATATTACATAGGTTTGACTTACCACACTGTCCCAGCCTGCAGAGCAGAGGAGACTGTGATGGCTTTATCAATGTCTTTGGTAAAAATTCCTGCTGATAAGCCATAGAAAGTATTGTTTGCTCTCTTGATTACATCATCTAAAGATTTAAACTTCATGATTTGCTGCACTGGTCCAAATATCTATACCACAAGAAATGAATGGAATAAATCAAAGTATAATAGGTTACAACTAAATATTTATTTTGTATTATAGTTATAAATCTATGTAATATATAAATAAAATATTTATATTTATTACATTTCATGTAAATATGTTTTATATTGACTATAAGGTACTTGGTACACAGTGAGCAATCACTAAATGTTTGTTTATTATCAATAAAACAATCAAAACTGCAGACCAATATCCCTTAAACCACAGACCAATATCAACTACAGCAAATATTCCTAAAAAATATTAGCAAATAGTGTTCAGCAATACCTACAAAGAATTGTACACCATCACCAAGTGAGGTTCATTCTACAGATGTGAGGCTGGTTCAGTATTCAAAAATCAATCAAGGGCTTCCCTGGTGGCGCAGCGGTTGAGAATCTGCCTGCCAATGCAGGGGACATGGGTTCGAGCCCTGGTCTGGGAAGATCCCACATGCTGCGGAGCAACTGGGCCCGTAAGCCACAACTACTGAGCCTGAGCGTCTGGAGCCTGTGCTCCACAACAAGAGAGGCCACGATAGTGAGAGGCCCGCACACCGCATTGAAGAGTGGCCCCCGCTCGCCGCAACTGGAGAAAGCCCTCGCACAGAAACAAAGACCCAACAGCCAAAAAAAAAAAAAAATAGAAAATCAATATAATACATCCTATTAATAGAATGAAGGAAAAATATCACATAATCATCTCAATTGATGCAGAAAAAGCATTTGACAAAAATCCAACCTCCTTTTCCCCTCAACAGATTAAAAATAGAAAGGCACTTCTGAACCTGATCAAAGGCAGTTATGAAAAATCTTACAGTTAACATCATACTCAATGATATGATACTGAATGCTTTTCCCCTAAGATAGGGAGCAAATCAAGATGCCCACTTTTACTACTCTTATTCAACATAGTGCTGGAATTGTAGCAAGTGAAAAAGGCAAGAAAAGGAAATAAAAGGCATATAGATTAGAAACGAAGGAATAAAATTGTCCCTATTTGTAGATGACATGATTGTCTACATATAAATTCCCAAGGAATATCCAAAAATCTTCTAGAATACCTGAGTTCAGTGATGTCACAGGATGCAAGAAAATATACAAAAATCAAATATACTTGTATATGCTAGCAATGAACATGTGCATACTGAAATCAGAAATACCATTTACAATCACTCAAAAAATACTTAGGTACAAATCCAATAAAACACATATAGGACTTGTTACCAGAAATTACAAAATGCTAATGAAAGAAATAAAGGAAGATATAAATAAATGGAGAGATCTACTATATTCAATAACTGGAAGATTTAACACAATAAAAACATTAATTCTCCCCAAATTGATATATACACAATTTTAACACAACTCCTCTCAAAATTCCAGCAAGATTTTTTAGTATATATGGACAAGGTTATTCTAAAATTTATAAGGAAGAGCAAAGAAATTAGCTTAGATAATACAACTTTGAAAAAGAAGAATAAAGTGAGAGGACTCAGTCTTTCCGATTTCAAGACTTATCATACAGCTACCAAAATCAAAGGAGTATACTCAATATTTTGTAATAACCTATAAGGGAAAAGAATCTGAAAAAGAATATATATATATATATTCATATATATATGAATCACTTTGCTGTACACCTGAAGCTAGCACGGGAACTATATTCAATATCTTATAATATAAGGGAAAAGAATCTGAAAAAGAATATATATATATATATTCATATATATATGAATCACTTTGCTGTACACCTGAAGCTAGCACAACATTGTAAATCAACTATACTTCAATAAAAGTAAATAAATTTAAAAAGAGAATAGGTAGAGAAATAGACACATAGATCAATTGAAGAGTAGAGAACCCAGAAATTGATACACACACAAATCTGCACAACTGAATTTTCATAGTTGCAAAAGTAATGGAATGGAAGAAAAACACCTTTTCAACAAATGATGCTGAAGCAATTGAACATATAGGCAAAAACAAACGAACAAACAACCTTGACTTAAATCTCACACCTTGTATAAAAATTAACCTAAAATGGATCACAGACTTAAATGTAAAACATAGACTATAAAGCTTTCAGAAAGAATTTAAAAATTACACAAAATTACACAAAAAAGTTTTTGGATTTAGGAGTAAACAAAGAGTAGTTCATAGAGTTGACACCAAAAATACTATCCATAAAAAGAAAAATGGATAAATTGGACTTCCTTAAAATTAAAAACTTCTGTTCTGAGAAAGACCCTGGTAAAGAAGATGAAAAGACAAGCTACAGCCTGGGAGAAAATATTTGCGAGCCACACATCCAAAAAAAGATCAGTATCAAGAATGTATAAGGGGGTCTCAAAACTCAACAGTAAAACGCACACAATCCAATTAGAACATAAGCAAAAGAAATGAAGAGACATTTCATCAAGGATGTTATCAGATGGCAAATAAGCTCATTAAAGATGTTCAATATCACTAGCCACAAAGGAAATGCAAATTTAAACCTCAGTGAGCTATCACACCTATGAGAATGGCTAAAATAAAAAATAGTCACAACAGATGTTAGCAAGGATGCAAAGAAATTAGGATCATTCATACATTGCTAAGGGGAATGTGAAATCGTTCAGCCACTCTGGAAAACAGTTTGGCAATTTCTTAAAAAGTTGCATCTACCATATGACCTAGCATTATACTCCTGGGCACTTATCCCAGAGAAATGAAGACTTACGTTTACACAAAAAACCTGTATACTGATGTTTATAACAGCATTATTAAAAGTAGCCCCAAACTGGAAACAACCCAAAGTTCTTCAAAGGGTGAATGGTTAAACAAACTATGGTGCATCCATACTATGAAATACTACTCATCAATAAACAGGAACAAACTATCCTTACATGCAACAACCTAGATGAATCTATAGAGAATTACACTGAGTGAAAAAAAGCTAATCCCAAAAGACTGCATGAAGTGTGAATTCACTTACGTAACATTCTTGAAATGACAAAATTACAGAAATAAAGAAGAGATTAGTGGTTAAGAGAAAGCCAAGGGTTGAGGATGGGATGGTGTAGGAAGGATAATAGATTTGGCTATTAAAGGGAAACATGAGAGATTCACGTGGTGGTGAAATGTTCTGTGTCTTGATTGTATCAATGTTAACCTACTTGCTGTGATATTATATTATAGTTTTGTAAGATGTTTTACCAATGATGGAAACTGGATAAAGAGTACCTGGGATCTTTCTATATTCTCACAATGGCAACTGAATCTACAATTATCTCAAAATAAGGAGTTTAATTTTAAAAAACGGCATATCACTTTATTCTTTTCCAATTATTTTCAAATATATTATTTCCAAAGGAGGAAAAGCAACAATGAACGTGGAATTGTATTTTCTATTACTTTAAATCTGTGAAGGAAGCACCTAGAAATTGTTCAGCATCCTGATCTGCAGTTGATTGGAAGTTCTCGGCCTGCCCAATGAATTCCTGACTAGTTTTTAGTCTTGATCAAAAATAAATTACTCCTGTGTCAGTATTAGAAATGAAAAGTAACATTTATTGGAAAAGGTGTTCCAAGAGCTGAGAATGTTACAGTAATACTTTGTATACATCCACACAGACAAAATATGGCAACTAAGGGAACAGAACAGAATGAAACCATTTACCTCCTCTTTGGCAATGCGCATCTCATCAGTGACATTAGAGAAAACCGTGGGCTGGATAAAGTAGCCTTTATTTCCCCATGGACCTCCGCCACACTCCAGTTTGGCCCCTTCCGTCTTCCCGCTTTCAATGAGGTCAAGTATTTTTTCATATTGTTCCTTATCAATCTATTTGAAAAGTATCACATGAAAAGGAAAAAAAATAACAACTCATAAAGATAAGACTTTGCCCGGCCCGTAAATCAAGGTTTCAAAATGCTAGGCTATTGTTATTAAGTGAAATATTCAACGAAAACAGCTGACAAGAGGCTCAGATTTATTGTTGGGTATATTTTATCCCAAGACTTTTCTGGAAAGAAACCTTGAAGATAAATATTTGTATTTAGTGTTTGTTTCACAGCCATGTAAGAGAAGTGTATTGGCACTGCAAACATGTGTAAACCTTTTCACACAACTGTCATCTATTTCCAGGAAGAAATGTCTGTTAATCATCAACCACACTTACCTGGAAACTGTAATCCTAAATGAAATTAAAAGGTGAAAGAAGAAGAAGAAAACTCTGATACTGGGTTAATTAGACATGGCAGTTGGCAAGCAGATGCTTTGTGACTTTAGGAAGATTCCTCAACCTCTGCTTTTCTTCATCCTGACCATCCCCTTGTGGCAGGGTCCATGCTGACCACAGCCTGGTTATCCCACCCAGCTTAGGTCCCCTTGGGGCAGTGAGTAGGTCTGGTTCTAATTTCTGACCTGTCCTGATTGTTGCCAACCTGCTTTGTTAAATGGACCACATCTAAATATATTACAAGAACTACAGGACTTAAATGGTTTATTTTTACAAGGAAAAGAATGACTACAGAGTTCTAGCTGGGAACATCAGGAGCCCATACCTCTCCTCCATGCACTGGAATTGAGACTACCTATTGCCTGAGTTCCTATTTGGGGGGGTTGAAGGATTGGGTGATTCTTGGACTCCAAATCACTGGTGAAGACTGCCTTGTCTCAGACGTGGCTAGGGTTAGGTTTTAAAGGAAAAACATTGGAGATCCTGGAGTTAAGGTGTGAGCCTCTTGTCAATTTGCCTTGACTCTTCTGACTACTTAAACACTGTTGTTCTTTATCGTCCTCTTTGACTCTGTAATCTCCTCTATCTTCTAAATCCCAGGAAAAGTTTTCAGAGTTCTCACTGCACACAATCCAGCTCCATATCCAATTAGATTAAATGCTATTTACACATATAACAAATTCTTCCTTGGTAAAGTCCTTTTCCAATCTGATTTCAAAGACCAAAATATACATTTCCTTAAAAAGTTGGAAATAATCAGTATTTTCATTTGAAAAAGAAGTTATGATATCCACATATATATATAATTTTATATTATAAATTAGAATATATATTAAAGCTTAGTAAATGAGTGTCTCTTTCCATAAGCTCTTTTTTATAACAACAAATGAGTATTTCAAAGGGTAAAGAAGCTTCAGGGGCTTTTCGGTCTTTTACTCCTTAAATTCCCAACGTATCTACTTTTTCTACTTATTCAGTGCACCCTGTGACAAAATATTTTCACTTATCAAGTTTAAATTATTATGTTAAGTAGTTAGATCACTGGATTATTTACTTAAGAACCCTATGAATGGAAATTTTCTTAATATGAAGCGTTCTAGCTCAATTTTTGAGCCTCCGGTTGAATTGTGCAGATCCCCTGATGGGGGAAAATATTGCCCAACAACGTTTAATATTAAGTATCTTCTCTTCCCTTCCTCTCTCTTCTTCTTTGCTTTCCTCTTCACATATGTATTTCTTTCTTTCTATCTATCTATCTATCTATCAATCTATCTATCATCTATCTTATGTCTGTTTGATAGATGTGTATCGCAAATGGGAAACGTGTTTACTTTTACATAGATAGATAAATAGACAGATAGATATTTAGAGAAAGAAACAATCACAGCTAAAACCTTAGAATCCCATCCTTTTTTAGAATGGGAGACCAAGTCAAAATTGAATTTAATACGTGTCTTGGCATCCATTTGGAAAGTTACCCAATATCAAAATTAGCAACGACTTCTATGTAGTTACTAAACACAAAGATAAATACAAAATATAACAAGATTAGACTTAACAAAACGTATTACTTCATTTACCAGTTAAGTTATTTTAGGGCTTTTAGATTTCAATGTTTGGTATTGCCTAAGTCCTAAAATTTTCCTACTTGGGTATCTTGGCATGAGCAGGAAAATCCAAGACAGCCTTTTAACTTTCTAGACTGTAAGCTCTATGAGACCAGGTAGAAACTCTGCTCTGGATCAAGACCTCAAAGGGCAGGAGTAAATTTAGAACCAAAGGTCCAGGAGCTTGAAAGCAGACAATGAACAGAGAACTGTGTAACGAAGAGGGAAGGGTGAGCTTTGGATAAGAGAGACACTCTCGTTGACAATGGTTCAAAGCAGACAGAAGAAAATGGGAACCCTAGGGGATCATTGAGCTTTAACAACTAAAATGGGAAGTTTGCCACAAAGCCAGGAACTCGGGACGTTTTAAGACACTCATGCTATCTTTAGAAGGTCAGAGTGACTAAAGACTTTGGAGAGAATTTATGGAGGTGTGCCAGCTGCCTGTATCTGGGGATGGAAGCCAAGAAAAAGGATTGATGCTGAGGAAAGAATAAATGATAGGATTGTATAAGAACTTCCAGGTGGATAGGAACTGTAAATAGGGATTCAGAGGTGTACAGATTGAGGAAAACAAACTTACAGCATTCGTTATTTTTCCTCACATCTTTAATTTCCAACATATCTCTTCAACTGTTTCTGGATGTGATAACCAGGCAACACAAAACCAGGATACTTTCTTTACCATTGGGAGTTAGATTCATTATTTTTTTAATCACCAAACTGATACAGTATTGTCACCTGGGAAGATATGTGAATGGAAAGTAATCGTATTCAAGTAAAACCAGGTCTAGAGAAGATACTTTATTCTTGTGCCTGGTGAACACTGTTCCTTCTATTTTACACTCACCTGAGGGCCTTGATTGACTCCTGGGGTTAGAGGATTTCCAAGAACATACTTTCTAGCCTGCTCAACACTCTTTCGAACAAACTCATCATAAATTGATTCTTCTACAAAGAGCCGGGATGCAGCTATACAACATTGGCCCTGGTGGTAGAATACCCCGTGGTGTGCAAATGCAACAGCACTGTCCACTGCAAAGAAGACATTCATGTTAAAGAAGAGATGTTTTCTAAAGATTATATATTTTTATACATCTTTCTCAGAGGTGATATGGTGGTATAAAAAAATCATGAGTCATATAGTCATAGATTCAGTATATTCTACCTCATCAGCCAGGTGACACATTAACCTTTCTGATCCTTTATTTGCTACTAAAATGATAGTAAAAATAGTAGACTCTGAAATAATAGTGGTTATTAATACAACTTTAATATGCGCAATTCCAAGAATGTGGAAACTATCCTAAGATCAAATCTCACTGCAAGTGATTTTTATAAATATCTCCATTTATAATTAGACGACTGTGAATATTTCTTTCAGGCCTCAGGTTTTAACTAATGACAAAGAAAATATAAAATAGCCATTACATTAAATAAGAATTTAAAAACGTTCTTAGATACCCTAATCAGTAGAAAAAGTGATATTTCTGAAAACAAAAAAACCCATAAAACCCCCCAAAACCTCCAAACAACTAATATTCAGAATTGCCCACCCACCTTACAACCCTATCCTATGAAAAAATTTTTCCAAATTTATGTAAAGTGTGCCATGTTATTTCATATATGCCTATAAATTCTTCTTATCTGTTTATTTGAGATGGTTATGTGGGTCTTAAAAAGAGGAAATAGTTTGCTTCATTAGTAGATCCTAAACGACCAGAAGAAAGTTTTCCTTGCATTTTAATTTTCTAAATGCAGGAGGTTTAATTTAACATTGTAGCAACTGGATATTGTTATCTTTATTTTGTGAACTAATCACATCCGCTTAGCTGTAGTGAAAGCAGTTTACAGGAAGATTTGGTAAAATCAGAAATCTTGTCATGTCTGTAGAATGTATAAGATAGTGTGCTCTAAAAAGCTTCAGGTAAGATCACAATAACAACATAAGTCATCTGAGTTGATTGCCTCAGACCAATAATGCAGCTCTTAAAGAGACAGATGAATGACCTTCTTTTTCTGCTGGAAATAATTGTGGGATTCTACTTGATAATATAATCAGGATGAACCTAGGATATTGTATAATGGAGTCACATCATAATTAGAGATTTAATATATATAAATTCAACTACACCTGCTAGAAAAATCACTTAAAAAGTAGGCATCCTTTTCCTCTGGCCATTTTATTCAATGAGCGTGCGACCCAGAGAGAAGGGAGACGACAAATGTGCAACTTGCTGTCTCTCCAGCTGGTCTCAGTCCAATGTGTCTGAGGGTATCTCACCACGCTTAAGGTGATGCTAATATTTAAAGGTATGGAATTAAGAATATACATTACGGCCCCTAAATGCAAAATAGTTAGTTTCTCTAGAGTTCAGCTGAGAAAATAGCAATCTATTCCAAACCAAGAAATTGTGTCTGTGTTGGACTTATCTAGGCGTTATAACTTTAGGACAATTTAAGAGATTTTTCAGAGTAATTTTGGACTCTGGTTAATGCCTTACACTTTGACGTTTAGAAGCAAACCCTTCACTGTATGGCATTACCAGACACCAAAAAGGAGAAGGGTGAGAAGTGAGCAGAGTGGCTTTTACTCACGGTCGGCATCAGCAAACACAATGCAAGGACTTTTTCCTCCTAGTTCCAGGGTCACCCTCTTCAGATTGCTTTTCCCAGCAGCTTCTTTGATCATTTTGCCAACCTGAAATGGAGCATTACAAAGGAGGAGGCTTAATCTGCTCTCATGAAGGCAGGTTTTTTTAGTAATTTAAATTTATACGATGTTTATGCCACAGTTACGTTTCATTAGGGGGAAATGGCATTTTTCCAGATTTGGCACTTTCAGATACCAAAGACTCCTCCATCCAAGCATCAACGTATGATGGATCATGAAAACAGATATATTGAACGTGATAGCTGATCTTGATGTACATGGCTAGACAGGTTATTTTTCATTTTAATCAGAACTTCATCTTTCTTCTGATCAGTCTGACATATCATGATCCAACCATAATTTATCTATTTTGACTTTTCCTCCCTCTACTGAAATCCAGAAAACTCTATCCAGACAAAGTGGCGTATTTACCAGCCTTGAATCTCTCTCTGCTTCTCATTTATAATGAGACCCAAAGGTCTTACCCCGACTTGGGCTGCCTCCAATCCTACCCTTCCTTAGGGTCCAGCTCATATCTTACTTAGCTCCTCTTTGAAGCCATCTATGATGACTCAAGGTGAACATGACCCTGTCTTTCTCTGATCTCCAATAAGTGCCCTCATGAGGACTCGTTTCAGAGTTTCGCTTGGATTGTATTATTTGTATAAATATCAATTTCCCAAACAGATGTTGCCTCCCTGGTAGCAGTGACAATGTCCTATCGTTGCATACCTTTTCTCAGCACTATCTGTCAGAGTGGGCTCACTTAACTATTGATTAACTGATATCCCCTCTTCCCCCATGTCTCTCGCTCTCACTTTCTCATGCTGTCCTCCACACCTTTGAACAGTGGAGTTAGGAGAAAGAAATTGGGTCTGTGTTCTGTGCTGCTACTTCAGTTAGCTGGAATCCTACTGTTTTTTTTAAATTATTATTATTAATGCTAGTGGCCTCTCTTCAGAGAAAGAGTTTTCATTTTTTTTCTTTATGGATCACTTCCTATGAAGATTAGTTTCTGCAGTTCTTTATATTTTTCTCATTTCTAAAATCTGGCCTATTTTATAATTATTTCTTATTTATTTATTTAATATAACTATTTCTTTCTTATTATTTTTTACTGAAGTCTTAGTACACTAAAAGGATCTTTGCTTTTCTTTTTTACAAGATGATTCATTTTATCTTGCTTCTTTTATTCTCTGGATTTCTTTTCTTCCTCAACACATCAGATTTTAAGAAAAAGTTTCTATCTCAACTGAATAAAAGTTAAGTAGACGTTTGCTGAATGTGTGTTTAAATTTTGACTGTTGAACCGACTCCTACTGTGCATTACAGAGTAGAGCATTAGTTAATCTGCTAATGTTTTCATCTTATTTAAAATCTTCATGCACTAAATCAAACCCTTAAATGTAGGTTAATAAAAATAAACTAAAAGTAGACTGGCAATGGAGAAACCCTGTTTGAAATTTCTCTTATATCCCATTTTGGTTCCACAACATATTTCTTATGACGACTCTCAAAAATTGAATTTTCATTTGAGGTGATTACGAATTTTGTATTTTCTAGATAATAATCTTTGCCTTTCTCCCTTTGAATTCTCCAGATTCTTTCTATGCATCTTTCTTTTATTTTCTGGGGGTTTTGGGGGGGGGGGGGTTTGGTTTTTTTTTTTGTTTTTAGCTTAGAAAGATTTGCTGGAGAAACTTTATTAAAGCAGATAATTTTTGTCTTGCCGAAGGGAGTAAGATCAGAGGAATTTTTCTAAAAGCTACAAATGTCAAAAGAACTAGCATGGAGAATGGTTAGAAGTATGAGTGAGAAAGAAAGGTTACACTTTTACTTCGTGCAATTTCATTTGGCAAATAAAAGGTTTGTTTGAGTTTTCCCAAAGGCCTAGCTAAAGTCAAAATAAGGAAACATCAGTTTTTGCCCCATGATTTTGTTCCCTCACTTGGGAAAAAGTAAAATGTTGTCATTTTTTTCTCAAAAAGGTCTACAATGAAGAGAGGATAAGCACTATTTAGACTATGGTAAAAAGTATGTTCCATGATATTATGGCCTTGCCCTTGTGGGGCAGAAGTAGCAAATGCTCATAAAAATGTTCTAACTTAGCACATCCTGCACAATGTGGGTTGGATTCTGTTTTAAATGAATCTAATGGGACATTAAAATTCTTACCATGCCAGAAACATTTTTATAATGAGTGTGACTGCTACAATGAACCACAAAAACATAAAATCCATAGTTTGCCTCTTTCATGGCATTTGGCAAGTTCACTACTATCTGCAAAGCAACGAACCTGAAGCTAAAAGAGGACCCAGAAAGACTGATTTTTCTGTGTGGCTTCTAAAATCATCTTAGTTACACTTAATTCTTTAATACTCAGTCAGAAGTAGTTACTGTACTGGTTTCTGGAGATGAGAATGAATAAGATAGTCTTTGAGGATAGTCAGCAAAAGGGAGAGAAATACATAACAAAGCAAGGAGCACGTGCTATCATAATTATATGTCAGGGACAATGGGGGCACAGATGGAAAGTTTTTAAATTCAGGATGCTCGTGGGACTGCAGAGAAAGCCACAGAGGGCATGTGATGGGAGCCACATTATAGTAGGTGTGGCCACGCATGAGCAAAAGCCTGCGGGAATGAAAAGATGCATGGAATAATCAGGAAGTGATGGGGCAGCGATGAAGAAATATTTTGTGGAGAAGGGCCCTCTTCCCTCACACCTTATGAACTAGTGTGAGAAATTAAAGAGTGAGGGAAGGAACAGTAGAATGGAAATGACTCTAGAACATACAATAATCATGCCATTTAGTGACTATTCTGTAGGATGCTAAATGTTTTACTACTCATTAGCTTATTCAGTTTTATTCAGTACAACTCAATAAAGTAGATATTATTATTCCCATTTTACATATGAAGAAACTCAAGTTTCGTAAGGATACTTAACTTTTGGAAGACATACTGCTAGGAGGGGTAGACTTAGAATTTAAACCTAAATGTTTCCTGGTCTTCTCATATCAAAGTTTTTTGGGGGAGGGGGCAGGTAAAGTACCCCTAAAGTGCTGTAGAGGTTCAGGGATGAGCCAAGACAAACAGGCAGTGATGCCGAGATGGCATCATGGAACAGCAGCCTCTGGCTCAGACAAACTAGAGAAGTGTGTGGGATCTAGAGCAGAAGCTGTACGTGGCGTCCCTGTTGGGGAAGGTCTGCAATGCGAGGCTGAGGAATTTGTACCTTCCTGCTTTACCTCCTCTGCTATGATTTCAACCTGTGACTTCATCATTTTTTAATTTATTGCTATGTCTTGACCGTTACCAATTGTTTTGTCCACAGACTCCTGATTGAAGAATTGGTTTTCCCCTACCTCAATTAGGAGTTTGTAGAATGTAAACTGTTTCTATTCCATGTCTATGAAAAACAAGAAAAAATTATATATTGATTTATCTAGTTTAAAAAAGATCAAGAAAAATAAAATTTGATTTTCTATCACTTTAGTTCTCTATGTAAACTTTTCTTTATATTGGAGTGGCTAATTAGGAGTATAAAATAATCAAATTAGCCTTTCCACACTATCTGGAATGTTCTTCCTGTTTCTCTCTCCAGAAGGTTAAAAAAGTAACCATTTTCAACACCCAGAGCATTTAGAGAGCATTCAGCATCCCTCCTCTCCCCCATCCCTCTCCTTTGAAGTGCACACGGCTGGGGTCCTGCTCTTTAATCTTCTGGATAGCCAAACTGGAGCTACTGAGGCAGAAAAGTTAGGTTGGATCCGGGAAGCTGAGCTGCTGACTCCTTTTCAGAATGTTCAGGGAAGAGAGAGCCCCAAATAAGGAGCTAAGGGTGAGGCTCTGTGCTTTGATTTCCCTAATCTACAGGATAAAATTACAATTCATTCATACAAATCACTGTGGCCTAATTTATATTTTTTATCATAAACCTTACTAATCATACGACAAGGTCTAATCAGCCATATTTCTCGTCAGAGAAAGTAATAACATACTAAAAACAGTTTACTCCAGTCCTTCTGCTTTTGTAATAGGTATTTCGTTTCATCTCAACGACATCTGCTTATGTTCTATAAACATGTGTGAAGGCTAGAATAAGGAACAAATCATTAAAAGAACTTTTGTTTTAAGGAAATGTCAGCTTAAAAACAGTAACATAAAACATGCTTCCGACTGCTTCACTACTGGCCTGAGTAAATGATGTTACCTGTGTTGATCCTGTGAAGGCCACTTTGTCTACATCCATGTGAGAAGAAATGGCCGCCCCTGCAGTAGGCCCATAACCAGGGACAATATTCACTACTCCAGGAGGAAACCCTGCCTAAAAGATAACAAGTAAAATAGTTAGAACAGAACTGATCATTTAATTCTACAGAAAAAAGAGGAGAGTATGGGATCAAAGCTGCCTCTTTATGCTAATCTTATTATGAGTTTCTCTACAAAGAAAGATTCATGTAGGCGGTTTTATTATTTATTATTATTATTTCATTGTTTAGCCCACTTAAAATAACCTCAAGGGTTGCATTATTGAGGGACTATTTCTCCTCAGAGTAAGTCCATCTTTGACTTTCATAGATTATTGCTCCAATGATGGCTGTCTCAAATTTTATAATAGTAACTCAAAAAGATAGTGTTTGTAAAAGTGGTTGGTAAATTACTCACAAAGAAGGAAAACAATGTGTTTATTATCCATTCAGCAAAAATAAGAAGCTAAAGGGATCTTAACATTTTTAGTTTCTACCTGTTGATTGATCAGGGCATACCAACTAGGTTGCAAATTCCTATCAGGATTATTTAATCAGAAAAATGTTAGGTTAAAAATGGTCATCCCAGGGCTTCCCTGGTGGCGCAGTGGTTGAGGGTCCGCCTGCCGATGTAGGGGACACGGGTTCGTGCCTCGGTCCGGGAAGATCCCACATGCCGCGGAGCAGATAGGCCCATGAGCCATGGCCGCTGAGCCTGCGCGTCCGGAGCCTGTGCTCCGCAATGGGAGAGGCCACAGCAGTGAGAGGCCCGCATACCACAAAAAAAAAAAAAAAAAAAAAAAATGTCATCCCATTCATGATCAAGCTTCACAGATTGATTCCAATCCCAATTAAAGAATTATCAAGTATAGAGCAGTGTGGCAACTGAAACAACACATTGAAATTCCATGTTATTTGCATCAAAATGTCTCATTTTGACATCTCTTTTGCCTACTTTTAATTTGAAGTGAAGAATATTTTTAAGATATGGATTCAGATTTCCTGAATTTTAGATTTCTAGGGACTAAAGCTTATTTTTAAAATACTGGTATGATATAAAGGCCAATAACTTGTTTGCAAGAAAAAATATATTAAAACAGTCTAGATAGTTGATGAAAATAAATTTTATGTGCTCTTTTGTCAGTTTTTGAGCAGGAAGGTAAATGCAGAGGAAACCGTAATAGAAAAGAGAATATAAAGGTATTCCCTCACGGGTGAATGAGTTTAGAAATAATGTAGCCCAATGCCACAAGCAAGCATATTAGCTTAGAAGCCTCCAACCTTCGGATAGACCAGTTTAAACGAATTTGTAGAATTTCCAGGCTGTTAGTTGCAGTTATATACCAACTTACAGTTCAACATTTGAAAGAAAATCATAGCAATTTCAACATGAACTTGCATTCATGGGTGTTGGGCAAAAGAAATTTAAAAAGTGATCATAAGGTGGCAGTTGGACATGAAGCTTTTGGTCTGGCTTCCTGTCCTCCTTTGGGCAGAGAGGTTCATTTGGGTTGACTGCCAAAAGTCCCTGCCAGCAGCTATGCTTAATGCGTCCCCACTGGACAGGAGCCATTGGCAGATAATGTAGTTTACAGTAGCAACAGATGAAGTCTTCCTACTGTAAATCAGGACTCCTGAGTTCTTGCACATACTTTTTTTTTTTTTTTAAGATATTTGAAATACAACTTTATTCTAATTCTAAACGAAAAGAAATGGGAATGACAGTAACAAACAAGATTCCACCTCTCAATATCATCATGTGACTGTAGCAGTCTTATATTTGAAACTCAAGGAGGAAACAACTGTGTTCCAAAACAGCTAAATATGCAGGTCCAAAAAAAAAAAGGTTTTTTTTTTTTAACTGCCACATTCACTCCAAAGCCCATCCATCTCCTTCAGCATCCAAAGATTAAACATATTTTGATTTAGGAAACGTACCTCTTTTATTAAAGATGCCATGTGAAGAGCAGTCAGAGGGGTTTGCTCTGCTGGTTTCACAACCACTGTGTTTCCGCAGCTGAGGGCAGGCCCTATCTTCCACATGAGCATGACCAATGGGAAATTCCACTAGAAAGCAAGGTATAACAATGGATTCTTTGTATTGCTGAAAGCCACATTTGCTAATCTAACTTCCACATTATACACTCCCTGTAGATGTTAAACAAGAATTGTAGTAGTTTTGTTTAATCATCTGGTATATTCTAATTAAGTTCATTGCTCGAAGCAACTCATAAATGCTAAAAAAAACACCTCCAAATAAACTAGATACAGGAAGAGAGCAGGAGAAAGTCATAAAATTTTATCAAGTGCTGTTATTTTGAGTTCTTTTTCTACCAGGAAAAAAATCACTGCACGGTTTAGAAATCAAGCCTTACTATTAAATATATTGTAAGTTACCTGTAAGGGTTTAAAAAGTGTAATTATTCCTCCCTCCCTATAGGTCTTTAAATGTAACCATTTACCCAATAATAATATTTAGTAGTGTTTAATTCCAAGACAAATATCTTGCTAAAGACAAAGAAGTCTAGGGTCTGGAGGCTGACAACTTGGTTCACATCTCAGCTCAATCACTGAGCAGCCATGTGAATTCAGACAAGTTATATGCACTTTGTGTATGATTTCATCATCTATAAGTGCTGAAAACAGCCCTCTCTACTTCAGAAGTTTGTCCTGAGGATTCATAGAGAAAGTGGGCCAAATGTTTAATGCGGTGAATTGTTCATCACAGGCATACAGTAAATATTAACAATTCTTAGTATTCAGGATTATGTAGTTTTTATGGGTTTTATTGGGATTTTTGAACTAATGAGCAATTTCATTCAAAATGTTAATATGTGTACATTTCAATCTCATTGGAGCAGAAGATAAGTCATTGCCACTTCCTCATCTAAGAATATCAGGACATTTTATCATCTTTTGTTTGGCCTTTTTGGCCTTTCTGAATATGTCAGTCAGAGTGAAATCATTGATAGTCTCCTGTTTGTTGGACATAAAAGGAAATCTTCATGATTCTGCTTAAAATGGTACTTTCTCAAAGAGGAATGTGGAGTATCAAAGCCTCTTATCTGAAGGTAGGATATATTCCATACTGTGCTCCAAATGCCTCTGGCACAGTTTCTTCCATTTAGTTAAGAAATTTCATTCAATTTGAGCACTCTGGTTGCTACTATTCTCTATGTTGAGAAGTCCTAATGAGGATATACTGATAGAAAGTGTTGGAGAGTGGTCGGCCATACTATACTTCACTGAAATGCTTGGCGTCTTGCACGATGACCACTTTGCTCTGTACATGTAAAGCATGGGTCTTAAACAGAGTGCACAATACATCTTTTTAAAAACAAACCATAGAGTAAAAAGTTAAGGTTTGGTGATGCTGTATATGGAAACACACTCAAGAGATATGGCAGAATATAGGTAGGTTTCTGGACTACTAGTTCGTATCCAAAGGGTACAGCCACAGAGAGACCCAAGTTCAACAATTACTATATTTGTTCCACATTTAGCAAATATCTGAGCATTCATTTGTGCCCAAGAAATCTTCATTGACAAATGAAATAGAATTAGAACTCACTTTTTTTGGACTGAAAATTATATGAGAACAACTTACAGGAATGATTTGGCCACACACACCAATAGGCTCGTTTCTTGTATAAGTAAAAAAGTTTCCATCTGAAAAATAAAACACACAATCATTTATAGACAAATGTGCTTGATATTCACAGAATGGTGGTTTGGGGCTGATGTGAGAGGCGGGTATAGACAATAACTTTAAAAAAAGAAAAAGAGAACATATCTCTGCCTATTTACAAAATGAAAAACTGAGCCCTCAAATAGTCATTTGAAATGAGAGGAACCATAAAACTGAGTTAGGTCAAAGAAAAGAGGCACAATTGGAAAAGATCTGAACAATATTTATTCCATCTCTGGTCCTATAGGAGGGCTACTTTCTCAATCATACGTGTTCTCAGTTTCCTTTCTTTCATAATAAAGGAAATAAAAGGTGTGTAACTAAGAAAGAAACTGTTAGAGTTCTGTTTCTGATAGCTGTGAGTTCTACCAGTAATTTTTTAAGTGCATAATATAATTTAAAAAATAGTAAAATTAAAATCTAGTAGAATTAAAAAATATCTCCCTGTGAATGACAAGCCTTTCCTACTGGCTTGTTCTAAAAAGTCCTCTTCTTTTTGCCTACCAAATAATAAAAGCAAGCTCTCTTAATCTATGAAAAAAAATGCCAGAAGTAAAGGACATTTCCATCTGGAATTGATTGATTCATATGCCTCAAAGTTTGATGTGGTCATCCTGAGGCTGCACTGTGCTTTGTGTTCGTTCTAGCTTCCACACAAGTTTCCTGGCTATCATAGCAAGAAGGCTACTTATCAAGATCTATTTGTACTTTAAATGGTTTCTCCCATTTTATCAAAGGGTAAAGTAAAAGTTTCTGAAATAGCCACAGTTCTTGGTCCCATCATGGTCTCACTCTCCCCTTTCCACTACCTGGCTCTCACTTCTAACAAGCGGGATGCTCCAGTTAGATTGGAAATGCACTTCAGGGCCAGTCCTGGAGGGTGTTGTATTTCCATAGTCAGTACGTTTATATGAATTAAATTCTACTTGTAATGTTTTCCAACTCGATGCCTTTTCATATTCCTATCCCATTATGTGCATACTCTATTAAAATACTAAAATGCATACACATTCACTCACACAAATTCTTAAGCTATAAACACAGACCCATCTTTCTTTGAAACTATTTGAAACAAATCAATGTGAATTAGTTTGTTTAATTAGTCTGCTCTAACTATACTGAGTTAGACCAGGCACAGATGACCATAGCTGACTCATACTGGAACGTACAAAGAGGCTTAAATAATTACATTATAGAAAGGGTATAAATGTCACCATTGGAATAAAACCCAAATAAATAATTTCAGAGGCCAGCTCTGAAAAGTTTGAGTCCTTAGAGAGACGGCTGCTTAAATCAGTAATTGTGGGCATACGAATGTTCTTACTTTAATATTTTCTAAACTATCTATAGTGTTATCTTCTGCATGATTATGCTGAAACAATTTTAAAACCCATATCATGAATCTTAGCAGAACGTCCAGGTTCAGAACTGCATTGTCTCAAAGTCAAGAAGAAAATAATTCTGCCCTACTTGGTTGACATCTTTAAAAGGGAGAGTTTGGAATTTTTCATCTCTACAATAATCTCCTCACCCCTACCGTCACCCACAGTGGTTTCCCAAAGCTACTTACCAATGGGTATCGTGCGGCCCTGGATCTTGTCAGCCCAGCCTGCACAGTAGCGTAATGTTTTTATACAGCCTCCTAAATCCATCAGATATGCATTGGAAAATAGTTTTCCACCATTCATTGACTCCATTGTCTGAAAAAGAGATCACACCCCAAATCTAAACTTCCACAGAAATTTTAGATTAAAAAAATAGTCAATATTTTGAGTAATCGTGTGCTAGAGAATTTTGAAAATACTAGAAGAAATCCTGTAAGCAATCTTTTGTAACCTCCTCTTTTTAAAAAGGAGACTAAAAAAAGAGTTAAAAGGACTTGCTTAAGATTATACTTGCTTAAGGACATAGCAAGATCTGGGTAGAAAAGGTAGTGAGATTCTGGTTTCTAAACCCTAGTGCCCTTCTATCTCATTCTGAATGTCCCCCAGTGAACCAACTTTCTAGGAATTGGTCACAATTTGATATACACACAGCTTGTGAGAGTGGCACTTAGTCTGCTTAGTCAGATCGGAGTTCCAACAAGATTTCACTTACTGTATGATACAACTGTGTGTGACAATTTACTGTCAGTGACCATTAATAATGCCTCAATAATCATTTTTAATTTTTACATCCCATCTGGATATTCACACAAACTTAAGTAACCCCTGGATTTTTTTTTAATCTATGAGTTTTCTTCAACAAAATTTTAAATTGTGAAACTCTGAGTTTTGCCACTAATATCAAAATTATTGTTTGAATGGTCAGGCTGTAAAGTTCAACATTTTCTAGTCTAGTGCCCTAATGGTTCTTTTCCTCCTTTTTTTTTTTTTTTTTTTTTTTTTTTTTTTTTTTGCGGTACGCGGGCCTCTCACTGTTGTGGCCTTTCCCGTTGCGGAGCCCAGGCTCCGGATGCGCAGGCTCAGCGGCCATGGCTCACGGGCCCAGCCGCTCGGCGGCACGTGGAATTTTCCCGGACCGGGGCACGAACCCGTGTCCCCTGCATCGGCAGGCGGACTCTCAACCACTGCGCCATGAGGGAAGCCCTCCTCCTTTTCTTAAGCAGAACTGGAAAGACTTTGGGGCGTAATGTTCTGCTGGGGCAGGAGTGTACAGGTGATAAACTCTTAAATCAGTTCCTTATCTGTTGTACAGTCTTCTCTCTCTGCATTATATTGTATGCTACCTCAGAACTTAATCAAACATGATTTTTGTATGCTTACTCTTTTTTCCCCCCTTACAATCTTCTGCTGACAGAGGCAGTCAACATTCTGTAATTCACACATCGTTTAAATTAGGGAAGGCAAGTTTTAACAAATTCTGCTTTCTTCCTGCAGGATGTTTTGGTACTGTTGTTGTATTGTGTATAACTTCTAATTCCATATTTGTACATACTTTGAATTATGCTGAATCTTTGATTGGATAATAAATGGCCCTTTGATTAACTATAATTGCTAATGTTGATTTTAAAAAACATAAGCCTTTTTGTTGCCGCCAGTTAAGATTCTAAAGGTAGTAAAAACTTACTCTGAAATCTGATGTTGCTGTTGCTTTATGTTAAATTGGCTTCTCGAGGAAAAAACAAGGAAACACCTCCCCCACCCATTTTATGTGCTGATTCATATAACTGCTGAAATGTGTTTTAAAAAGCAGTATACATAAAAATAACATAAAATATAAAATAATATAAATATATAAATATAAATATAAATATAAATATATAAATATAAATATATATAAATATATAAATATAAATATATATAAATATAATATAAAAATAACATAAAATATAAAAATAAATTTTTATAAACACATGAATGGATTTTTCTTTATTATTCACTCTTTCACCTATAAAAAGAACTAATTTATTCAAGACCATTGTGAACATGTACATTTCAGGAAAGGAAAAAGTGGCCATTTTATTAACTGTCTTGGTGGGCTAGATTATGGAGAAATAAGGTTTATTTTAAAGAAATATCCTGGGCACCTTTAACAAACTCCATGAGATTTTTTCACTCAAGGAGTTCAGTGGTCAAGTAAGTTCAAGAAAGCCGGTATATTATTCTAGGATCTTCATGCTGCATGTGACCTTATTTTATAAAGGCTCAGAAATTCTACAATAAAGGAAAGAAACTTGTTTAATTTGATTTAACTCAGGGTCTGCCCTGGTGGCGCAGTGGTTAAGACTCCGTGCTCCCAATGCAGGGGGCCTGGGTTTGATCCCTGGTCAGGGAACTAGATCCCACATGCATGCCGCAACTAAGGAGCCCGCCTGCCACAACTAAGAGCCAGTGCAACCAAACTAAATAAATAAATAAAGCAAAAAACCCCAATGTTTAGACTGTAGACTCTATCCTGGGAGTAGACATTAACATCATCTAAAACCAGAGTGCAGATAACTTACTATCTGAGAATAAGCTCAATGGTACCATTCATATGCAAGAGCTGGTAGAAGTCTTTTTGTTTTATTTGTAGAGAGTATATAGTGAACACTAAAATCAAAACAACTCACCAATCCAAACAATGAATGCTTTCTAGAGATTTTGAGTTCTGCGTAGTTTGGTTAATACTCACTGCCAGGAGCAGACGATCTCTTTCGATTAAATCAGCCAACTTGTTTATTAGCCGTCCTCTCTCTGAAGCATCCATAGTACGCCATGGAGAGCCAATCTGAAAAGACTGTCTCGCGGCCTTCACTGCTTTGTCAACATCCTCCTGCAAGTCAAAGAATTCAATTCGTGGGCTAAATATATTAGCAAATCCAGTGGCAATAACCCTATAAAATACACTAAAACTCCTCATAAGCTCTGTGTCTTCATCAGCCTAATTCCAGCATAGTGTACAAACTCAACTACCATATATATATTGGAATTATACCTGCTGCCTACTCTTTGGAATGATGAGTACCACACACATAGCACATGCTTGATTTCCTAGAATAGAAATATTATATTTTAATAGTTCCTATCATTGGCGTGCTTACCATCAGGTAACATTACCATCAGGTAATGTTCTAATTGCTTTAAACCTATTAACTCATTTAATTCTCAATAATTTTATGAGACAGATACGTTCCCCATTTTACAGATGAAGAAACTGAAGCAAAGAGAAAGAGGAGATTTGCCCAAGCTCAGTAGCTGAAAGTGGCTGAACTGTGTTTTAAAAGGAGCCCAGCTGACTGTAGAGTCTTTGCTCTTCACCACTACATTTTACTGCTTTGGTGACTGGTTTGTCAAGAGTTCCAGGGAAAGCTCAAGATCTACAATAGTGAATATCTTCTTGGATCTCTGGTGACTTTATGGGCTGTGTACTCTCATGAAGAACCTACTGAAGGGTGAATAAGAACTGTGTTTTGCTGTTGAAGAGTAAACATTATAAACATGTGCTCATTCCTCTTGTTCAGAGGGAAAAAGGCACAGAGGCAGTGGGTCTGGTATAGAGAAAGGGCAGTATATTACAACCTCTCATTTCCCAACTAGGTACAAAGAGTTCCTTTCAATCCCTAACTAGGTAAAGAAGTCAGCTTCTTATTATTAAGGCACTGCTTAAAATTACATTAATTCAAGCAAAAGTCAAATAATTGAGTAATTCACAGTCTTCTTGCCGTCACTCATGTGTCCTCACTCACAGTCTTTTTTCCGAACTGGTTTATTCCTCCTGTTCTTTCCTAGTCTGCCTCAGTTAAATACTTTCCCTGGCCACTCATTCCCATAGATCTTTGTTCAGATCCCATTTGAGTGCCTATAGAATACCTCTACTACAAAAATCACTACCTCTTCCATTACTACTTTATTTGTCTTTTTTCCTTCCTCCATCAAATCAGTTGCAAACACTTTAAAGGCATAGATTTTCCCAATCTTCTTTTGCTTATCAGTCTGGTCACTACATGGAGCTATATAAGCTCCACAAATCATGGTACCTCTTCGGCCAGTGGGTTGTCTTTTGTGCAGGAGCCATAGTTTCCTTAAAGAATCTGAAGGGAAAATTGTCTTAAATTTTTTTTAATTACTCAAATTAAGCTGAACCCATTCAACGATGATACCTTCCCCTTTGTGAGGCATGGATCTCAGATTAATATTCCCTGCCTTTGATTATATTCAGTCAAGAAGTCCCAAACTGGGAATTCCCTGGTGGTCCAGTGGTTAGGACTCCACACTTCCACCGCAGGGACACGGGTTTGATCCCTGGTCGGAGAACAAAGATCCCACCTAGCGCCACCAAAAAAAAAAAAAAAAAAAAAAAGTCCTAAACTTACAAGTCTGCATATTAAAATACAAGAAAAGTAAATTATTTTTACATTATTTATCACCACACTAAGATGATCTTGGCCCAGAGGGATATTTTAGAAGTATAATTTGGTCTGATTAAGTGATAATATTATCACAATACAGACTACAAGCAAACATTCTTTCACTGTAACCATCATACACTTGTGTATCTTTTCTTTTTAAAAAAATTTTTTTAATTTAATTTATTTTTTTATACAGCAGGTTCTTATTAGTCACTTGTGTATCTTACTGTCTAACTTTTGAGAGAATAGTGATTATATACAATAAAATACATGTATTCTTACTCTCCCTTCCTGAGAAATATATATACAGTCATATTTTGGGCATTCAGTTAATCACACTGATTGATTATATTTGGACATTGTTTTATGCCATAGGTTCTCACCTTTTCCAAATTATATTGGAAGAGCACTGTTGAAAAAAATTAAAAAGCAAACCACAAGAATCTGAAATTGCCAGCATGATCTGTGGATACCACAGCTTATAAAATACATGCTGCTCTGTGTTTAAAAAGGTCTGTGTGACACAGCTTTCATTTGGATCGTTCTTCTCAGTGTTCCATCATCAGCCTTAGCCAAATATGGTTTATCATAGGCATCCTGGCCTCTCAAAGGGATATGGAATAATTGGCTTCAAGACAAGGAACTCTGCCATATGGAAAATATGTTCCTGGAGAATGCTGCTATAAATAAAGATGTTTTTGTGGTTATATCCTTTGGCTCATGCTCCTCCTTTTCTCATATATTTTATCTTGCTGGCACAGAAATAGAATAATGGTAGTTAATATATAGGTCTGGAACAAAACAACCCTGATCTGAATTTTGGTTCCTCACCTATTAGCTATGTAAGCTTTGAAGCATCCATCTATTCATTCATCCATCTATCTAAAGATTTGCTAAAGACTCTATTCTGTAGCATTCTTATCATCAGGCTGCCAACGATAAAGTAGTGAAGTAGAGACTGGCCTTTTGAAAATCCCAATTGTGTGGGAGAAACATACAACCAGATAATCACATCATTATTATAAACCATGAGAAATATTCTGAAGTGAACTATATTGTGATATGACTTCTCTCACCTTTGGTTTTCTTATCTTTAAAATAGGGATAATGTACCTCATGGAGTTGTGTTGAAGATTAAATAAGGTGACACTTGAAACACGTTTTCTGTGACAGACATTATGTTAAGTGTTCATTAAATGGTAGTAAGTGCTATTGGAATCAGAGCAGTCAAAACAACCTTAAAATAACTATCAGCAGCTGTAGTGTGTTTTAATGCTTCCTTTCAGTTTTCACTGCCCTGTATTATTTTAGGCTGTCATTATCTCGTATTGTTGCTAGCCTTCCTAAGTCTATTTTCTTCTCTCCCCAAACTGTCTTGCCTATTGCTACCAGGCTAATCTTCCTCAAATAATTTGACCTTATCACTTTCCCTTTCCAACATTTGCAAATGCTCCCTTTGCCTTAGGTCAGACTTCTCTTTCTGATTTTCAAAGCCTAGCATTTTGGGGCCCCACTTCACCTACTCAAACTTGTGCTCACATTTTTTCTACTCTGTCTGGCCCAACTACTTCTCACCTTTGCTCCTATTATTCTCCTCGCCTAGAATGTTCTACCAGCACACCCCTTTCCTTTCAAAATCCTACATATTCTTTAAGACCCAGCTCAAATATCACAACCTACCTAAACCCTTGCCAGATTAATCCAGCTTGATAACAGCTACTAGTTAAGAGCTTACTAAGTTCCTGGCACTATGCTAAACCCTTTATAACCCCACAGTTACTGCTGTAGTTAAGCATCACAGACCGTGTTTTATAGGACATGAAATCTAGCAGATAGTAGAACCAAAATTTAGTCCCAAATCTGACTTCAAAATCCAGTTGTATAGCTCTTCAAGGCTATCCTGATAATCTCATTTGCAATGAATACTCACTGCTATCTCTATTATAAGCTATAATACTTCTTACTATTTGGGTCTACAATAGGCAGGTTATAAATATTTAATAAGTTTATTATGCATCTTATAAACTCATTATGTTACATTGATTTTATATAAGGGTGCTCCTTATATAAATAATTTTCTTATATTGATATTTACAAAATAATTCATATCTTAATTGATTCCATTATATAACAAAGCTTTTACATTCACCAAAACTATTAGGCATAAAGGGTTTTTGTAAATTATTATTATTATTATTACTATTCCAAGACTACTATTTCTTGGATTTTTAATCCAGGACTAGCATTTCCAAGGACATAATTTTTTAACTAACTAGAAAACAATTTGATGCCATTAACTCAGATTTTCTACCATCAATAATACTTTTACCTTATAGTGTTTAAAATGTTCCTTTTTTGAAAAAAAAAAAAAAAAATGTTCCTTTTTTTGAAGTAAGGGACCACAAGTTGAAGAGATGAAATTAAGGAAGGACTGAACTCTTCCATCCCTCCCAGACCGTGCATTTCCATATTAAATTTGTTCAGATTTGGAGAAAGTAGTTATCAGACTAGTTTTACACCTGTCATAGGCACTTACTTTAATGGACATTTACTTTTATCCCCACCAATTATTTGTTAGGTCATGCTTTAGTATTAAAAGCAGTTTTCGGGATTAGTCAATATAGCCCAAAAGAGCCACTGAAGTGAAAAGAAAACAGTTCCCACCCCCATCTGTGCTTTTCTTTGTAACCTGCATTTGTTCTTGCCCTTCCTCCTTTCTTTATAGTACCATTGAAAGGCGGTATGTAGCCCATTGTTAGCTCCATTCTACTCATCAATTAAATCCTTAAAACCTCTTGGCTCATTATCTAAAGAGTCAGTTCCAGAATATTAGGTTTACTGTGACCATGTAATTTACTAGATTTGTACCTTTCACTAAGCAACGTTGGAAGTTACTATACGTTTGTCAGCAAAATTGTGAGAACAGCAATAATTATTTTAAAACAAGTGCTGGTAGATCATTTCAAAAAAGAATATGACGACAAGAGCACTGGATCTTAAGCAAACAGTTGCTTACTATGGACAGTTTATACCATAAACAATCTAACGTGAGAGATCAAGTATCTAGCCAACTCCATTAGCATGGTGACCTGATTTGAAGCTTTGCTGGACTTTAATGAATGTTTTTAAACCACATTTGTACAGACAGTTCTGCCCTACTAAGAGCAGGAATAATTGTCAATAAGCAGAGAGCAAATAGATATCAAATATTTCTAAAGCTTCAGGTGTGATCATCAGCTTTCCCTCACTACACTTTAGGAAGAGTGTAAATCTCACCAATGATACCAAGAAAAGTCTTCAGATTGCCTGACAAGATTTCACCTGGAATTCCACGCACAGATTTGTTTTACTGAGGAAACTAATCTCAGAAGCTAGTGGCAAAGCAAGATGTCCAAGGCCCAAGAGCTAAAGCATCAAGAATTGTTTTTTTCTTTCGTTAATGCAAACTGCACACAGTTCTGCAGTCTCCATCCTGAGTGGCATTTATACCTCTGGAGAGAAAGCATAGGCAGCTGTTAGGGGCTCAACTCTGCCCTCATCTTGTCCTTTATTGCTTTTCCCACCTCTTCAGGGTTGTCAGAGCCACTCAAGCAACTAGAAGGACATTTGAGGTCACATAATGCTGGGTAAACCTCTAGAAGTCTCTGATAAAAACTATTCTTCTTTATTGAATGTGAAGAATCAATTTTTCTCTTATTTCTGGGAATGGCTAATAGGACCCAGTGTTCTGGGTTTCCTAGAGCACATTGCTAGGGATCATCAGTATTTTTCTGCCTAAGTTTGGTCTTGTGCCATTTCATAGAGATGCAGAGTGATTATCATAGCACAGTTACCAATCATCAGCTTTCTTACCTGTCAAAACCCATGCTTCCTATTAAATGCTAACACCTGAGAGGAGATACAACTTATGGTTTAATACATTAGTTCAGTGGTTCTCAAAGTGTATTCCCCTACCCTCACCCCAAACAGCAGCATCAGCATCAGCTAAGAATTTGTCAGAAATGCAGATTCTCAGGTCTCACTCTAGAATTATTGAAACAAACTGAGAGTGGGTGGGGTCCAGGGATCTGTGTTTAACAAGCCTTCCAAGAAGCTCTAAAGCAACCAAAATTTCAAGAATCACTGCTTTAGTCAGTAGTCATTTTAGTACTAGATTCCTAAGGTAAGGTGTATGAGGTATATGGAAACAAAGCTTGATGAAGGAGAAAATGATTTCATTTATCCATTATCTGTAGGGTGTTAGATACCATGGGCATAAAGGTGAGATGTAATGTCAATCTCTACAAGAAGCATACTGTCTCAGACAAATTAACCAATAAGCAGTAAAACACAAGGGTTAGAATATAAGTATAAGTGATGTTCTGTAATGACATAGAAGAGAGCAATTCTACCTGCGAAGGTTAGAGAAGGCTTTAAAGAAGTGTAATACCCATAATGATTGAGGCTACATTACATGCCTGGCACTGTTAAAACACTATGTGTCTTCTTATTTAAGCTCCCCCAAGTTCTTCCTATCTCCCTGTTTTGCACAAAAAGGAACAGGAGCTCAAAGAGGGTAAATGGTAAATGCAAATATGGAACTTCTGTGCCCTTACCACAGATGGTGACTTGAACTAGGTCCCAAGGACTGCACTGTGGCTGTGGCCCAGAGGCAGTGATCAACATGCAATGTTTGGGGCATGGTAGTGGGCACTGTAAGGTTGGAACTCTTACATTGATGAGGAAAAATGGAAACCAGAAACAAAGGTTTCCTCCCCCGCCCCCAGAGACAATGAGAAGCCCTTGAAGAATTTATGCACGGGTGAACTCTGGTATATAGAAAGTGAAAACTGAAAGCAGGTGACATGTGTCTCCATTCTATGTTGCTTCTACTTCTCAAGCTGTTGACCCCTCTGTCTAAACTCTGCATCCTTGCCCCTCGAGGCATGGGTCTTATTTCTTCTGATAACACTGCAACCTGAATCCAGGGCCTTTCCTAACTCCCAAAGAGCCCCTCAGGTCTATCACTATTTTCAAAAAGGTTTGCAAGGTGTAATACCTTGAGATTAGTTGATTGGGAAGAAGATAGCAAAAGAATGGAGACAGGACAGGAACACATGATTGCTACCATGAACTGAACATAGTGTCGAAAGTAGTATTATCCTTGGATTTTGCTGACTTCATCTTCCAATAAGTAGTCTTTTCATGCAGCAAAATATTTTACCTCTTTATATCTTAACATGACAGAAATTAAAAGCTTGATAACATCTGGACAGCTAAAGACCAGAAAAATCATTTCAAATTAGACCATATGCTTTTTAAGGTATGTGTCCAGATAAAAATTCTGAAGGCTTTTATACTCTCATCACTCCCTGGCCTATTTAATATTACCCTCTCTTTTATAATAATCACAAGGTAAGGCAGTAGCCCTGCCAGACACAGGCTCCGGGGACAGAAGCACAGCAGCTGAATGCTGATTTCATTATTTATTAGCAATATCTTCTTGAGTAAATTACTCAACCTTTTCATTCTGCTGTTTCATCATCATTTATAAAAGTGGCTAACAGTAGTACGTAGGATTGCTTTGTGTATTAATTTTTTTTTAAATTTGTATTAAAAATTATCATTATAAAAGTTAATTTTTGTTGTTAGTATTATTAGCTAGCAAGCAACAACACTTAATTCGTGATTCAATTTAAGTCACTTTAAAATTCAATTTTTAAGGTACTGATCAATATAAATTCAATGATTTTTAATGAAATAACTTGGCAATGTATCATTACAAAAGTCCTATATTAAGATTTTTTAGTTTCCTTTTGCAACTTAAAAAATTTTGTATGAATAAAGGATTTCTCTGCCTTTTAAATGTATGACCACTCACTTCATATGCAGTCTATTTGCACAATAAATACAGACACTATTTCAATTGAAAAGCAAGGAAAATAATATGAAAAGAATCACCACACCCAGAAGCACAAGCACAGGCTCATCATCATTGCATGACTAGTGAGTACCCATTATGTACCAAGAACATTTCCCCAGATGACGTGGAAACCATGTTTTCATGACATGTCTATTTGAACATGGAAGGAGGTTGGGAGCTCAGAATGGTGGCATAAAATGGAACTAGTGTTATAAAACTTACCTTATCTCCTTCTTCTACCTCGCACAGTTTCTCCTCAGTTGCAGGATTAAAGACCGGAAATTTCTTGCCACTCACTGAACTATGCCACTCATTGTTTATGAAGATCTGCAGAGAAGGAGAAAAGATAAATAAAAAGGTATTTAAGGGCAGTCAAGATGGCGGTGTGGGAAGGCACGGAGTTAGCATCTCCCCACAACTAGGGTGACTGCCAGCTGCTGGTGGGGGACTCTGATGCCCAAGGAGACAGGAGGAACCCTAGAGTGAACCGGGAGGATGTAGGGGGACTGAGGGGGGAGGAGAAGTGGAGGCCAGACAGGATTGGTGCCCCTTAGGCGGGGGAGATCAGGAGAGGCAGGTGGGAGGGACTCTCCAGGAAGAGTTGGGGAGGAGCAGAGGGTGATTGCCTGGCCCACTCGGGCACAGGGAGCCTGCTGAGCTCCTAGGTTGATCCCCTGCCCTCCAAAGCCCCCTCCAGGCCATGTGTGTCCTTGGGGGCATAGGAGGGAGGCTTGGGGAGATCAGGGGAGGCAGGCAGGAGGGGCCCTCTCAGACCCCAGACAGAGGAGCAGTAGAGAAGAGGAGGGCATTCGCCCCACCCACTCGAGCCCAGGAAGCCTGCTGGGCTCCCAGGTGAGGTTCCCCGCCCTCTGAGACCAGGGGTGGGGGGCACACCTGTGCCCCTTCTGTTCCTTGAGCCTAAGCCCCACCCTCCCATGCCCCCAGGGCCTTTTCCAGCCCTGTGGGTCCTGAGCATTGGCCCCACCCACCATCCAAACCTCACCCTTGCTTAGGCCCTACCCTCCACAGCCAAGGCCTTACCCCCCTTTTTTTTTCTTTTCCCTCCTCCTCTTTTTTACTATTGTGGTACTGATGTACCTTCCAATTGTTGATTCATCTGTATTTTTATTTTTACATTCTTTCTAACATACCTGTTAGTTTCCTAGTCTAATTTTATTTTTTACTTTGTTATTGGTTTTGGCACCCCATGCAGCTTGAGGGATCTTGGTTCACGGAGCCCGGGGTCGGGTGGAAGCTCCTGTAGTGGGAGCTCCGAGTCCAAAGCACTAGACTAACAGAGAACCTCAGACCCCAGGGAATATATTCATCAGAGTAAAGTCTCACAGAGGTCCTCATCTCAGCACCAAGACCCAGCTCTACTCAATAGCCTACAAACTCCAGTGTTGGAAGCCTCAGGCCAAACAACCAGTAAAACAGGAACACAATCCCACTCATAAAAAAAAAAAAAAAAAGATGAGACGGCAAAATAATGTCACAGATGAAGGACCAAGATGAAAACCTACAAGACCAAATAAATAAAGAGGAAAGAGGCAATCTACCTGAAAAAGAATTCAGAGTAATGATAGTAAAGATGATCCAGAATCTCGGAAATAGAATGGCAGCATGGACTGAGAAAATACAAGAAATGTTTAACAAAGATCTAGAAGAACTAAAGAACAAACAAACAGAGATGAACAACACAATACCTGAAATGAAAAATACACTAGAAGGAATCAATAACAGAATAACTGAGGCAGAAGAATGAATAAGTGAGCTGGAAGATAGAGTGGTGGAAATAACAGCTGAGGAGCAGAATAAAGAAAAAAGAATGAAAACAATTGAAGACAATCTCGGAGACCTCTGGGACAACATTAAATGCACCAACATTTGAATTATAGGGGTCCCAGAAGAAGAAGAGAAAAAGAAAGGGTCTGAGAAAATATTTGAAGAGATTATAGTAGAAAACTTCCCTAACATGGGAAAGGAAATAGTCACCCAAGTCCAGGAAGCACAGAGAGTCCCATACAGGATAAACCCTAGGAAAAACACACCAAGACACATATTAATCAAACTAACAAAAATTAAATTCAAAGAAAAAATATTAAAAGCAGCAAGGGAAGAACAAAAAATAACATACAAAGGAATCCCCATAAGGTTATCAGCTGATTTTTCAGTGGAAACTCTGCAGGCCAGAAGGGAGTGGCAGGATATACTTAAAGTGATGAAAGCTAAAAACCTACAACCAAGATTACCCAGCAAGGATGTCATTCAGATTCGATGGAGAAGTTAAAAGCTTTTCAGACAAGCAAAAGCTAAGAGAATTCAGCACCACCAAACCAGCTTTACAACAAAGGCTAAAGAAACTTCTCTAAGCAGTAAACACAAGAGAAGAACAAGACCCACAAAAACAAACCCAAAACAAGTAAGAAAATGGTAATAGGAACATACATATCAGTAATAACCTTGAATGTAAATGGATTAAATGCTCCAACCAAAAGACACAGGCTCGCTGAATGGATACAAAAACAAGACCCATCTATATGCTGTCTACAAGAGACCCGCTTCAGACCTAGGGACACATACAGACTGAAAGTGAGGGGTTGGAAAAAGATATTCCATGTAAATGGAAATCAGAAGAAAGCTGGAGTAGCAATACTCGTATCAGATAAAATAGACTTTAAAAGACTGTTACAAGAGATAAGGAGGGACACTACATAATGATCAAAGGATCAATCCAAGAAGAAGATATAACAATTATAAATGTTTATGCACCCAACATAGGAGAAATTCAATATATAAAGAAAATGCTAACAACCATGAAAGGAGAAATCAACAGTAACACAATAATAGTAGGGGACTTTAACACCCCAATTACACCAATGGACAGATCATCCAAACAGAAAATTAATAAGGAAACACAAGCTTTAAATGACACAAGACCAGATAGAGCTAACTGATATTTACAGAACATTCCACCCAAAAGTGACAGAATACACTTTCTTCTCAAGTGCACACAAACATTCTCCAGGATACCTCACTTCCTGGGTCACAAATCAAGCCTCGGAAAATTTAAGAAAATCGAAATTGTATCAAGCATCTATTCTGACCACAACGCTATGAGATTGGAAATCAATTACAGGGAAAAAAAAACATAAGAAACAAAAATACATGAAGGCTAAACAGTATGCTACTAAATAATCAAGAGATCTCTGAAGAAATCAAAGAAGAAACAAATGACAACAAAAACACAACGACCCAAAACCTATGGGATGAAGCAAAGGCAGTTCTAAGAGGGAAGTTTACAGCAATTCAATCTCACCTCAAGAAACAAGAAAAATCTCAAATAAACAATCTAATGCTACACTTAAATCACTAGAGAAAGAAGAACAAAGAGAACCCAAAGTCAGTAGAAGGAAAGAAATCATAAAGATCACAGCAGAAATAAATGAAATAGAAACAAAGAAAACAATAGCAAAGATCAATAAA
>NC_041222.1:38998649-39000188 GCF_002837175.3 Physeter macrocephalus | reverse complement strand
AGCAAAGGTCAATAAAACTAAAAGCTGGTTCTTTGATAAGATAAACAAAATTGATAAACCCTTAGCCAGACTCATCAAGAAAAAAAAGGGAGAGGACGCAAATCACTAAAATTAGAAATGAAAAAGGAGAAATCACAACTGGCACTGCAGAAATACAAAGGATTATAAGAGACTACTACATACAATTATATGCCACTAAAATGGAGAACCACAAAAAAATGGACAAATTCTTGGAAAGGTACAATTTTCCAAGACAGAACCAGGAAGAATTAGAAAATATAAACCTATCACAAGTAATGAAATTGAAACTGTGATTAAAATCTTCCAACAAACAAAAGTCCAGGACCAGATGGCTTCACAGGCGAATTCTACCAAACACTTAGAGAAAAGCTAACACTGATCCTTCTCAAACTCTTCCAAAAAATTGCAGAGGGGGAAACACTCCCAAATTCATTCTACGAAGCCACCATCACCCTGATACCAAAACCAGATAAAGATGTCACAAAGAAAGAAAACTACAGGCCAATATCACTGATAAACATAGATGCAAAAATCCTCAACAAAATACTAGCAAACAGAATCCAACAACACAGTAAAAGGATCATACACCATGATCAAGTGGGATTTATCCCAGGGATGCACGGATTTGTCAATATATGCAAATCAATCAGTGTGATACACCATATTAACAAACTGCAGAATAAAAATCATATGATCATCTCAATAGATGCAGAAAAAGCTTTTGACAAAATTCAACACCCATTTATGATAAAAACTCTCCAGATAGTGGGCGTAGAGGGAAACTACCTCAACATAATAAAGGCCATATATGACAAACCCACAGCAAGCATCATACTCAATGGTGAAAAACTAAAAGCATTTCCACTAAGATCAGGAATAAGACAAGTATGTCCACTCTCACCACTCTTATTCAACAAGGTTTTGGAAGTCCTAGCCATGGCAATCAGAGAAGAAAAAGAAATAAAAGGAATACAAATTGGAAAAGAAGAAGTAAAATTGTCACTGTTTGCAGGTGACATGATACTATACATAGAAAATCCTAAAGACGCCACCAGAAAACGACTAGAACTAATGAATGAATTTGGTAAGGTTGTAGGATACAAAATTAATGCACAGAAATCTCTGGCTTTCCTATACACCAACAACAAAAACTCAGAAATAGAAATTAAGTAAACACTCCCATTTACCATTGCAACAAAGAAAATAAAATACCTAGGAATAAACCTGCCTAAGGAGGCAAAAGACTTGTACTCAGAAAACTATAAAACACTGATGAAAGAAATCAAAGATGACATAAACGGAGAATATACCATGTTCTTGGATTGGAAGAATCAACATCTTGAAAATGTGTATACTACCCAAAGCAATCTACAGATTAAATGTAATCCCTCTCAAACTACCAATGGCCTTCTCCACAGAATTAGAACAAAAAATCTTACAATTCGTATGGAAACACAAAAGACTCTGAATAGCCAAAGCAATCTTGAGAAAGAAAAACAGAGTTGGAGGAATCAGGCT
>NC_041222.1:38872796-38997741 GCF_002837175.3 Physeter macrocephalus | reverse complement strand
TGTGGCACATATATACAATGGAATATTACTCAGCCATAAAAAGAAACAAATTTGAGTTATTTGTAGTGAGGTGGATGGACCTAGAGTCTCTCATGCAGAGTGAAGTAAGTCAGAAAGAAAAAAACAAATACCATGTGCTAACACATATACATGGAATCTAAAAAAAAAAAAAAAAAATGGTACTGATGAACTTAGTTGCAGGGCAGGAATAAAGAGGTAGACTTAGAGAATGGACTTGAGGACACAGTGTGGGAGGGGGAAGCTGGGGCGAAGTGAGAGTAGCCTCGACATATATGACTGGACACTCTAAAACTCTTACAGGAAAACATAGGAAGAACACTCTATGATATAAACCACAGCAAGATCCTTTTTGACCCACCTCCTAGAGTGACAGAAATAAAAAAATAAATAAATAAACCAATGGGACTTAAAAGCCTTTGCACAGCAAATGAAACCATAAACAAGACAAAAAGACAACCCTCAGAATGGGAGAAAATATTTGCAAAGGAATCAACAGACAAAGGATTAATCTCCAATATACACAAACAGCTCATGGAGCTCAATATCAAAAAGACAAACAACCCAATCCAAAAATGCGTGAAAGACCTAAACAGACATTTGACCAAGGAAGATACAGATGGCCAAGAGGCACATGAAAAAATGCTCAACATCACTAATTATTAGAGACATGCAAATCAAAACTACAATGAAGTATCACCTCATGCCAGTCAGAATGGCCATTATCAAAAAACCTAGAAACAATAAATGCTGGAAAGGGTGTGGTGAAAAGGGAACCCTCCTACACTCTTGGTGGGAATGTAAATTGATACAACCACTATGGAGAAGAGTATGGAGGTTCCTGAAAAAAAAACTAAAAATAGAACTACCATATGACCCAGCACCCCACCACTGGTCATATACCCTGAGAAAACCATAATTCAAAAAGAGACATGCACCACAATGTTCATTGCAGCACTCTTTACAATAGCCAGGACATGGAAGCAACCTAAGTGTCCATCGACAGATGAATGGATAAAGAAGATGTGGCACATATATACAATGGAATAGTACTTAGCCATAACAAGAAACAAAATTGAGTTATTTGTAGTGAGGTGGATGGACCTAGAGTCTCTCATGCAGAGTGAAGTAAGTCAGAAAGAAAAAAACAAATACCATGTGCTAACACATGTAGTCTGTCATGCAGAGTGAAGTAAGTCAGAAAGAAAAAAACAAATACCATGTGCTAACACATGTACATGGAATCTAAAAAAAAAAAAAAAAAAATGGCACTGATGAACTTAGTTGCAGGGCAGGAATAAAGAGGTAGGCATAGAGAATGGACTTGAGGACATGGGGTGGGAGGGTGAAGCTGGGGTGAAGTGAGAGTAGCATCGACATATATACTCTACCAAATGTAAAATAGTTGGCTGGTGGGAAGCAGAAGCATAGCACAGGGAGATCAGCTCTGTGCTTTGCGATGACCTAAAGGGGTGGCATAGGGAGGATGAGAGGGAAGCTCAAGAGGGAGGGGATATGGGGACGTGTATGCATATGGCTGATTCGCTTTTTTGTGCAATAGAAACTAACATGGTGGGCTTCCCTGGTGGCGCAGTGGTTGCGCGTCCGCCTGCCAATGCAGGGGAACCGGGTTCGCGCCCTGGTCTGGGAGGATCCCACATGCCGCGGAGCGGCTGGGCCCGTGAGCCATGGCCGCTGAGCCTCCGCGTCCGGAGCCTGTGCTCCGCAAAGGGAGAGGCCACAACAGTGAGAGGCCCGCGTACCGCAAAAAAAAAGAAACTAACATGGTATTATGAAGCAGTTATACTCCAATAAAGATCTATTTTTAAAAAAGGCATTTAACTATGCAGCAAACTTCGGAAACTCTTTATAAACTTAAACTAAAGCACTACAGAATGCATAGGTGAAGCCAATGTTACAACTTCACCTCCCTCACCTACCTGCCCCCTCCAAGAATATTTTAGCTATTTAGGACATTTTACACACACATTCACAGATACACACACACGCATGCACACATACACACACTAAAATAAGGTAATACTTTAAAATTTCACTAAGATATGAGGTCATTTAAAGAATAGAAAATACAGACTGGAGAAGACAATCTAGAAAAAGATGCTGTTATCTGAAATAGCCATAAATTTGAGGTAAGAGCAAAGGCTTGAGTGGGCTTGATCTTTATGAATCACTGTCTATTTTCTACTTCAGATTCTGAACATGCTCATTTTGGGCTACTGGTGATTTGGTATCATAAGTGACTATTTTCTGATCCTTTATTTTACTGTCTTGGAAGTAGCCTGAGGGAGGATTTTAAAAGAAGATTGCTTAGAAAAAAAATGGCTAGTGACATTTTTTCATTGACTTTTTAAAGGCATAAGGGTTTCATTCTCCTTTTTAACAGATTATCTAATAAATTATTTGTCCTCAATTGAAATCAGGTACTAGATTTCTTAGTGCTATCTATGCGAAAGAGACCCGCATCTGAAGAAACAGAAGGATCTAGAAAATAATGGAATTTTGTTTTTTGTACACAATAAAAAAATAAGAATATTAAGAAGTGTTAGTATGTCATCATTTAAAAAGTCTGAGTTTCAACTTTTGCAGCCCTGAATTTGCATTTCATTATGGAAATTAATAGAGCTTTGATATTCATCTTTTCATAGAATAAAAACATTTGATGAGGCCAAATTAAGAAGTACTACTTATGTGATGAATAAAGTTATGTTTGTCTGTTTTTCTGGTTTATCCTCAGAGTAAAAAATTCCCAGCCAAAGTGTCCAAGGTGTGCAACACAATCCCAGTCCTCAAGTGACCTTAACGTCAGTAAGTAACTCCTAAATAAATAACTTAAAATTGAATCAAAGAACCTAGAATCCAGTAGCTACATATGGGTAAGTAAGATCTATAATATTCTGCACATGAGTACACTCTGATATTTTGATTTGCTAAAAGACAAGGGGAAGGATAAGTTTCCTTCTTTGCCTGTTCCTGGCAATATAACCTATGTATTTGGAGGCGTTCACAAGAATTGTGGTGCTAGCCTGGAACTGACAGGAAAAAGATGTGAGCGTGAATAAATAAAGGGGGAGGGGTGCAAAGCAGTTCAGATAAAGAGACTAGACGTCCAAAGACACATATATGGAGGTTTGAGAAAGATAGAGGTATCAAGAAAATCCTTGTTTCTCTGATAGGGTAATGGAATACAGACGAAGAGCATAAAGCTCCTATTAGCTGCCAAAAAAAACAAAAAAATATTGGCATCTTAGTTCAACTTGAAGAAAGATAAATTCAGATTAAAACTACTGACTTGCTCAACGTCTCTTGGAGTGAATCAGCATTCTAGCTATCAAAAACACATTTTATGGAATCCTGTAATTACTCTTAAAGAGTATTCTCTTTCATGCGTCTTTAGCCTTTACCTCTTATTCGTCCCCGCACGGGATCGCTGGGAAGCAGCTCAGTCTAAGTGTCCCAAGTTCAGCTCACTGTCATCTCTAGCTTTATGCTGCTCTCACCTCCAACTAAAGTTCTAAAACTTGCTCTTGCATTCTCTCTCTCTTTTACATGCACACACACTTTCCCTCTTCTGTTAATGGCACACAAAATCCCTACTCATCCTTTTGTATCGCTATGTTTTACACTATCATAAAAAAGCTTTTCCCTGTTCTCCCTGCCCCCCACCTCTGCCTAAATGAAATTTAATTTTTACCCTGTTAACATAACCTTCCTAAGCCAGGCCAGTTCAAATTGTGTCCCCTCCTCAGAACAGTTAGATGGTTCTCCATTCTCAAACTACTGAGCATGGCATTTGAGGTGTCTTATGGTTTGGCCCCAATGTCCTTTTCTAACCTTTTATCCCACTCTTTCCTCAATTTACCCTTTATTTCAGCCTCATTCTACTGTCTCAAATACCATGCATTTTTTCTCCTCCATACCTTGATTCATTCTGTGCCTCAGACTGGAGTTTCACTATTTTCTTCTCCTCATACTTCAGACTCTTTTAAAATGTCATTTCCTCATGAAGATTTCACTAGTCTGTCCAATTGGATTTAACCTCTTTTTTTCTCTTTCCTAACATAGCATTTTAATATCCTACTATTAAATTACTTATTATGTTCTGTTTTGAATTAAAGCTAGCTATCTACATATCAGCTCATCAAATTATAAACAGAAAACTAAAGACATCGTGGTACTTGCTCTAGATTCTTGAGCCAGCCTTGCAAAACTTGATTCAGATTCACTCACAGATGTCTAATTCTGCCTCTTCTCTGCCCTAAAGGTAGCATCCCCTCCTCCAACTTTATAACTCTAAACTAAGAGAGCACAAAGTCTCACCCTGTCAGAGATAGGCCCAGAATTCCACTCTTCCACAGTATAATTTCACCAAAACTCTCATAAAAAGAAGAGACAGAATGTATTATATTTTGATAGGCCTGTGGTGAAGCTTTCCAGCTCCCACCTAAGTCCTCTCACCCTGATAATTTGTGGTTTCAACTTTTCAATAATACGCTCTCAATATATTATAACTTATTTTAATCCCTTCATACAATCTGTTTTGGTGAAAGAACCATTACAATATGTATGTACCATCTATTTTTATTATCAGGCTCTTGCATTTAAACTGTACATAAAACTCCCCTTTCCGATTAAAGTCAGTGAATATTTTGTAAATGAGCATTAAAGTAAGAACACAAATTTATCTGTCAGCCTCCAGGCAACTGAAGAGATCAGTTGTAGATGATCCCAAATTACCAGCAACTACTCTGCATTATTCAGTTTTAACCTTTAATAAAGGAAAACACAGTGAACTTAATTTTTGTTTGAATTTGTGCTTATACTCACATAATCCCAAATGGTCACTTTTCTTTTATCAGAAAAGTGTTTGTCAAATAATGTGTAGATAGCTGAGAAATACTCTGTAAGGTCATATGGAAACATGGAAGATGAGTGAGCTATGGCCCCTGCTTCCAAGTGGTTTATGATCTAAGAGGAGAGTATATTTATATCAAGATCAGCCAGTAAAGAATTAAAGATTGTAGAGTACAATGATCAAAGCAGTGCTTTCGTCAGTAAATTGCAGAGTGAAACTCATGGAAGAGAGGCACATGGGCTGGAAGAATGCAATCTGGAAGATAGGATTGGTAGAAAAAAAGGGAAACAAGGAGCAGAACAAGGGAACCCTCTTGGGGTGTTTGGAACACAGTAGAGAGATCAGCCCCAAGCAGAGAGTTCCAGTGCAAACAAGTCTTAGGTAAGTTCCAGCAGTGAAAATGAAGCCAGTTTGTGCTGGATCTCGATACCTGAGTGACTCTATTCTGGATGTCATAAGGGAGTGACAGGATCAAATGTATGCTTTAGGAGTATTGACTTTAATATACCCAAAATGGATTTGAGGAGCACAAAGAGTCCAGGGGATTTGCCCGGAGACCATTTTAACATTCCAGGCATGACGTCTTAAGGCTCTAGAGGAGGATGACATAGCAGTATATTCTGCAAGTTATGAATGATACACATTCTCCCCCAAACAGCGGCCTTGCAGCGTAAAAACAAAACTCAGCACAGATAATGAAATGAGAGTCAAGCATCGTACCATCTTTTTCTTCCCCTGAGCTGTGGAGAAGTTATTGATAGGGACTATGTTAATCATCTTTTTTCTGTTTTAATTTTATTGGGTTTATATTTGCCTTCCAGCCAACTGTGTGACTGAATGTTTTTGAATTACCATTCTTCCTGTAGTTATATAAAATGGTTATATGGAGATTATAGGTTAATGAATGTTTATTATAATGATTATGAAACCTATTTTAGGCCTGTTGAAATGATCTATCATGGTTACAACCTCATTTTCCATTTGCTATTTGCCTTGAGCAAGTTTAGGGGGAAAAGGATCACGCTATAAAAGTAAAAAAAAAAAATTATTGGATCCTGTTTAACCATTATGTTAACTATATTCTAATTATGAATTTTGGACTCAGGATACTTTTGAATAATATATATGTGCAGTAGACTCAACTTACAGTTCACAATATTGATGGGAAATTATAGATGCCTATTCATACTCTTAAACTTCAAGTGGTTCTTATTTGGGGAAACAATCAATGGACATGTTGAAGCAACTTGAAAATTGATTTTTACTCTAAATTTTAGATATGTCAGATTGTAAGAGATGCATTACATAACCTTTGATAAAAAAAAAAGTGGCTGTTTCCTGAATGCAGTTTAGTGTCCAACAAAAAATCATAATTTTGAAGGAAAAAAAGGCTTTCCTGAGGAAAAGTTATTATATCTTAGTGTGTTTAGTATAAAGCTACAATTCTAAATAAATAAGCACTTTCTTCAAAATATGTCTGGCTTAGATCAAGTTAGGTTTGACTAATAGGCAAATAAAACCTATTAGCCTTATCTGCTGATATGAGATTTTTGGAACCTGTTGGCCCCCTCCAAAAGTCCCTCGGGGAGCCCTAAATTCACATTATCTCTGTAGGACTGCAACCTGGCCAGCAGCTCCAGATGCCGTAAGAGAAGCCAATGCTTTCTTGGTGGCAGAGAGATTTTAACAGATTTCACATTTTCAACGTACAAAGAATTTCTTTTAAGTCATGCCAAGAGTGAGGAAGTTTGATGAGATTCTCCATTTTATGTCACCTGTGTGAAATTCCAAACCTGAGAGCCTGGGTCTCAGGCATGTGAAGTGATGGGTACTGTTGTAAACGTATAGGAAGTGATGGATGCTGTAAATGTGTAAACTTTTCTCAGTATTAGGAACCTAAAAAGCACCAGAGACCCTGAGGGTGGGGAGTGGGGGCAGGGAGAAAGAACAAGATGGGGGTTCAATAATAAGAGAGAGAGACTGAACAAAAGTCAGGTGTTAAACATTTAAAAGAACCAAAGCTAGATCTCTGGCAACTACTTTTAACCCAAACCTGAGGCTGCAAAGCAAAATGTTGAGACTCAAAGTAAAAAAGTCTAAAAGGAAATTAAGGAGGAAATAACAGATGGGAAGAAAATACTTAACTGCAGTCAAAAGAATGAAAACAGAATGAGGGGGTGACCAAAAGAAAAGTAGGAGAAATAAAATTTTCCTTTCATTTCTGTTTTACATTATAGTCTGAGTTCAGTAACATGAGTGTATATTCTTTCTTGTTCTTTGAAAAACCTTTCAGCCTTTTCAATTCAATTAGGGGAAAAGAAAAGATGCTAAAGCATTTCTGCTTTGAGCCACAACTTCATTTTGTCCCATAAATGACAAAAACCCTCGTCGATAATTTCCATACATCATATATACCCTATATCAAAGAGGTAAGATGCAGAAGCACTAGAAAGTTCTGTATGTATTTAATATTTAACAATTATCAAGACCCAATAAGATAATTGCTCGCATATAAGCCTTCTTCCTTCTAAAGAAAGTGCCAAATCGAGAGCATAATTCAGTTGTTTGATATTTGCATTCCTTTGACTTCTGAAAAAGTATTGGGAGAGCAGTGGAAATAGTTAATGGGATCTGGGTGAGGGAGGTAGCTGTTCAGGCAAAATTTTAAGAACTGTGCCGTTTTTGCAGACCCCCAGCCAAGAAATATACATTAATAATTCCAACATTACAATAAGGCATCAGGTAGAGATATTATAACATCAGAAATCAAATATTAGCAACACTCTACATACCTTGCAAGCAACGCTAGTGTTTGTGGGAACTTTTTTTTTTTTTTTTTTTTTTTTTTTTGTGGTACGTGGGCCTCTCACTGTTGTGGCTTCTCCCGTTGCGGAGTGCAGGCTCCGGATGCGCAGGCTCAGCGGCCGTGGCTTACGGGCCCCGCCGCTCCGCGGCATGTGGGATCTTCCCGGACCGGGGCACGAACCCGTGTCCCCTGCATCGGCAGGCGGACTCAACCACTGCGCCACCAGGGAAGCTCTTGTGGGAACTTTTGACAGACAGACACACACATACATATGCACGTGTGTATACTCCAAATAAATCAGTGTGATGAAATCCAGTTTACACAAATATTTACTTTTCTGATTTGTAGATTAGCAGTGGCTCTTAATTAAATGTTTAATTATGAAGCAATTATTGCTCCTGTTCTTTTGAACATAGCTCTATGTTGCCACTTAAATCTGGTAAATGTGTAATGGGTTTGACCACAATTATAATAGCATTATGAAAACACAAACCACCACCACCACCCACCCCCCCAAGCCATCTAATTGCTACTCTGAGACAGGCTTATGGCCATTTTATCAACGCCTGTATTCCCATGAGGGTTCTTTTTGGCTGATCTGGATTATATCATCCCATAGATTACCCATGCCATTTCAGAGGCGCTAATCTAACTTTGGGTTGCTCTTCAAATGAATTGTTTCTCATCCTCTTCAAGAGTTTTTCTCACCCTGCCCCCTTAGTCTGACAAGTAGTTAATGACAAATCCATTAGGTGAAGTCCAGTTTAAAGAAATCATGTGAACACTTGTAGTCCTGAGAGTCCTCATGAAATGGGAATAACACCCTCTTTTAGGGTATGTGCTATTTACTTTAGGATTTTGTTGATTAGGTTTTCCTGAAGCCAGGCAGATGCCAGAGAACAAAACAATTTGCCAAGACACTGTCTTCAGAGATGAGCTAAAATATTGCATTCTTAGAGAATGTTTATCACCCAGGATCAAAATCAATAGTTGGTTTCATCACTGGTTTGTGGCCATGATATAGTTCTTGCTGGACTCAGGCACTGAAAGAGAAAGTAAGTGCTGTGACCTGGCTGGGTGTGAGTGAGTTTCTGGGAGAAATAGGAAGTCAAGTCCCGAAGTAATTAGATGGTGATCACTGTAGGTAAGTTAAAAGGCTGACCCAAAACTTTTAGACAGTTGCTGTTGGTCAATGGACCATGCTTTGAGTAGCATCAGCAAAACCTTTAAGTCTGTTAGAGATGCAGAATTCCATACTTCACCTCATACCTACAGCATCAGAATCTGCATTTCAACATGGTCTCTAAGTGAGGCACTTACACAATCAAATTTGAGATATACTGCTCTATCTAGAGTATCTTCTTTCTATTAGTCCACGTGTTTAGGGATCTAGTGTCCAAATCATCTCTCTTCTTTTATCATCCAAATTTCCATTCTCTCTATCGGATTAAGGAATGAATGATACAAATTAAATAACAGGTGCAAAAGCATTTGTTAGAGACGATCCAGTGAGATTCAAATACTACTGTTTTTGGTATTTAGGAAAAATATGAAATCATGTGGAAAAGAATCAGATCTGAAATAAGATTCAGAATCCAGTTCATTCTGTGTTTGCCTCTTAAAAACTGTGTGACCTTGGGCAAGTCACTTAAGCTGAGCTTAGGTCCCTCAGCTCTAAAATGGGTCACAAGTAACATCTTCCCTAGCTTCTTCCCGGTGGTTAATTATGAACGTCAAATGAGACCAGCAGATGAAAGTAGTTTTGAACTTTGACAAGCAGTACAAGTCTTTGTTCCACTTACATTGGCAACTGAAAATTTTTAGAATTCTAGGAGTCATCTTGGGAAGGAGAGGGTTAAAGAGAGCCTGGACCAAGGAGCTAATAAGTGCTGGGCACTTTCCACAAATTACCTCACTTAATTCTCACAGCCACTTTCCAAGGTAGTCATTATTATTCCCAATTTACAGACAAGGGAACTGAAACTCAAGGAGATTAGAAGCTTGGCCAAGGTCATATCATTAAATAAGTAGAAGAGCTAGAAATTGAAGCCGGGTTTATCTTGTTAAGCCACTGCACCTTGCAGCCATCCAGCTATTTGTTCAACTGCTTCCCAGCCAAAAGCAAACAAAATATTGCTTCAGTCAGAGGGGACTTAAAAAGATTTCCTAAATGAAAGCAGTGCCATGGCACAATCGTCTTTGTCTTCAACATAAGTCCTGTCCTGTTTTGAGCACCCCTCAGTGGTTTCCCTCAAATGAAATCCATCAGGCAGTCTGGCTGGAGCCTCCATCTCAAGTCTTATCTCATCCATGCTCTCTCTTCCTCACTTTATTCCGGCTATGTTTGCCTTTTGATTGTTCTTTGAATATACCAAACTCTTGTCTGCAGACGTCCCTGCACGTGTTATTACCTCTGGATCTTTGTTTCCCCACTTTCCATGGCCACCTTATGCTCTGCATCCCTCAGGTGCCCCTTAATTGTCCCCTTCTTAAAGAGGCCTTCCCTGATACCTCATCCAAAGTAAGCTCTTCCCCTCATATTGTCTCAGCTTTGTTTTCTTCTTTTTAGCATTTACCACAATTTGTGATTAAAGTATTTACTTACTTGCTTCCTTCCTTCCCACCCCACACCCTGCAGGAATATAAGCTCCATGAGGCAAGAATCATACTAGCTTTCTTATATCATAAGACCTAGCACAGAACAGTCATTCAATGATTTGTTAAATAAAGGGAGGTAAAATGAGAGAGAGGAAGGGAAAAAGGGAGACATGAGTGAAGAGAGTGGAGTATTTGGAACTGCATGTGGCCTGAATTTGTTTGTTGTAAGAATTTAAAAGGAGATAATAGTAGGGGAAAAAAAACACTTAAAATTGTGCCTAGCACATAGTATTCAATGATTCATAACTCTTCTTTAGCAAAAATATACTTTAACCCACATGGGTTAAACAAGAATACCAGAAATCTCGGAAAATATCTCCTCCTCTAACCAAAATTTATTATTCCCTACGGGTTGAAGAAATGCAGTTCACGTAGAAATTGCACACCTATGTCAAAGTCCTCTGCATCATGGTCTCTCCCAGCCCAAAGGCCGCCTTTTCAATCAAAGCAGAGAGTCTGTTTATTTCCAACCTTTCTTATTGTTCTCCTCTTTCTCTAAGTTGGTGGCAAACTTCCTCCTGTTGGCCTGGGAACAGCGGAGCGACAGCTGGAAAGCCTCATGGGCATGTCCCCTCCAGTAACCAGGAATGGACAAATGAAAGACAGAATAAAGATAGAATAGGATGTCAGCAACGCCATGTCCCAAAGTAGTGATGTTGGTCTTAGACACGTCACTTGTTGGCTGAGGGCTGAGACTGCCAGCATTCCAAGTCTAGCTTTGTCATTCACTAGCTGTGTAACTTAAGCCAAGTTACTTAGCCACTCTGTTCTTCAGTGTCCTCATCTACAAAACAGGAATAGTAACGTCCTCATAGGGTTATTGAAAGGAGTAAATAAAATCATTGTAAAGGACTTGAGTAGCAGTCATTGGCACAGAGTAAACACAATGAAACTTAACAATGATATTTCCTGTGTGTGGGGGTGTGGGGGTGTGTGTGTGTGAAATGTAATTAGCTGATGAAGATCTTTTCTAGCATGAATAAATCATTATTCAATGAGTTACATTTAAGAGTCAAGTTAAATATTTTGGGGTTTGAATCCTGTCTGAGAAAGCTTTCTTCTTGAATTTTCTATTTGTCTTTTAAGGTAGAAAACAGTGTTATGAAGGGAGAATGGAAAACAAATTTACCAAATCCTGTAAGAGAAAGTTCTTGATCCCTGAAATCCCAGATCAACCCCTGGAACTTCGGTCCAATGCGGTCCTGTCAGGTGGGGCATGACTGTGCAAGAAGGAGTGACTGAAAGCCTTGGAAAAGAGAATGAGATGAGAGGGACACTCGTGGGAAACAGGTCTAGGAAAGGCTGAGTAAAAGAAGGCTCTGGAAAATTGGAAGGGATTCAGAAAAATAAATAGGACTAGGATAGCTAATGTTAATCGATCACTTCCCATGTGCCAAGCACTATTTCAAGTGCCTTAAATGCATTAAACTCATTTAATGCTTTCTTCCACCTTAGGAATTCCTATTTTCCATGTAAGGAAACCAAGGCAGAGAGAGGTAATGTAGTTTGCCCAAAGATCACATAATTTCTGAAGAACCTCATCATTTAAAAGCTCAGTAAAAGAGATGAGTTGGCAGATGTAGGGTTTGTTTAGAATTGGAAAGGGGGAAAATGAGAATAGAGATGAAATCTGAGTTTGTGTGCATTTATAATGATGTTATTGCGGTTTTAAGTTCTAAAAACTTTGGTATCATTTTAGAAAGTATTTCTTAAACTCTGATCTCTGTTTTATGCACCTTAAAAAATTAAACCGACTGTAGTAGAAAATAAGTCATAAGAGACAGTCCTGTCGGGTGGGGCATGACTGTGCAAGGAGTGACTGAAAGCCTTGGAAAAGAGAATGAGATGAGAGGGACACTCGTGGGAAACAGGTCTAGGAAAGGCTGAGTAAAAGAAGGCTCTGGAAAATTGGAAGGGATTCAGAAAAATAAATAGGACTAGGATAGCTAATGTTAATCGATCACTTCCCATGTGCCAAGCACTATTTCAAGTGCCTTAAATGCATTAAACTCATTTAATGCTTTCTTCCACCTTAGGAATTCCTATTTTCCATGTAAGGAAACCAAGGCAGAGAGAGGTAATGTAGTTTGCCCAAAGATCACATAATTTCTGAAGAACCTCATCATTTAAAAGCTCAGTAAAAGAGATGAGTTGGCAGATGTAGGGTTTGTTTAGAATTGGAAAGGGGGAAAATGAGAATAGAGATGAAATCTGAGTTTGTGTGCATTTATAATGATGTTATTGCGGTTTTAAGTTCTAAAAACTTTGGTATCATTTTAGAAAGTATTTCTTAAACTCTGATCTCTGTTTTATGCACCTTAAAAAATTAAACCGACTGTAGTAGAAAATAAGTCATAAGAGACAACGATGTCTTTTGTTAGGATGAGAGGCAGTCTCAAGCTTGAGAGGGCGTGTAGTTCTTCTACCATAGTTGTAATAGTTTTTGGTTACTCAATTTTGCTTGTCTCTTCGCTCCGCCTTGCCCTAACGACCAATATATTCTAGCGATAATAAAGACGGCCACTAAAACAGTGGGAGAAAAATAATAAGAGTTTAATGGCTAGCTATAGAAGGTAATTTCTCAGACACTATAAAATCCTTGCTTATTTGGTTTGCAACCAGGAAACTTAGTTAATAACCATCATTTTCCAACTCCTCTTGCAAGTGCAAATCCAATACAATTCTTCAGTGAGGCACAGTAAAAAGAAAATGCAAAGGCATTTGAAAAAGCTCACCCATTTAGATTTAATTACATACATAACTGGTGTCCTCCCAAGTGTGAAAATGCTGTAACCAATAAATCAGACAATAAAATGGTATCTGAGCAGAACAGATTTGTAGAGAAGATGTGTGAGCAATCAAAATTCCCTGACTTGCACTGGGCACTTTTACCCAGAAAAGTTCTTATATGCAGAGTAAATTCCTGCTCTTGGAATCTTGCCTCCTTTTGAACAGGAAGGTCAGTCAGTTTCCCTAGAGGGTGTTCTTGTGTAATGACTTTTAAGTGAACAGGAGACTTTAATCTTAAAATCATCTCTATGTGTTAAAGAATCACTAGATCTGTGTTTGTATGTTAGATTTTAAGGACCATCTCATTTGTCTACTACTGTTTCTCATATGTTTAATTAATAACTACTAAATGAAGCTTAATTCAGTGGAAAGAATATTTCATACTAGATGTCCCTGGAGATTCACATATAAGGAAGACTGCAAACTTCTGCAAACCAAATTTTCAAAAAAAGTGACAGGCAGACCACCAAAATATCTTCCCAGGTAGTATAGAAAAAAAAAAAAAAAGACTGCTATAACAGTAAGGGTATAATTCAATCATTGCCAATGGTTTTGATCTTTATGAAATGAATGCATTTTTAAATGTACTTACTTTGGATCGAAATTTCTTGTGAATGACAGAGTTAAGAAAGTTGGCAAAACTGGAGTCTTGTTATCTTTTGGGCATAACTTTGCCAAGTGCAAAATTTTTGGAGGGTATAGTCTCATCGCATTTTTCATATTCCCATTTGGAATAAAATCAAACCGACAAAAAATATTTTCCCTTTTAATAACACCTTGTGAAAATAATACTTTAATACACTTTGTAGCTGTTGGTCAACCATGTTAAAGGCACAATCTGATCTCTACAGACACTTTCCTATGGAAAATAGGCAGTCAGCTGAACAACTTCCTCATTTGTTGTGCTTATGAAAATGAAAATGTAACAGACTTTAGGATTTCAAAAGCATCCGTGGTCTCAAGTAAGGAAACAATTTAATAATAGCAGGACTTTATCATTAACGTATAATGCTCTTGGTTTTTCATTGGTTAATTCAGACAGGAAAATGGCCCTCCCTGAGTGGGAATAGTTCCTTTCTTACCTTCCTTTCTGCATCACACCACAAAGCTCACTTTTTAAATGATTTTGGTTAGATTGGTTTTGTTTGTTTTATTTGTTTTTCTGGCAGTTCTAGGCTCTGACTAGAAAGCAGGAATGTAGCAGTGTGAAACAGGCAAAGTTCAGAGATACTCTTGATCGACTCAAATAGGATCCATTTCCTCCTTCTCCCTAGCTGTGGATTTTTAAATCTGGGTCTGGCTCCTGCTCTTGTTTCTGTAAATATTTATCAGCTAACAATTACACACTGGCTCCAATGGCCGCGAATTTGGCTGAAGAAATAAATAAGAATGCTTTCTTTCCCCAAATATGCTAAATAATGCAAGTCCCATGAATTTTTTTGTAACTGGAGTTTTCTTCATCCAACTATCAGACTGAGGTCTTTCAATTTTGACACTCATTTGACATATATAAAAATCATGTTACTTCACTATGCTCTGTTTCTCTCTCTCTTTTTTTTCCTTTTTTAAAAAAATTCCCATTTGTTTGTCTGTTTCCAGTAAGTTTCTCTAGTAAGTATTTGCCTCTCTTATCACACATACTAGGCTCTGCTGAAAGTTAATAGAACTGCTTAGTAAAGTCCCCTGAATCCTGCCACGAGAACCTTTTACAACGAAGAGAATTCCTTTCACTCAGAAATATTTTAAGAAATAAATTTATGAAAAGTTGCCTGATACAATTTAGAATTCATTATTTGATCAAGACACTAAACCCAGACCGGCATTTTGCAAGCCTTTTATTTTTATATTTGCAAAGGGCTCTTTACACAAGTTTACTTAAATTGACCTTTTATGCTTTAAATAAACGTAGTTTTTATAAAACTGAGGCAAAGCAGCAAATAGAAGTTGTACTAACCTTAGTATATTGAAACTTCAAATTGGTGAGTGGGACAGGTACATCTGGCATGGCTGAGGACGACATTTCTGGTTCAGCTCCTGGAACACAGGTGACAGGCTCAGCGATTTGGTTCTGATAGAGCACTTGGCTTTATTTGTTCCTTTTTATCTGCATGGGCTAAGGTTTATTTGCATACTGGGATATGATTGGATGAACAAACTGGGAGCAAAAAGAAAACGACACTACTTATTTGTAACACCTAGGGCAGGAAGCCCTTGACTTTAAACTTAAATCCTTAAGAAACCAGTGCTACAGCATTGAAGCTGCATCTGGAGAGAGGGCACTATTTGCAGACGAATTAATTTACAAAGCCGAAACCTGTGATAAGGGTACGAAGCACAGCTGCTCTGGCCACTAAGGCCAGTTATTATTTTTTTGGCTTTTCATGCTTTTTATGCTGCTGTGAAACTTTCTGTTCTCTGACAGACTTGGAATCAGAGAATTCGAGGACTGAAAAATAATCTCAAAGGGCACTTGTTCTCAGCAGAGGCTGGTGAGTCGAGGACCCTGGCCAGGTGTCTTTAGGACAGTGCAGTCAGAGAATCAGTCCATGTCCCAGAAAAGCAGGGTGCTGTTTGTGGAAGAAAGGCCCTCTATAGAGACCCTACCCCAAGTCAGCTTATTAAAAAATCATACCAATCAAATGTATTTTCAGTGCTTGGTAAGTAGAACTACTAGGATTTCAGGAGCTCTAAATTATCTTTATTTAAATTATCTTTATCTTTATTTAAATTACCTTTATCTAAATTATCTTTTATATGTGGGAACAGAAAAGTTAGCAGGATTTTTTTAGAGAACTCGGACTGTGCTGTCACACAGTCACCACAATAGCAATATGGCAATATCGTCTGCTAAAACTCATTTAAAATGAAAGTAACCTCTGGTTTTGGAAGTTGGCTGGTATTTATCAATCATGGATGCAGGCAATTGTACCAAGAGTGAATTTAAACAGGACTCCCAAGTAATACAAGTGCTTAAAATGAAATTAATGTTTCAAGTTGGGAACATTCAAAAAGGACAATTTTTAGCTGTACTACTCCCATTTTAAGTACAATAGTTTATTTTATTGAAACTCTAGCAAAAGCTACAGTCAGAACAAGATGGAAAACTTTGGATGCTCTTAACTGGTTACTAAGAATTAAGAACAACAATTATTTTTTCCAGTGAAAAATGCCAGCTCCCCCAAATATGAGATTTAGGTAGGGAAACTAAGGCTTATTGAGTAGTTACTCCAAATCAGGTGCAGAAGCCTTACTTTCTCTTTCCTTCCTCACTGGGTTTCCCATTTTACAGACATAGAGTAAGTAGCTTGCCTATGAACACAATCCTGAATTTCATTTCAGGCCAGTCGGACACTGAAACCCTGGCTCTTATTCCAATTTATTCTCCTTGCCCTCCTCTCCATAAGAGAATTCCCAGATGGGCTTGAGAATCGGCTGTTTTGGTTCTCTTAAGTGAGTAGTCACTCCTCACAGGCACTCAAGCTTAGCCTTTTATTCACCTAATATGGGGGTCAGCAAGCTTTTTCTGTAAAGAGATAGTATTTTCCACTTTCTAGGCCAGATAGTTTCTGTTGTAACTTACTCAACCCTGCATGAAACAAACTACAGGCAATCAATACATTAAGGGGTGTAGGGTGTTTTGCAATACAATTTTATTTACAAAAACAGGAGGCAGGCCAGATTTGACTCATAGGCAGGCCCCTAGATCCTAAGAGAACCATCCCCAAGGTCCTTGCCTTCCCTGTGCTTCACTCTTGAAGACCAGATAGAAACTTCTGTGCTATTTCATCATTTTTGTCTCTCTCTCCCTTTCTTTCTCTCACTCTCAATTTCATTCTTTTTGGAAAATTTAATTGTTTTCTCTCTTAAAAATGTGTTTCGAATTAAATGCACAATTACTCAATAGCTGTTACATAACTTGCAGAGTGGTGTTCTGGCCAGGCCCAGACAGCTGTGTTTTGCTACTTTCTTCTTCTCTCAGCTTTGCAGGTGTTTGTGGAGTCAAACACTTGTCCAGGCGGTGAAAGCTCAAAGCTTCATAACACATCTGGTGTGTCATCTCAATATTTTATGCTCATCCTTAATCATATTCTATTGAATAATTACATAAGAACAGGTCCCTTTATGCCAGATATTACTGAATGTAGGTAAAAGGAACAGCTTTGGAAACAGGTTACCACACCTGCACATTAAATTTTAACAAATATTTACCAAGTATCTTCTATGAGTAAAGCATTGCGATTAGAGTATCAGGAACTCTCCAACCTTAATCTTACTTGAAGGGCAGATCTCTTCTGTCCAGAAACCACAGGGCCTGAGATCTCTATTTCTGAAGTAAGTATCATCCTGCCCCTGGAATTTGTCTTGTAGAATAGTATATTCTTAGGAGTGGTTGTATGGGTAAAAGGCCTAGGAGATCACTTTCCTCCCTTACAAAGTGGCTTTGGTGAGAACACAGGGCCCAAGAAGCCCCACTTCAAGACTGGACCCAATCGTGTATATTATTATATACAATATATATTTGTATATTTTGCCAGGATTATGCAGCAGAGGAGGGGCTGGAACTTGAATTTGGGATTAATAGGTGAAGGATGTTTAATCTTCCTTTCTTTCTTAGGGACACGTTAAGTTACACACACACACACACACACACACACACACACACACTCACCCCCACACTCACCCCCCCACACACACACGCACGGCAGCGGGGGGATGGGGAGAGGAGCATAATTTATTTTTATTTTGAATGTGACTTCTTCCAGTCCTTTGTGAAAGCTGTCATTATACCAAGAAATATACAGACCAGGTATTCAACCATTGCTGAAAACTGCTGTCTCATTTTATAAGGAATCTCTCTAAAACTCCATTCAAGCCTTAGTCACTGAAAAGCTAATGGAGCCTAACCTTCTCCCACCCACATGAGTAATTGAAATAAAAACCATTTATATTTAACAAACTTAATTGTATGGTAAAATAAAAAATAGCTGATTTTCACATTTTCTGATTTCAAAATCCAGGATCAATTTGTTGAACTTCTTTTGCTCAGTGACATCTGCCATCCCCAACACTTCATTGTCACCTTCAACATTACTGGGTGAGTCTGCCAGGTGGTTAATCCAACAATGGATATGTCCCTTTGCTTTTGATCACTGCAATTTCAACAGACACCACATGGGCTTATGTGCCTATTTGGGTTTTAATAATTTGGAAAAAGTGGATCTTGTATGTGATGAGAGAATATGTGCTCAGTTGGCAAGTTGCTATTAAAAATGGAGGTGGAAAGAGAATTCGAGTATGTGAACATATGTGTTTGTGGGCTAATTTCTGTTCATCTGATAATCTTTTCCAGTGGCGCTATTTTTTTACCTCTGATTTCCCCTGCTCCTCACATATCCTATCATTGCTTTCTCTTTGTCCTGTGTTACTAAGATGGCAGATGTCCCTCTTACCTGATACAATGAGGACACTAACTAATCAGTAGGGTCACTAAAAGAAATAGTAGATTAAATCCTCTATAAGACAATTATTTCACTTTAAATAGGTTTTGCTAAACTTCATGGGCCAAAACCATTTCTTAGAATTGGGTCTGCTGCTAGAGTTTGAAATAACCTTGCATAAATAATGTTCACATTGTTTTTGTTTCCTCAGAGTGCAGAAAGAATTTTAAAGACATTAAAGACATCTTTGAGGCAATCTGAATGTAGACTACTTCGAGATTTTTATGCATTTTAAATTTTGTTACAATTGTCTTATGCACAGATTATTATTATTATTATGCCAGTGTGTTTAATAATTTGACGAGATTGAGTGTTTGCATAACACTCAGTTTTGTTTTCATAGAAATCACTTTCCCCTTCCTCCTAATAAATCAACAAAGTAAATAACATTTAATTTAATCATGTGGTTGAACTACTAGGTTCATGTGAATGATAAGATTTTGGAGCAAAGAGACTTGACTATTGCTAAGCAGACAAGATTGTGCCCAAAACTGAGTGTATGTAGACATGAGTGTCAGTACTAATTTTTTTCTCTTTTATTTTTTATTAAACATTTTTTTAAGTCAAATACACCATGTATAGAAAACTGCGAAAATCATAACTTTTTTTTTATAACATCTCAACAAACAGTCATGAAAGGAACAAAACAAAATAACCACGACCAGGGTCAAAGAATTGAGCAATATTAGAACCCCATAGCCCACTTTGTACATCTTCTCTGTCACTATCCCCTTCTTCCTCACCCCAGATGACCAGTATCTTAACTTCTAATGCCACACATTCTTTTCTCCCTGATTTTGAACCTGTAAGCAAATCATACAGTCAGAATATTTTTACAAAGGAAATTCAGAGGTGCAAGTTAATCTGGCAAGTGAGTTAAATTGTGGTTGTAGGTAAAGAAAGTTTCTCAGGGAGTACTCTCCACCCAAATATCCTCCAATAAATTTAAATTATAAGTGCAAAATACGCAGCAACAAATTAGCATTTTTAAGAGTCAAGGGGCGCTTTTTAAAATCCCAATCCTGGCACATGTAAGGGTGCAGAGAAATGACCCTTTTCCTGTAGCATTTCTCAGAGCTTAATAACACTTGGCAAATTGTATTAAAATATTAAAAACATTTAACCCTTGATCTGGTTATTCTAATTCTAGAAATTTCTTTTAAGGAAACAAATATGTGTAAATTATGACAAGTATCTTTAAAAGAATATTATTTATGAAATTAAAAAATTACCAGATGGTTAGATAAATCATGGGTTAGTGAAAATGGTAAACAAATACTTGAGGAACTTTTGTGATATATTGTAAATTAGTAAAAAAAAAAAAGAAAGCAGGTTATAAACCCGTGTGCCCTCTGTAGGCATGCTAAGAAATTGTGCTTCACTCTTAGTATTTGGCCGAAATCTGCAATTTGCCTTTGACCTCGGCCTCAGCATTTGGAAAGCTAAATAGCTGAATTTTGACTTCAGTGTCATTTCTGGCATTTTGAATTTATGCATGATAAAAACAATCATGTGATTTCTTTGGGTATATTTTATAGAATTTTCCCAGGCTGAATAATGACTCCTAAAGATATCTCTGGAAGCTGTGAATGTTACCTTATATAGCAAAAGAAAGTTTGCAGATATGATTTAGTTAAGGATCTTGAGATGAGAGATTATTTTGGATTATCAGGGTGGGCCTTAAATGTAATCACAAGTATCCTTGTAAGAGGGAGGCAAAGGAGATTTGACCACAGAAACAGAAGGCAGTTTGACCACTGAAGCAGCTAGCTTTGACAACCAAGGGGCTAGGAGCCAAGGAATGCAAGGAATGCAGCTCTAGAAACTGGAAAATACAAGGAAATGGATTCTCCCCCTGAGCCTCTGGAGGGAACTGGCTCTGCCCACCCCTTTGATATTGACCAGTGAAACTGATTTCAGCCCTATGACCTCTAGAATTGTAAGAGAATGAATGTGTGCTGTGTTAAACCACCAAGTTTATGGTAATTTGTTACATCAGTCATGGGCACCCAATACAATAAGCAAAGTAAGCAGGAGTTCAGGGCTGCCAAATAGTATCGGCTGTCATTGGTCATGCCCTCTGCATGTTTTTCTAGTTTGTTGTTAAAATCTAAATATTCATGTTCAAATAAAGGGAAGCCTCCCTCCCATCTGTACCTGGAATAAAAACTTCTCAGGTGCTGACATCTTGAAATCCTTCCAGTTTCCGTTGTAGTATAAATGGATATTCATCCAATTGCAAAAGTAAGATGCAATAGAAAATGATGTTTGTGAAAGCCTTTAATTTTTTAAAATGATCATTTTAGCTAGACAATATCAAACTTGGTTTGCATTTGCTTGCTTGGATTTGTTCCCACACACATATGTACCCAGATCTATAACTACAATCCAAACTTATCTTCCAGGCTCTGGCTTACATTCCAGCTGCTTGTTGGGTACCTGGGCTACATGTCACATCTAGTCAGGTAGCTGGGTTTGCAAATTGAGAGCCTGCATATTTGTTTACGTGGATCATGCAGTATGATTTTAAAAAAATAGAGACGTTTACATAAAAACCCAGATTTTAACTTGACCATCAGAAGACCAGAAGAGTTTAGCCCGCCTGCGCATTGGAATCACCTAGGGAATTCAAAACAAAACAAAACAAAACAAAACAAAAGAGATTCCGATTCAGTAACAGTGGTTTGAGCCCAGCTATTGGTATGCATTTAAAGTTCCTCAGGTAATTCTAATGTGTGGTCAGCTGTCAGAACCTCTGAAGCAGCTCTGGCTCTATTTCCTCATGGTGCTCAATGTTGGAGTGACATCCACATCACCTGGAAATTTTAAAAATGCTAATTCTCAGGCTCCATCTCAGAACAACTGAATCAGAATCTTTGGAGCTAGGGCCCAGCAATCTGTGCTTTAAGGAACCCATCAGGTGATTCTGAGTCAAAGTCAAGTTTGAGGACCACTGCACTGCAACATAGACCCAACCTATCTCTAGTATTCAGTTCAGCCTATTTTCACTCAATTAGGTTAACTACCTAGTCTCTTAGTTCATATTTTAAGACCCCTGATTGAACTCATTATCATTTTTCAAAATCAAACCTTTTTCTTGAATTTTCTCTCTCTGCTTATAACAAAACAACACCGACGAACATTCAGGCATCTGTGATTCCTTGCCTTTTTCCTGTAAAACTATTAATTTTATTTATTGAAATAATTATTATTTTCAACTTTCCAGTGTCCTGACATTTAGATCTGGGTTTTAAAGAGCACATAGCTGTCATATTTTTTAATCCAATCTCAGAGTCTCTGCTTTTAACACGTACGTTTATTCCATTTCTATCTATTTCTATATATTGTGATGACTGATGTACTTTGTGCTTTCTGATTGTCCTTATATCAGTTAGGATTAGGTTTGGTTGCCCATCAGGGAAAATCCAAAATAAATACTCAAAATGGAAATGGATTTCTCTTTCACATAAACAGACATCGTAAATTGCTCATCCAGGGAAGGCATGGTGGCAGAGTTGAAAGATACAGAGGTTCCTTTCAGCTTACTGCCCCAGCATCCCTGAACTATGACTCTTGGCTTCCTGGTAAGAGAAGGCTGCCAGAATTCCAACCATTGCATTCATATCCCAGGATTCAGAATGCAGAAAGGGGAGGAAAAATGACAAAGGACTAGGGTCCACTGCATTTTGAGGAGGTTTCCCTTGAAGCTTAGAGCTCAGTGATCAGAGTTTAGTCACATATCCACACTTAGCTGTGAGGAAAAATAAAGACTGTACACTTTTTCTGGGCAGACAGGCTCATAGTTCAATATCAGTAATTGTAGTATTAAGAAGAGAGGACTATTGTAGAGGTAACTGCATACTCCTTTTCTTCTTACCTCTCTTCTCTTGTACTGATTGCAATTTCTCTATTCCTCCATTTTCACCTCTTCTTTTGTTTGGAAGAAATGCTTTCTATTTTTATTAGTCAACCTGTAAATTTTAATGCACTTCCCTCATTTAAAGCTCTAAATTTCCCTCTAAGCATGTCTTTAGCAGCGTCTACAAGTTTGGAAATAGTATTTTCATTTTCAGGCAATTAAAAATACTTTCTAATTTCCATTGTGATATCTTCCTTGACTCATGGTTTATTTTGGTGTGCATTTCTTAATTTTTCTATTGGTTGGTAATAAACAGCCCCCAAGTCTTTGCAGCTTACATTAGTAAGGCTATATTTTTATGTGCTTACAAATTTAGCATTGCTTTATCTTCCTTGTGAATTGAACTTTTTATCGCTATAAGATGTCCCTGTTCATCTTTATGCTTTTTGCCTTTAAGTTTCCTTTGTCTGATAAATTATACCCACAGTAGCTTTTCTTTAGGTTGGAATTTGCATAATATATACTCTTCCATCTTCTTACTTACAATCTCTGTGTCTATATGTATTGCACGTCTCTTTAAACGACCCATTGTTGGGTTTTATTCATTTGTGCAATTTTACAGATTTTCTATTTTAATTGGATCGTTTATTTTATTGACATGTAACATAATGTATTGATAAATTTATGTTTAAAAATTCTGTCATCTTACTAAATACTTTTATTTGTTTTACTTGCTCTATTTTTCTTTTCTTACCTTTTTAAAAAATTGATTTAAAATTAATTAAGATATTAGTTTTAAAATTAAACTAAACTATGTTAATTTTTCATTTAGTGTACATTCATTTAAATTAATTTAAAAATTATTTATTCTCTATTATTTTGGGAATTGTATATTGAGTTTATTATTTTAATAATAGATCAAAGTCTAAAATTAATTTGTACCTTTACTCTTTTCCTTGGCCAATCTAAATACGTAGAACACTTTAAACTTGTTTACATCTCTCCCCATATACATGTCATTGCTGGTTGATGTTTATTTAAATGTTTGTGTGTGCATGTTAATATTACTGGATATTCTGTTTTCCACTTCAGATCCATTTCATCTCTTTGCCTCATGACATGGCTCTCTTGCCTCTGGCATCTAGTTTTGTTCAACCAATAGGAAAGGGAGGGAGGTGCTGACAGGAGAATGGAGTGTAGCAGGAGAGAAAGGCCAGGATACATGCTCCCTTGGTTCTCTCATGGCTGGCTGGCATTCTGGCAGGGTTCTGGCAAGGCTGACTCTTCCTCCTATGACTACGGACCTTGTTGAATGTCCCTCGCTATAGAGTGTTGGCTTTATTCACTGGGCTCTGAAAATACCATTTCCACCTCCTGTCTCTTCAGGCTTTCAGGAGTGGGCACTGCTTCTCACCTGTGCAAGCTCTAGGTTCTTCAGTACTCCTTGTGGATTGTCTACCCTTCTGTAAAAAATTCCTTCATTATATCATTTACAAAACTCCAGCCAGGTATGCCTTTTGTTTTTGCTGTGACCCTGATATTATTCCTTTAGAATTTCAGATACATCTTTTTGTTTTGTTTAATTGTATAATTAGTTACGTATAATAACATAATAAGCACTAGCAAACCACTACACAAAACAAAGTACTTTGAAGATAACCTACATGTATACTTGTGGTCCTTCATTCCATTGCTCTGTCCCCTCTCTCCTACCCGGATGAGAAAATTATGAAACCTGTGTTTATTATTCTTTTGATTGACTTCCACTGTATTTCTATGTATTCCAGAAAATGGTATGCATGTGTTTGTGTGTGTGTATGTGTATGCATTTTAGTTAGTTCTAACTTTATTTTTTTCTTATTTAAATGTTTTTTGTTTTGTTTTGTTTTTTGGCCATGCTGCTTGTAGGATTGAACCCAGGCCACAGTGGTGAAAGCACCGAATCTTAACCACCAGACCATCGGGGAACTCCCTTAAATGTTCTAGATAGGATTCATTCATATTGTGGCATGTCACATAGTTTCTTTATTTTGACTGCTGGGTAATATACTTTTCTGATGATAGTTTATTCATCCAGTCTTTGATAATGGGTTTTGGGGGGCTTTGCTATTATGAATAGTGCTTCTATGAACATTTTTGTATACATTTCTATTGGGTATATACCTAGAATCAAATTTGATATTTCTTAAGGAAGAGGAATGTTAAACTTTGGGATATAATGTCACGGTGATTGTATCAATTTGCACTTCTATCTCCAATGGAAAAATGACCCTGTGGATCCATATTCTTCAGCATTTGAGTATCAGGCTTTTTAATTTTTAATAATCAAAGAGATACAAGGTGGTATCGTGCTGCAATCTTGATTTGTTCTTTTTTTGTCACTAAGTATCTCGAATACCTCATCATATGTTTATTGGTTAGTTTTGTTTTTGTAAAAGCCTATTCACACGCTTTGCATAGTTTTATTGTATTGTCTGTGTATTTTAAATTATTTTGTAACGTTTAAAAATATATACTTGATTCTAATCCTTAATCATATTACTAATGTCTTTTCTCATTTTTGAATCTCTAAATTTTAATTTACATACAATCTTTTTAATGATCAAAATATTCTTAATTTTAATGCAATTAAATTTATCAATCTTTTATTTTTACAGTCAATGTTGTTTTTTGTGCTTTTTAAAAGAAAACTAATCAAATAACACAGACCAAAGATATGCTGTCATCTTTTCCTACTAAGAACTTTAAATTGTATTTTTCCCTTTGAAGCTTATTTGGGAATGATTTTTGTGTATGGTGTGAAGTAAAGTTAGTGGGGTGTTGCAGCTGGCTCCTACTAGCTCAGGAAACATGGCTGTTAATCTTTCAGGAATTCGAGAGTCAGGTGACTTTACACTGGTTACTTGAACTCAATCATGGGTGGAGCATTTGCATTACCGGAACTGTGAAGTGCTACAAACCAGTGCAAATCAGGGTCATTTTTGTTTTGTTTTGTTTTTTCAGAGAGTTGGTTTACCAGCACAGCATTGAATAGCAGTACTGATTAATCTTCTCTATGTGGATAAGCATTTTTTCAAGTTCCTTTTATTGAACATCTTGCTTTTCTCCAATAACTTGACATGCTATCTTGTCATAGAATAACATTTCATACAAATATGTGTGTTTTGGGGGGGTTCTTTGTTTTATTTCTCTGGTCATTTTGCCCATCCAACTACCAATACCACATTGTCTTAATTAGTATGTCTAGCTTTGCAGTAAGCACTAAATTTAGTAGAAAAATATTATTCTCTCTGCTCTTTTTCTTTAGAAGAGTACCTGCTATTCTTGGCTTTATACTCTTCCATATATATTTTAGAATCTTTTTTACTTTATGTTTCATGAAAAGCCGTGTGTTGAGATATTGATTGGAATTTGGAAAGAATTGACATCTTCATTGTATAAACATTTCTATCCATGAAATGGTATAGTTCCCCAGTGTATTTAGCAAATCCTTAATATTTCCTAATAAAGTTTAAAAATTCCCTGTTGAGATTTGTACAGATTTTGTTAGATTTATTCTTGAGTACTTGATTTTCAAATTTGTATTACACTGGCTAAGCCATCCAACACATTGTAGAATTTAAGTGATGTTAGTGGACATCCTCCTCTATATCCTGATTTTAAAGGTAGCATTTCAAATGTTTTCCCATTTAGATTGATTTTTGATAGTGGGTTTGTTTGTTTGTTTATATTTAGAAACTCTTTATTAGTTTAAAGAAGGTTCTTTTTATTCCTACTTTACTTAGAGGTTTTGTTTTATTATGAATGTGTTGAATTTCATAAAATAATTTTTTTGTATTACCTTAGATTTTCATGTTTTTTTTTCTTTTTAATTCTGTATGTTGTCAGTTACATTTATGGATTTTTCTAATATTAAAAAATCTTTGCATACTGGAACTAAAGCTAAATTGGATTTGCATTTAATTACTTGCATTGCGAGTGAAAATACAAATACATCTAAAAATGTATGTTAATAAAATTATCATATATTAACATCTGTTAGGCTCAGCAAAAACAGTACTTCAAGGGAAATTTTTATTTCTGAAACTTATATTGAAAAAATTCTTCAAATGAATGAAATAACTGCTCATTTTAAGGAGGTAGGAAATCCATAACAGTATATATCTAAAGAAAGTAGAAAGAGTGAACTAATAAAAGTAAAAAAGGCATGAATTAAGTTTTTTTATAAAGACAAAATATAGAAATTCAACAAAGCCAAAGCCTGACTTTTTGAAAAATATAAGGTGGAGCATCTTTTGAAAGACTGGGCAATAAAAGAGAAAAAGGATTCAAAAATATTTTGATAAAATGGGGCATGCTTGCAGATAATGTAATAATTAAAATGAAAATTTAAAAAAAACCCCACTTTCAACAGCTATGTGTCAACCTATCCAATTGTTCCAACACCATTTGTTGAAAACACTATTCTTTTTCTACCAACTTGCCTTTGTGCTTCTGTGGAAAGTCAGTTGTTCATGTATATGTAGGTTTATTTCTGGACTCTATATTATTCCATTAATCTCTTTGTCTGTGTTTATATCAATACCACGCTGTTATAATAGCTGTTATTTTATAATGAATCTTGAAATAAGGTAATGTTCGTCCTCCAATGTTGTGTTTTTCAAAGTTTTTCGGTTTATTCTAGATCCTTTCTATTTCCATGTGAATTTTAGAATCAGTTTGCCAATTTCCACAAAAATGCCTTCTGGGATTTTAATTGGAATTGCATTGGATCTTCTCTCTTCTCCTTCAGGGACTCCAGCTATGTTTTATTAGATCATGTCTCTATCATTTAGCCATTTACTCACTCTTCTCTATTTTTCGTTAGTATTTTGCCTGTCTAGGCTTCATTATGGAAATTTTCTTCTATCCTAACTAGTTTACTAATTCTTCATTCAACTCTGTCCATTTGCTATTAAATAATTCATCTAGGTGGCATTTGATAATGGCCATTTTTAGTTCAAGTATTATTTTTTTGTTATTCTTTTTTTAGTTTTTGGATCTCTTCTGAAATTATTAGTCTTGTCTTTTAAATATAGATCTTTTAAAGTCTGTGTCTCATAATTCCAATATCCTAAGTCTCTGCATTGAGAGATGCATTTTGTCTGTTAATCCTTCTGGCTTTTGTTCATGCTGTCTTTTCTTCTTCTGACTGTGCTAGACATTATGTATTAAGCATTGGATTTAAAAATTTGTTTTCAAATAATTGAAATTTATGATGATCCTATCTTCTTCTTAAAAATATGTATATTTGCTATGACCTTTATTTCTATTAGACATATATTGGACCTTCTCATTCTAACCTCTGTGTTCTTGAAAATCTGTTTCATAATCCCCATATCTTGATTTCTCTGTGCTGCATCCTAGATAATTTCCTCAAATCTATACTCTATGTTACTTACTCTCTATTCAGCTATTTTTAATCTGTTGTTTAGAGCATCAATTGAGTTTTTAATTTCAATGACTATGTTTTTTCTTTCTAGAGTTTTGATTCTTTTTAAAATTATCGTGGGTTTTTTTTTGGTATTATGTTGTGTTGATTTAAATAAGATGAATATTCTCAAACCTTCATGTAACTGAAGAATTCAACAGAATCACAGATATATTGTGTCTTTATAAACAAATGGTAAAAAAGGAAAGTTTAAAGTCCTTCTGGACTAACAACAAAACCTCAAATAATCTGTCAATTCAAATAGTATTTCTTGGGCAAACATGTAGAAGTTTGTTGAGGTTATATTTCACAAAACACAGCAACAACCGCCAAAATCTGAATGTCTTAAAAGTCTTATTTGTATAAATAACACTTCCAAGAATGTGTTATGAAATAGAACAGGATTATTCATTTTTATACAAATCTCCATACTGGGAAAGAGAATCATATTGAGATGTTTTTGTAAATGTTCTCAATTTACCACTTTATCAGAACTAAATTTAAGACATGAAATTGTATCTGCTTCTCTGTATTGTAAGGGGAAGAAGAAACATTTTATTATTATCTTTCTGATATTCCTTTCATTAGCATTTGGGAGGGACTGCAGTTTCAAGTCTAAGTGATGTAACACAGACAAAGAGTAAACGCCTTTGTTTATGAAATCTCAAAGAAGGAAGAAATTTTTTTACACCCACAGCCTAGACTAAGGAGCTGTTGACCATGCTGTTGCCTCCCCATCCAGTGATTCAAAGGGCATATTTTTCTATTACATTCTTTAGTGAATGTAAGCCATTCAACCATGTGGGGGTCTTAGTTCCTACCTCCTCTTCCTGCAACCTTGACTGCTCTCCTTATTTGGCTATTAAACCCTTTGGCTATCAAGGCAGCACATTCTCAAGAGCAGGAACAATTTGTTTACCTCTCAATTTTAAGTTTCCTCTTTGTTCTTTTGGCTTCTGGAATTTTTTTTTTTTACTTTCTTATTGAGCCAAGTATGCATTCGACAGTTACTTATTATATTTTTATCTTGCATTTTCAGTTGTGTTTTAGAAGGAGAATTTCCCCATGATCTAGCCTGCTATAATGAGTGAAATGGAAATTATTTTTCCAAAAAGAGCACAGTCATTTAAAAAAAAACTAGTTCATTCATAAGACTACTAGATTTTTACACTTGCTCATTTTTTGTTTGCACATATTTTTGAGAAACTTTTTTTAATAAATGTCAATCAATATAAGAAAATATTCATACTCTCCTATATATGGTATATATTGTTTATTATTACTTACAAGCATAAAGGTGTATGTGTATAGAAACCTCTTTCCTGATTTGGAGGTTTTTATTTTTTCAGTTTTTCCCTTTTATAGAAAATTTTAGTCAATTTATATTAAAATTACAAAATCATACAAGATCGTATTAGTTTGTTATCTCTCCAATACTAAATTTAATACTTATACTTAGAGTTCCAGGTTGAACCTAAACTCAAGCTAAAATCTACCAGTGTTGAGATATTTTGAATTTGTCCAGAATACTGATCATATTCACCCATCAGGAGCATTTTTAAAGGAAGGGCTAAGATCTTCCTAGGAATAACTCTAAGTGAGGATAGCACCAGAGAAACAAACTGAGGTCTATAGTAATGCTTAGATTGTCAGAGATGAGGGTTGAATCTGATCACAGCTTGCCATTTGCTATTGAGATTTGCTCCTAACTCAGCACCCCTTCTCCCAAACATGGGTTTTCATCATAATGTAAGGAGAGAGTAGGCTGAAATTAATTAATAAAAACTGTTAATTGATGAAAAGTCATTCTCCCACAGACACAAAGAAATTCCAGGGGTATTTAATTTATCTGTTACTCACATGATAAAGAGAAATGCAAGAGTTAAGAGAGAGAGAAAGATTCTCCCCACAGTGGCTTTGGTACATTATCGAACCCAGAAAATACATTATCACTGGTATTTTTGAAGACTCCACTATGTCAGTCATGGCAGCAGAGATGTAGAGCCCATGCAATGCCCAGGAGGTAGGGTAGCCATGGAGATAGGAGAGCATTCAGGCAGAGGGTCGTTATTGGCAGCTTAGTGACCACCAAGAGAGAGATTGTATCCTTGGCATTAAGATCAGCTTTTCTCTAGCTGTAAATGGCTGTAGCCAGGTGCTCTCAGATGACTTTACGGACAGCAAAAGCCTGGTAAGAACCCTCACTAAAAGGAATAGATCACGAAACGGGAAACAGATGAGACAGAATGTGAACTGGTGGTTGCCAGGGCCTGGGGAGAAACTGATTAATGGGGAAGGAGTTTTACTTTGGAGTGATGGAAATGTTTTGGAACTAGATAAGGGTGGTGGCTGCACCACATGTGAATGGACTAAGTGTCACTGAACTGTTCCCTTTGAAATGGTTAATTTCATGTTGTAAAAATTTCACCTCAATAAATTATTTTAAAAATATAAAGAGGAAGCAGATAGAAACTTATTACTGACCACATGTGACAACCCAAGGACTATACCAGTTAATGGATGATTCTTTGATGAGGCTGTAGACCTTGCAATACCATGGATACTAAAAGCCCGAGAAACTGTTTTTATTACTTTCAAACTGACCCAGGAATGGCTGCCCTGGGGAAATATGAGTTTCATGCCATTTAAAATATTTTGCTCCCATGTCCTATTGTTTCAGTCTCAATTCTTGGATATTGTGACCACATAAATAATGATTAGCATGTATTGGATAACACTTCAAGAATATTCTAAAAGGATAAATTTGTATATTTTTCTTGTTGTTTCTGAAGGATAAAGAATGATTTGCCTCAAGTTCCCCCTCATTCAAAGAATAAAACAAGAGTCGGTATTAATCCAAAATCTTTCCTAAGTTGCTCTGATTAGTTTTGGAAGGGTTTGTACAACAACCTGAGAATCAGGAATTCTTTTCTCTCTGAAGTCAGACTACTATGACTTTAAAGCACTGAACAGCAATTTAGAATGTGGAGTTTAAACATTTGAAAAACAAATGGTGTGTGAACATAGGAAATGGTTTCCCTCAGGCAATAGTGTCATGATTTGTCCTCAACCCAGATTTCACAGCTTCCCTTTAAACCATTGGGGGTTGTTTCTCCCAGGATACAACTTTCCTAGGCAAAAAAGCAATGGCACACTTCTCTCCCTCATGTTCCTGTATGAAGACTAATTTTTTAAATAAGAGAGTCATGAACTCCCTAAACAATTATAATCTCCTAACATTATCTGTGGGCGATGCAAACTGTTTCTCAAAAAAAAAAATGCACTTCAAAAGTTCAAAGTCCTAGAAGAACACTGGGAAGTTTACTGGGCATTAACTAGTTGATTTTCTAAGAGATTTTTCCCCCCAAGTATGAAGTTAGGTTTCCAATTCAGTCCCCAGATTGCAAAATTTCAAGAAGCACACAGCTAATGCCAAAAATTGTTTCTTTCTTTGGATTTTAAGAAGTACCAGCATACAGAGATTCCACTGTGTTCCAGAGAATTGCAAGTTATTCATTCCTTACCACTTGACCCCAGTGTACCATCACACGGTATCAGAATTAACATTATGTAACTTTTTTATTTCAACCAGCATATGAGTGAAGACTGACCTTATAGATATTTTTTTTATGTACCTCCATATCTGGGCTATCACTGATACGTGCATGGACAAGTTCTTTTACCCCAGTCAACATATAAAAAGAGACTAGTGGCATTCTCCCTCAAAAGTGTAAAATAGGAAATTCATAAAACTGAGTAAATTAAATCCTTCTTTGTAAATGTAGACTCAAGGACACAGAAAACTTGGTGTGTCAAAGTCTCTTTTATGCAGCTGGCTTAGAAAGGCATTTTGCTTAGTAAATCCATACTAAATCCCGTTGCAGTCTGGATTCATAACAATGAAGTATCCAGGAGCTGATGATTCCATTCCATCTGCCTAGAATTCTACACTCCAGTATTTTAAACTATTGGAATTCTGTTCATTATTCAAAATCAAACTTTCAGAAAATTACATTAGCCAAAACAAAAACAGCAACAATGACAACTGAAGTTATTATGAACCTAATTCTGTTCTAAGTGCTTTATAAGTCTAGATTGAAAGTACTATTTTCCCCATTGTATGGATGAAAAAACCAAGGTTTCGTGAGGTCAGTAATATCCTCAGAGTCCTACTGTCTTCCTAGTCCCTCCCAACTCACATTCCAAATCAATTTAGTCCCTACCTTCTTTGACTTGCCACCTCCTATAGAAATGTGTTAATACCTTGATATATCTCTTAATTTAGCTCCCATACATACACTTGCTCATTCTTCCAGCAGCTTATAAATTGAGGAAATGGCCCATCTCACTCAGCTTTGTATCAGATGTGGTTCAGAGGGAAGTGCCTTGCACATAATAAAATATTTCATAATCATTTTAAAGTTTTGTAAATTATTGATATTGATGTTAGAGAAGTACTTAGATTTGGGTGTAGACCACCCAGTATTCATCCTCTGAACAGCTCATGTTTTGTTGCTTCCAGATTACCTGAGCAATGGTTCAACGTGAGTTGCCACAGATAAAATATTCATATTATAGGTAAGAACCAGGGTCCCCAACCAGCACACCAGGCCCAAAGAATTTTCAGAAAGTCATCCACACCATAGTTTCCATTCATGAGACTGTGGTTAACCCAGTTAATAAAACAAGAGACTTGGAGTTCCTCTTTGGTTAATATAGGAGGTTACTTCCCACGAAACTTTGTTTATTTGCCTTGAGAGGCAAGGAGACCATGCCCATGTCACCGGGCCAGTATTCGTAATTTGTGGCAGCTTTGCATTGCCAGTTTTTGTTATCTTAGGTTGAGGTTAATTTGTTCTGTGACCGCATTGTCATTCTGCCAACTTTATTTTCATGTTCTGAATAACTAAATATATAGAAGTTTCAGTGACTGGAAAAATATTACATTTCCTCCTCTCATCCCCAAGCAAAAGAGAGAAAAGATCTCTGCATATCTCTCATAATGCAGTTTAAAAGTAGAAAACCCTGAAGAATTTTTATGGATTTTTTTTCAAGCAAATATTATGAATAGGTTACCTTATCATCTCCGCATTTGGAATCATATTATTTACATCTCTGCTTAGCATCGATTGGGCTGGCATTCTTCTACTAGATAGAAAGCTACTACTCCTTGACAGAGAGAGAGAGAGAATAAAACAAGAGACTTGGAGTTCCTCTTTGGTTAATATAGGAGGTTACTTCCCACGAAACTTTGTTTATTTGCCTTGAGAGGCAAGGAGACCATGCCCATGTCACCGGGCCAGTATTCGTAATTTGTGGCAGCTTTGCATTGCCAGTTTTTGTTATCTTAGGTTGAGGTTAATTTGTTCTGTGACCGCATTGTCATTCTGCCAACTTTATTTTCATGTTCTGAATAACTAAATATATAGAAGTTTCAGTGACTGGAAAAATATTACATTTCCTCCTCTCATCCCCAAGCAAAAGAGAGAAAAGATCTCTGCATATCTCTCATAATGCAGTTTAAAAGTAGAAAACCCTGAAGAATTTTTATGGATTTTTTTTCAAGCAAATATTATGAATAGGTTACCTTATCATCTCCGCATTTGGAATCATATTATTTACATCTCTGCTTAGCATCGATTGGGCTGGCATTCTTCTACTAGATAGAAAGCTACTCTACTCCGAGAGAGAGAGAGAGAGGCTGCTACTTCTCTTCCAAAGTCCATTATTCTCATCTTCCATAATAATAGGTTTGAGGCTGACATGTGAGTGCATGGCACAGTTCCAGAAGTTATGTGTGCCAATTTTTGGTCTAGGACTTCAGGCATCAAGTATACCTCTTCCATCTCCTCTTTCCTTTTCTACCAGCAGGAAGTTAGATGAGGTGGGAATTCAGTCCTGACCAGAGTGAAAGTGACAGTGTCAACTGGTGATAGTGCCTAAGGGGTAGCATGACAATGACTTCAAAGGAATCTGGCTTATGAATGAGCTCAAGGAGCAGGGCTCCCCTGCAAACCTGAAGTGAACTCATAGGGACATTTATGGGAGAGGGACAAGGACAGTTTTTATCTGGATTTTTGGAAATCATTTATAATTGTTTAGTCTTGCCTTGACAAATACATCTGTGAGTGGATACCCCTGTTGTAAACTATTGTCATAACTACAGGAGTCATCAAAAGCAATTGAATACCCAAACACTCTAGTAGCAAAACTCAATTTCTCACCATTTATTTTTTGGTCTTTTTAATTGAGTCAGTTATATCTACATCCACATGATGTAGAATTTTGTCAATTCATAGGGAGTATTTGGCCTTCTGTTCCAGATTTTCCACTATGATTACGAGAGATCAAAAAGTCTGCTAAATTTAATCACAACTTGTTATCAGGTTGGCAACCACTGGCATGAACACACTCTGGACTTTGTTATCTTGCATTTTAGCTTTAACTTTACATACATGAATTCTGTAATTCTCTTCCATGATAGAGATCAAGAATCTTTTCATTGTTTCATTAAAATGTATTTTTAAAATTTTACCAAGCACTCTAATTTTTTTTTTTTTTTTTTTTTACTTTCCTAATGTTTTGGTCCAGGGGTCAGCAAAATGTTTCCCTAAGGGTGAGATAGTAAATATTTTAGGCTTAACAGGCCATAGGCTTCTGCACAACTATTCACCTTCACTGTTGTACAACAAAAGCAGCTTATAGATTACACAGAAATGAAAAGATGTGACTGTGTTTCAATAAAACTTTATTTACAAAAAAAAGGTAGTCAAGCTGGATTTGGTCCACAGGTCATAGTATGTTGGCCTATGCCTTAGTCTATATACTAACAAGGATAGCCTGGATAATTATTTCAACTTCACCCTATCTGTGCCCTCCTGACCTTTAGCCCCATCTGTCTTGACAGTTTTTTATCCTGTCTTGATCTGCTTTCCTCACTTTTGTTGCCAGGCTTCTAAAGACATCTGGAAAAAAAATGTATCCTGATTAGAGACATTTCACATTTTTATTTTATTTTATTTTTTTTTGCGGTACGCGGGCCTCTCACTGTTGTGGCCTCTCCCGTCGCAGAGCACAGGCTCCAGACACGCAGGCTCAGTGGCCATGGCTCACGGGCCCAGCCGCTCCGCGGCATGTGGGATCCTCCCGGACCGGGGCACGAACCCGCGCGCCCCGCATCGGCAGGCGGACTCTCAACCACTGCGCCACCAGGGAAGCCCCACATTTTTATTTTTAATATCTGCTCATTTCTCTGTTTGTCACTAGTCAACACTCTTTCCCGTTCCTACTCTAAACCTGCCATTATTGTCCTAGATAATGACAAGCTGTTCTCCAAAGGGGTTGAACCAATTTACACGTCAGTAAGCAGTAACTGAGATTCTCATTGTTTCACATCCTTGCTGATATGGCAGACTTTTGATTTTTTGCCAGTTTAGTGGTTGTGAAACAGAGCCAGTGCATTCCACAGCTTCAAGGGGATGACACTCATATTTGAGTTCATAAGGATGGTGCTCCCTGGAGTTGAGCAGTGGGTGATCCATGCAGCTATATATATATATTCCAGCAACGCTGGAATGAAGCATATCTCAGTGTGATTGTAATGTAAAATTGCTTGATTATTAATGAGTTTGTTTAATGGCTAGTCATACTTCTTCATTTGTGAAGCATATATATTCATGACTTTCACCCAATTTTTAAATCTTCCTGTAGTCTGTATACTAGGGCTTTGTGGGTTATATGTGTTACATATATCTACTCTCAATTTGTGGCTTGTATTTTACTCTTCTGAGGGTGTCTTTGGATGAACAGAAGTTTCTTATTTTCATGAAGTCAATTGTATCACTTTTCTTTTATGGTAAATGCTTTTAATGTATGATTTAAGGAGTTATTCCTTGTTCTGGAGCCAGAAAAAAATTCTCCTAGATTATCTTCTAAAAGTTTGAAAATTTTACCTTTCACATTAAAGTTTTTTAACTAGCTGGAATTGATTTTGTCTGTGTGTCATACAGCATTATTTATTGAGTAGCTCCTTTTTTGTCCTTCTTTTAATCTCAGTCATAAATTAAGTTTCAATACATGCATTACTTTGTTTCTGTTTTCTTTGAGTGAACTGAGTCTTTGTCCAAATATACATTTTTCATTCACATAGTGTATGTTCAATTTTGAATACTGCTTCTTTATTTCAGAAGTTATCTGATTTTCAGTATTTCCACATTGTTTTATAACATTGTGCTTATATACCTTTTTGCAGCATTTTTGTTTATCCATTCCCTGTTATAGGTCAGTTAAACTTTTTCCAATATATTGATACTACAGAGAATGTTATAATGGACATTTTATGTACATATCTTTTTCTTCTGCTGAATAATATCCTAAGGATATAATCTCAAGAGTAGGAATATTGAGTAAGAGTAATGATATTTTATGGTTTTAAATACCATAAGTTAAATATTGCCATAGGCAATTCCAAAATCATGATTTCATTTTAACATTGTAATTTCCTGCCTCCAAGTTATTAGTAATGCAAAGGTACTTTGGTGTAGTTTCAATAAGCATTTATTTGATTGACCATGAGGCTAAATAGGTTTCCTTGAGTCTGTGTATTGTGCATGTCTCTTCATGAGTGTGCCTCCTGCTTATTCTCTTTATATTGAAGTCTCGGTGCTTTACATAAAAATTTGAATGTGTTCTTTATGGGCTACAGATTTAGACTAGATACTGTATAACTTGATTTCTTTTTTAAAGTACTAACATTTATTTTAAGCACCTACTTAGTCTGGTTTTCTGTTTTTTTCTTTTTTTCATTCCATCATATTGGACAAATCACACAAGATCCTCCTCCAGCTGCATTTTGGCACAGAAGTGGCATCATCTCTCTGAAACAACATCACTTATACCTCTGGGAACTAGAGATTGAATTACAGCTCTGCTCAAGAGTTACCCGCAAAGACTGGCTTCAAAGATGAGGGTTTGAAGTTTCTATCTCATTCAAAGCAGTGGCAGGCATAGAAGCAGAGCACAGTGAGTCATCCTCATCCTTTCGTAGCACTCAGCTTAGCTGGCAGGTCACATCTGACAGTGCCCAGCTTTTAGATGAAGGAACGTCAAGTGCTATGTTAGCTAATTACAATACACTAGGCTTGGAACCTGACTCCCAGAGTACTGAGGAGGAGAGGCACACACAGCCTCTGTTTCTTCACATTGGCTATTCACCAGGGTGCAATAAACTATATACATTTCCTTGGACTGAACCCCAAGGAAAACTAAAGCACATCCTGCTTCTTCAATCATTCATTTTAGTTAAGAATGGGACCTTTCACTTGCTTAGAAATTATGGTGGAGAGTGTTTCATAGATAACATCTGTCAGCCTTCATTCTCCCTCTCTCCTTCCTCCCTCACACATCTAATAAGTCACTGAAGCGTGTCCATTCAGGATTCATACATTTGGATATAGCCTCTCTTCTTTAGTTCCATTGTCTTAGTTCAGGCCCTTATCATCACTCATGTAGATTACTTTAATTCCCATAAGTACATCTCTCTTCTTCCACTTTTATCTGACTTTTATCCTCTACATTAGTGAGAACATATTCAACTACAAATACAGAAACCAAATTCAAATTATGTTTATGAAATAAACAACAAAATATAATTTACTAAATTCAAAAACTGAAGAAGAGAGTTGGTTTCATGCATAGCTAGATACAGGTGTTCAAATGATGCCATCAGAATTCTGTCTCTCTTTCCATCCCTCAGCTCTGCTTTTTTCACCACTGGCCTCCTTGGTCAGGTTCTGTCCACATAGTGACAAAGATAGCCAAGGAGCCACAGGCTCACATGAATAAGTATTTTAGGTAGAAATTCCAGAGAAAAAAGCATGATGAGCACTAGCATGTATGTCATCCACCCACCCCACCCCCAAAGATTTATATTAAGCTATCATGGGTCAGGGTTCACTCCTGGGCCAGTTTGATTAGCCAGCTTGTGCCATGTGCCCAACCCCGTGGTGGAGAGGTGGCAACCCTTGCTTACTACCCCACCAAAATCACAAGGAGCAAGGAAGGGGCAATATTCCAAACTAAGGGTGGTAGGACCAACTGAAAACTAATAGATGTTCATTAAATATGGCCACCAGAATTATCTTTTTAAAGTAAAGTTATAATCATGTCTCTAGTTCCCTGCTCAAAAAACCTTCAAAGGCTTCTAGTTTCTCACGAGATGAAGTCCAGCCTTCCTGCCTGGTACATAGGTACACCAGACTAAAGACTCATCCTACCTTCCCTGTCATCTTCCATACATTCCCTAACATATTTCAGTTTGTAAATCATCCATGCCATATAAATTGTCATTGCCTTAATATTCTTAATATAGTTTAATCTTTTAAGTTTCTTTAATTTATAACATTGCACCCTCTACCATGAAAGCCTTAATTCCTCTTCTCTGAATGGCTTAAATATTACCTTCAATTTCCAGCTTCAATTTTACTTCTTCAAATCTTTCTAGGCTCCACCAGTCAGTTGCTAACCCTTCTATTGCTAGAGCACCTTGCACTGATCTTGCTTATTATCTTAATCATATTGTTTTATGGTTGGGATTATCTATCTGTTTTCTGTCCTAGACTTTGAGCAGCTGGAGGACAGGAACTGTTTCTTAATTGTTTTTACTCTCTCTACTACACCCAGTGCTGTACCTCCTAGGAAATGTCCGAATAAACACATGCTGATTGACTGAAAGCATGCATGCAATGAGATCGCAGGTTTTTGTGTTAAAAGGTTATTGAAAGCATGATGTTTCCAACCAAGTCAATCTAGTCCCTCAAAAAATAATTGGTACTAAGGGAACTCATCTTATAATGCGGCTCAACAGGGTGGCAGATGTTGGCATAGTAACTTATTTGCAATGCTGAAGACATTCTGTGGTTTGGAAACATTTCCAAATAGTGGAGTGAAATGTTATATAACAATCCAAGAGATTATAGGCTTGAATAATTCAGTATATTAAAACTATTTCCTCTGGACTTGGATCCCCTGGCTACTATGCAATACTCTATATTTCGACCTGCTGATAGAGGAACTGCTGTTTTAAGACTCACACATTTTAGATAAACTAGGGTATTATATGTTCGTGAAATAATAAGCTTTAAATAACATTCTGATTTCTTTCACGTTTTTCTCTCATGAATATCCACAAAATAATTGTTAGAGAACAGAAGACAACCATTTTAGCAAGGCTTGAACTGTTATTATCAAGCACATTCAGAACTTTTTTACAATGTGGCCTCTTTCTCAGAGAAAGCCCCCCACTGGCTCCCTCAAGTCTTTATGAAAGAGGTGATTATCTCCACTAAGGCCACAAAAGTCATAGAATTCTAGGAGGCACTCTTTACCTATAAAATAATTGAGCACCATGGAATTCACTGTGTTTACTAGGTTCTGGGGTATATAAGTTAAGGTTGAATTTGAGTTATTATGCAAACAGCGACCCCTACCCCAAAAGTGCTCTATGGTTACCACCACAGTAACCAAATAAAAACAAGACCTCAGGTGTACACACAGGGTGTATGCATTTTTACAAAAGACCACATACAAGTACTTTTGGGATTGTGATGAGATTCAAGGTTATGAGAATGCAAAGGGAAAAGATAAAGCTATGGGTTGCATAACAGCAAGTGTGGAAATTAGTTTACACTCCTTAGCAGCACCAAATAATGCTGACTCACTGTGCAAGAAATTAAAGGTCAAACCTTACACGAAGATTAAATCCAGGGAAAACTGCATTTTTCTCAGGTTAAAGAAATGGTCTTTGTCAACAGATGTTGTATGAGTCACATTCCCAGTTGGGGCTTTTATTTAGCATATTAAATTATCCATCAAGATAGATAGATTCAGAAGTCTATGAGACCCATTTTGTGGTGCCATCTATCAGGAATGTCACAGTTAGGATGTGTTCTCTACCGACAAAATCTTTCCTTTTATTATATATGTATATATTATCAAGTGGGTGTATCCTTTCAAAAGGTTTGAACATATAAGGTCTGAAGGCTGGAAAGTGCCATAGAGAGCATTTCATTTTACCATTTTATTTTGCAAGTTAAAAAAGTAGTAGAGAACTATTCACTAGGTATCATAAACTACCTGTAAAAGTACTGAGTCCCAATTATTTGGGCCAAACGGGAAACCAAGAATGGTTTGCCATTGAATCCAGTCTCCCTGCAGTGATAATTATTACCAGGATTATTGAACAGTTTTCAGAACTTCCTTGTTTTTCAGTTAGCACTTTAAATTTTCTATAGTGTTTTTATAATCTTCAGAAATGTGGGACAGATAATGCAGCAACTTGGTGGGGGATGAGACAGTCTACAGGGACCCAAAATAGATACAATATTTGAATGTCCCATATTTTAGGGGTCTACTTTGAACTGTAGATTACTGCTTTCTTTTCTTTTACTTTTTCCTTCCTCACTTCACTGGAAAGATATTTTGCCCATTTTCTTCTGCTTCATATCCTGAGTTAATCTGAAAGAAGATTCTGATCTACATTTTTGGCTCTTTAATGACTAGATTTCTTGATATAGTCTCAAGTGTTAGTTCTTTGATCTTCCACGGAAGACTGCTACTCACAGAGAGAGTTATTGTGTGTGCTGGAGTTTGGGGGAAAGTGTGCTTTGAATAACCCTACCTCTGTTCTATGTTACTGCTCAGATCTTTATCTTATGTCCCTTAGTATTCTGTAAGCCTGTTTCAGCTGTTGCCAGCATTACTCGCTGATAGCTTAAACACATTTAGAGAGACGTGTTGGTGAATAATGGAGAGTGTCATTCATTCATCTTTCAGTTCTTTGTGATAAACAACTGATTTTCCTAATAGTTAACATGCTTGAAAAGGCTTATACTAAGATTATAATGTAGGATTAAGGGAATGCCAACTCTCTCAAACAAAATCCAGAACCTCAAAAAGATTTTTTTACTGGAAGCGAAGTCTCCATAGAGAGGTCCATTTTGAACCAAGTGGCTCCAGATTTGTTCTCTCGTTTCCCCTTTCCAGTGGCGCTGGTTTTTCCTCTCCCTACAACAAAGCCAGGCTAGATTTTCAGACTTTTATTAAGTACACAGAAAGAGCAAAAGAGAAATAGATACAGAAAACATAAAATTTGTTTTCTTCCAGGGAAAGATGTGTGGATCTCTTTTAAGACCGGGAACTAGCCTTATTTCTTGAAATCCCGGACACTTAACACAGTCTTGACAGATAGTAATTGTTTTATACATCTTAAATGAATGAATACATGAGTGACTAAAATACTAAGTAATTTGGATAACAAAGTACACATGGCTATCATGCAAGTAGATTCTATAGCTTGAAGTTTCTAAACTCCAGCTCCAAAAGACTGGACTGATTTCATAATCCTCTTGCTTTAGTTCCTTATTTTCTTGGTCTGACTGCTGCTCACATGAAAATCACCATCTTAAAACCCTAGCCTTCCAATTGTTCCCAGGATATCTGGGCCAAGTCATGACAAGGAGAGGCAGATGCCCCTCGGCTACTCAGTGAAGTTCCAGGCTCTTGTACAGATGGTTGACACCTGGGATGTCTCCATCCCCTCCAAGTCATGCTCCATGGCACAGGCAGAATTTTCTTTTAAAATACCAAAAGGAGAAATAGAGACTAGAATGGTAGTTACCAGGGGCCGGCCGGGAGGTGAGGGGAGATGTTGGTCAAAGAATACAAACTTCCAGTTATAAGATGAATAAGTTCTGGGGACCTAATGTACAGCATAGTGACTATAGTTAATAATATTGTATTGTATACTTGCAAGTTGATAAGAGTAGATCTTAAATGCTCTCAACACCAAAAAGAAATGGTAATTATATGACTTGATGGAGGTGTTGGCTAACACTATAAGGGTAATCATTTGCAATATATTCCTGTATCAAATGAATATGTCATACACCTTAAACTTACACAATGTTATATGTTAATTATATTTTAATAAAGCTGGAAAAAAGTGGGAGGATGTTTCTGATCATAGGTAGTTTGAGGTCACTGTTTCTGTGATGAGAAATATTTAGATCAGATTTTACAATAATTTCCATCAGACTCTTTATAGTGAGAAAATTAATTTAATGTCATCTGTTTAATTATTGTTTGTTACCCTTAATTAAAATGTTAATTGAGCACAAAATAAAGTAAGATACCAAAGGATCACTCCATTTCTTTGTTAAAAACTCTTAAACAGCTTCAAAATCCCCCAGTCATTTTCAGGGCTTAGAAATCATTTTTAAATGGCTTTCCAATTTTAATATGGCTTGAAACAGTATTTTTCAAATGACAAATCAAATAATAAGCCAAACTAATTGTCCAACTAAAATGTAAATGATATCAATTTAGTGGGTTAAGATAAGCATTTTTATTACCGAGTCCAAGCTTGTACTGCCCGCCGCACAACAGGCCACTAAGTTAGGAAACAAGGTGTTGGGACAAGGAATGGAGACTTTATTCAGAAAGCCAGCAGACTGAGAAAATGATGGACGAGTGTCCCAAAGAACCATCTTACTGAGTTAGAGTTCATGCCTCTTTTACACTAAAAGGGGAGGTGGTGTGGTTGGCTGTTGCAAACTTCCTGGTGCTGGCCAGACCCCCAAGGGATTGTGATAATCCTTTGCTCTTGCAGCTGTCCATGTAGGTCTAGTCACGATGTTCCTGTAAACTCTTAGCAAGACAAACGCTATTCTCTGTTCTGCAATTTTTTAAATCTCTGTGTGAAAGTAAAGTGTTATACCTCTAAAGGTCAAGCCTGGGAGGCAGAGCCTTGAGGATGGGCTATCATGTTTATTTCAGGCAAACATTCTTTTACAAAGGTGCAAAGCCATTATAACTAAGCACAGGCAACAGAGCACAAAGGTTAGAGCTAAAAGAATAGATCCAATATGGAGTCAGATTTGTACTTCTCTGTTACATTTTTAAAAATAAAATTCAGTAGGATATAATATATTAGAGTGTACTGCATGTAGTAAGGGTCAGTATTATTTCAAGAAATTGTTTGTTATCCCTATATGATATAAAATATATACTATATTAAATATGATATATGAAAAATATCCTATCACATCATACATTAGCTCAATAAGTATTTTCTGGGGAAGAAATGAATGTTGCTGAAAGAAATCATCTCTGAGAAATAACTATCATGGCGATAGGCATACAATAGTAGATTCTTGAAAAAGAAGCAGCATGACTAAGTCAAAGAACAACTTTTAAGGAGGAATGACAGGGCTCTGTTATCATCAGCAGGGTGCTCTTCTCAGATATCTTTCCAAATCTGGCTGTAATGGCGTGGTTGGATAATGATGCTTTGGGTCCATCAGTCTTAAGGTGAGAGTGCTTAATAAGGAGGATTATCAGTATAATTGTGATTTCTTAGGAATAGTCCCAAGTTCAGAATCACAAGCCCTTTTCAATTCTTTGCGCCTATGTACTTCATAGTGATGTAGTAGAGGATCTACTGTTAGGTATCTTTTTCCCGGGCTCCTGTATGATGTTAGAAGATCCATTGGCCTATTTTTTGCTCTATATTTTAGGAGACTGTACTGTACCATAAATTATATTGCCTGAGCCTGTTCTGAACCAAGTCATTCTATTAAGAGTAAAAGGCTTTGAGAGAAAAAATAATTCGTCCCTAATTTAGATACCTTCTATAGGTCAGGAAATGACAGAATAGACAACCTGGGTTAATATATCACAGGAATTACCAACTAACCAAACAATCTGTAAAAGCTAGTCAATGATTACTTTAAGGATTATCCTCAAAACCTTTCCAGAAAAGGGTTAATTTGAGTATATGTACCTCCTAGGGAACACAAACTATATATCAAATTCACATGCATTTGTGAAATTTTAGCTAATTACTGGCAGTAGGAAACAAAAAACAGGTTAATAAACTATCCTCCACAGAGGTCAATGACTGTAATAGGTAATCAAAATGTAAAGATATTCCTTGCAAATGACTTTTTAATTTTTCTTCAGAAGTTCACAATGTATTAATCACTCCAATTTGGAAAATCCTAACATAGAATTGAGATACAGTTCACAATCTAGTAATCGCCCCAACTGGGAAAATCTTAAACAAAAAATTGAGATGCTGGACCAAGGGAAGAGAGCCCTGATTTGATTTGGGAGTCCAGGGCCCCCATTCCAGCCCTCCAAAAATCAGCAATGGGACCCTGAACAGGTGCAGGCTCTTGGGCTCTCAAGTCCTCTCTGTCTCCAGCTGGGAAACAATGCTTTGGACTAGATGGGCCTGCCTTTCAGTCTTCATCATGCATAATTCTATGTGCACTTTATACTCCCAAGGTGCTCATTAAGGTACTGATTTGCCATGGATGATAACAATCTGACTCAAGTGACATATCTAAAGAGAGCAAATGAAACATTAACATGAGTTTTCCCTACTTAAAAAAAAATTTTGTATGCAAGTGTTTAAGGAATTACTGACTAAAGTTTTCTCCGTTAAATATAATGTGAATAGACAGATACCCATCCTCCTACCAAGTTGCAGATTTAATCCTTAATCATCAGCTTGTATTGCTGAAAGCAGTTGGTATTAAGCAACTTTCAACTTTCCCTGAAGCAATCTTGGTTTCAAAGTCAAGATGCAGACAGCCTCTTCCCCCCCACCCCGCCCCGCCCCGCCCCTCCACTGCGTTGGGTCTTCGTTGCTGCGCGCGGGCTTTCTCTAGTTGCAGTGAGCGGGGGCTACTCTTTGTTGCGGTGCGTGGGCTTCTTTCCCATTGCGGTGGCTTATCTTGTTGCCGAGCACGGGCTCTAGGCGCCCAGACTTCAGTAGTTGTGGCACGCAGGCTTAATAGTTGTGGCTCGCAGGCTCTAGAGCGCAGGCTCAGTAGTTGTGGCGCACGGGCTTAGTTGCTCCTCGGCATGTGGGATCTTCCCGGACCAGGGATCGAACCCATGTCTCCTGCATTGGCAGGCAGATTCTCAACCACTGCGCCACCAGGGAAGTCCCAGACAGCCTCTTGATTTTTATATATTTGATATGTAAGCAGTAAATCTGTAGATATATATTTTTGCAATTAGGCATCACATTAATGACACTGCATTTTGAGGCAGGTAAAGAGGAGGACTGATTCCGTAAATGTGGTGTTATATGATAACAAGGAATAGTTGCTTAATGTTGAAACACTTTCTCCTGTATAACACTGGGAAAGGTGTATTTCCGAAGTGCTTTGTCATTATATGATGACTGGGGTTAAATTAGTTTGATGCTAACGTTCATAGTTAAGATAAAGTTTACTGTTTAAAAGACTCCCTCCTCCACACCCCAGCACCCTGGGGTTGAATGCTTAGTGGTAGGATATTACCGGTGTGACTGAGTTTTCTAAGGAAAGCTTTTTACCCTTAAGAGAAAGCTAAAGATACGTGCAGAAATTTTCTAGAAAAAGATTTGATTGTTTTCCTATATTCATACTAGACTATAAGATATAAGGGAAGATTATTTTAAATAATACTTCTTCAGATATTTACTGAGCATCTACAATATTCCAGACACTATGCTGTGGGGTTATTTATAAGGGCAAGAAAATGCAGGAAAAGGTCCACTCAGGGAGTTGGCAAAATACTAGAGAAATAATGGTTAGGTAAATGTTCTTGACTTTTAAGACCCTGGTTTGTTTTGAAGGCAGCTATTAGACCTAATGACCTTAGCGATTTGTTGCCATATAATTATAAAATTGTGCTCTAAGTTATGTTTCCATGATAATTTCCTCTCTTCCGGCTCTTTTTCTTTGCTTGATTAATTACTACTTCAGGTCTTAGTAATACTAGGACTTTATTCTGGGAAACCTTCCCCAACCCTTAAGACTATTTGGCCTCTGAAAGCACCCAATGCCTTTTAACCACAGAACTTACCACACACTAGGGTGTCTATGAATCTGTGAGATCCACTTGGATATTACACAGCTGTGTTTTGCTAGCACTGTGTCTCCAGACACTAGTACAGCACATGGCTTAAAGTTGGTGTATTCAATGAATAATTATTAATTACATGAATGAACATTTATCATGATCCTGGGGAAGGGGGATAGTGATGCAAGAAACCATTCCTTTTGTATACTAGGCACATAACAGATTAAAAAAAACAATTATTATGAAGACAGTGCACACTGAATTCAGAAGCCTAAAGTTTGCTCCAAGAGAGCTGTGAGCAGCAAACTATGGAACAATTTAGAACCTCCCAGGTAGCCTCAGAAGTGTGGGGAGATTGCTTAACATAGCTATGTGAAGTAGGTCCCCTTGAGGAACAGGACTATAAAAAGTAACTGCTTCCATTTTTAGATACCTCTCTTGAGTCCAGCGTGCTGTCAGGTGCATGCTGCCTCTTGCTTTGCAGCCTGGGATAGAGTTACACCCTCTGCATTGCATTTCATTCCCTTGATTATTTACATAATCCCGCTGGCTGTGCCTATATCAATTTACAGACCGAAAGGAATCCCGTCATAAGCGCACTAAGTTATATACTTGGCTGCATGGTACAAATGTGTTTTACCTGGATTATATTTGGCAGGGCAAGGCCCTGAGTGATGATAATTTCATTGTATTTAACATAAAGTCTCCCTCGAGGCGATGGGTGGGAATACCTGAGGTATAGGGAAACCAAACCTGTTAAGCATAATCACTCCAGATAGCTTGTCTTCTTTCCACAACTTGTGACTTTAGAAATAGATTACACAGTGTCTTTAAAGCTGTATTGTAATAAAAAAGTTCCTGTAGCAGCCCCCTTTGAAGACTTCATGCTTATACCAAACTATGATCATTTGTGAAATATTAACTTTGAGAGGAAAGATGATTCATTCTTGCCCCCAATAATGGAGTTTGTTAGATCCCTAAATATTTTGAAGGGTAAGATAGACCCCCAGGTTAACATTTTAAAATATATAAAATGAAAATACATAGATATTACCAGAAGTAAATTGAGAAAGAATCTGTTTTATGACTAGAGGGATGCAGAGTAAATCTTAGCTGCAAACAATACAACAATTATGATGATGTCCATAGTTCATTTATGTGTTTACAAATTTATAGACTAATAAAATGAGACAGTACTAAAGCATTAGAATGTCTCAAAGTGCCAAGAGAACTGAATACCATTTCACTGGTGTACTTTAGATGAATTTTCTGATACCAAGATGAAGAAAAGTAAGAAAGGTATCTGAGTACATCAATGTGGTTTAATACATCAGTGTTGTCCTACAAAAGATTCACTTCACAAACAGAAGCACTGAAGCAGACTTCACAAAGATTTTGTTGAGCACTTTGAAATATTCAGTTTCCCAATTGTAGGAGAATATTCCTAGAAACAGAAATGGTTAAGTCTGATCAGAGAGCCATTATCTCCAGTAGGATCACCAAAGTCAAGAAATATTTAATAAAAGTATACATTACTCATTATATTCTCATTTAGTTTTTGTGGTATTAAAATATAAAGAATCCACACTGTCATTAATTCTTTCAATTAAAGTCCTGGAAAAGTTCTGTTTCAAAAATTATCCAAATCATCCTTAAAGACAAGTGCAAGAGGAACCTGATAGTCATACATACACAGAGTCTTGGGCAAGTGGATTTGAGCTGGGAGTCAGGGGACATGCTTTCTTGGCTCTTGGTTCTACCTCTGGCTACGTGACTTTGGACAATTGTGTATTGCCTTTCACTATGCCAGTGGTTCTCAAAACTCAGAATCACCTGGAGGATTTGTTAAAACACAAGTTGGAGTTTCTAACTTAGTAGGTTGGGGTGAGACCCAAGAATTTGTATTTCCTATCAAGTCCCCAGGTATTTCTTATGCTTCTGGCATGGGACAGGCTTTGAGGACCACTGCAATCCACATATCTCCCAATCTAATCTGTTTCTCTTTACTTAGGAGGGAAGCACGTGTTAACAATGAAATGCGGGATGGCAGAACATGTTATGGTCTTTACATGACACTGCAGGAGTGGTGTGCTTTACTGGGCATCGAGGCAGGAAAGGAGGGAGGAAGAAGCACACATTTGTACCCAGTTCCCAATATTTTCAGTCCCTCAATTTCATCAACAAGGAGGCAAGCCTAGCAGTTGCAAGCAAAGAACCCAGAGTAGTTTAGGGGAAAAATAAAGAATGGTCCCCAAAATTCCAAGTACATTCTCCAGCTCTCCATCTTTGCCCTTGTTCATACCATATCCTGGGGCTCAAAAATCCAAAATGATACATAAATGTAGAGGGGTAAAGCTGACCAGCAGTCATCCTGCTGGTAGAAATACGTAGATCTTTCCTTACATACAAAATGACAACTCATAACAGATTTATGTTCAGAAAAGAACAAGGTTGGGTGTATTTTTTAAGTAAAGATCATGAAGAATTATTATGCTTTAACTAGAATATTTTTTACACCTAAACAGAAGTAGACATGTTCTTTGTGATGCATATGAATAAATATTCACATTTATATGGCTAAATATGGCATTATGCATTGATGAAAAACATTTTCCAGTAGGCACACCAAAATATGAAAAAGATTTAGTTAACTCAGATTTGCAAAGAATATCAAGATGGAGTTTCCTTTTATATGCCGGAACTCAAAAAGTCCATTTAACTACTGATGTTAAAATAAAACATGTGAAACAGCATGTTTTTCTATACCTTAACTGCTGTATTACTTATTATAAGCAGGATTACAGACAATAAAATGTTAGTATAAAAATTGTCAGGTGTATTAACAAACTATCTGCAATGGGATTTGTCTTGTAAAAGCTGTTTTCCTTTAGAAATAAGGCTGCCTGCTTTTCTTATTTGCACATTATTCTCTGCATAGAACACTGCTTTATCACTGCAATTCATTGCCTCTCCATGGAGTTACTAGACAGTGCAGCATATTTATAGTGACATGAATTACATTGCTGAAATAAATATTACAATGCTTCTCTATTCAGAGGACATCATGAACAGGAACATAACACGACATTTGCTTTCTCTCAGGGAAATTACATGAGCCCTCTGTGTAATTTTCAACGGAAGGGAGAACAATTTGTGAACGTAGAACCAGTTTGTGTCTTGTACCCATAAAAGTCATTCAAGTTCATCACAAGTCAAGTCCAGATACAAAGTTGTTTATACAACTGAATAGATTTTGCAAAATGAAAAGATTCAGTAAAGGAAGACTTAAAATTTTAATGGTTAATTGCTCCCAGTGTTTTGGACACTTTCTCACTGACTGGTTTTGGGTAGTAAATTCACATAGAACAATGAAGTATTGCTGTGTGATTTTTTTTTCAGTATGTAATTTTAAAACACCATAACCACTTTTGAGGAAAATGATTTTATGCAATCGTCTATTATAAAATTTCGGTCTTTTTCATCTTATCAAAGTGTCAAACACAAGGATGTTACTTCAGAATACTTTTAGAAAACTGAGGTATAGATATTTTCAATAAATAGAATTATAAAAAATGAAAATATTTAATTTCTAAAACGTTTATTAGGTGTGCAGATTTAACATATATATATATATTTTTTTTGTGGTACGTGGGCCTCTCACTGTTGTGGCCTCTCCCGTTGCGGAGCACAGGCTCTGGACGCGCAGGCTCAGCGGCCATGGCTCACGGGCCCAGCTCCTCCGCGGCATGTGGGATCTTCCCGGACCGGGTCACGAACCCGTGTCCCCCGCATCGGCAGGCGGACCCCCAACCACTGCGCCACCAGGGAAGCCCCTAACATATATTTTTACAATGGAATTAATGAAAACTTCCAAGCTCAGTTAAGCAAAAACACATAAAAAAATCTGAATGATATTTATCCATTTACTTGGAGAGGGTAAGATTATTACATTCAAATTTGCTTTCCTATAGAGAACATATATTCAAGAGTTTCATCTCATTAGTTGGTGGTGACTAAGATGGTACAAAATAATTAGAATAGAACACATCCTCAAGGATCTTTTCCCCATCAAAATAATAAAACTTATCTCTAAAAAGTGGACATTCTCCAGAACATATAAGAAGGATGCAGGCCTTTCCTGGTGGCGCAGTGGTTGAGAGTCCACCTGCCGATGCAGGGGACGCGGGTTCGTGCCCCGGTCTGGGAAGATCCCACAGGCCGCGGATCGGCTGGGCCCGTGAGCCACGGCCGCTGAGCCTGCGCGTCCGGAGCCTGTGCTCCACAACGTGAGAGGCCACAACAGTGAGAGGCCCGCGTACCGCAAAAAAAAAAAAAAAAAAAAAAGGATGTAAAAGTAGAAAAAAATCGTGCAATAAACATTAATTTTTTAAATGCTTGGTTGCTCTTTGCAATTCTTGCATTGTCCCAGGGACTAGGAATGTGAATAGTTGAGTGTGAATATTGAGAATTTTGTTCATAATTTCATTTTCCAAGTTGCAACTTAAAAAAAAATAGTAATATAAAGCATCAAACATATTCTCCAAATTCTTCTTCTGTACTAAAAGGATAAGAAATAAATTGAGTTTTCCCCTTCCTTCCTTGAAAGTAAACAGTACAAAGTTCAATTAAGTTAGAAGATGCATAGGAGGAGATGCTTTTTTTTAATTGAGGCAACATTTGAGTTAACTTTTAGACAGAAAATTATGAATGTGACTATTACAGATATGAAAGTCATTTTATGAAAAAAGATGACAATCCACAGAGTAAGTTAATAAGCAAGTATAGGAAATTAATATTTCAACCAAGTAGACATTTATTACTCTGCAAAATCTTTTATATAAACTTATGTATTTTGTTAAAATATTACTTTTTGGAATTTGATTAATAATTTACTTCTATATTTGAACATCATTTTATAAAAATTGTTACATTTTCTGGTGCCATCCCTTAAAAAATTCCAAAGCACATCTGATGATTAATAAAGACTTAGTATGAAAAATAAAGGAGAAAAACAAAAATAAAGTAATGAATTCTCTATTTTTTACATGCTGGATTAATAATAGTTTGGATATATTGGGTTATACAAAATATAATACTGAAAATTTTAAAATATACTTGTTTTAATATTTTTTAATGTGGCTACTAGACAATTTTAAATGACAAATATAGCTTGCATATATTTTCAGTGGAACAGCCCTGATCTACACTGTAAATAGAAGTTAAAACTTAAATTTTGCACTTTAGGAAATTTGTGGCCATTGTTACTACATGTATTTTAGAGCGTATTCATTCTGTATAGCCACAGCTAATCTAACCACATATGACATAACTTTCCCCTTGGTTGTGAGACCATTTCAGTTGTTAGTAAATGTTCACAGCCCATATTAGATTGATATTTTAGTGAAAATCTGAGTTTTTAAATTAAAGCATGTTTGCTGAGTCACAGTGTACAGTTATAAACGTTGTTTACAACACAAGGGTTCCTAAGTAAACCCAACCTGTACCCCACTCACCAAGTCATCATCCTGGCAAAGGCATTCATTTGTCTGGAGGAGGAGGTTCTTTTTTCCTCGTTGGCACAAAAGCAGCACGTGGGCTAGCCAACTCTGCATGTTTGCATCAAGATGTAATATTGCAATATTATAAAAAAGCACTCTCAGAACATTATTTTCTGCTCCAATCATCCAGATAGAGTGCATTGATATTTCTACATGATACACAGTAAAAAATTCTGGTATCACCTTTCATTTGCCAAAGGTTTTATTATTCTCCCAGCTTTCACACATATTTTATCAGTATTCTCCTAGTATTACTAGGAGAATAAGTAAATAAGTAAATAAGTAAAGCAGGTATTGTCCTCATTTTACAACTGAGAAAATGGAATTGAATTTCCTCTTTGGATCGGAATAGAACACAGAATTACCACATTTTCCCTTTGCAAATAAAATTACAACTCATAATTTGTGAGGCAGCCCTATAGACATACACATTGCAACTAAAAGTTAATGTAACATTTATAGGCTAAAAACAGATGATAGTAAAAGGAAATAATTCAACCATATTTTGGGCTTCTAAAATTCAATCAAAATTTTGGTTTCTAATAAAAATATTTAATCATGTTTTGTTATTTAATTTATATGTTTTAAAAGAGTGAAAAAAGTAGTGGCTATGTAGTGTTCCCCAAATCTAATTTATTTATTAGAATTTTTGTTCTCACAACTTATCTAAGTGAGCCTATGGAAGAAAGTTCTCCCTTGAAAATATTCCTGAAAATGACAGCTACCTTTGAGAAACAACTTTGCATTAGAGTCAATTAAAATCTATTTTTAGTTAATAATAATCACTGTTTTCACTCTATATATTTTATTTAAACATAAGGAAAAAACAACTTAGCTAGTGCTTTTATGAATCTAGAGGGCTCTGAGGAGAATATCTTTAAGATAATTCCTTAATATCCCTTTTGGAAGAGTATTAGTAGTTTCTTATTCAATGTAGATTTCTTAAGTAGCTGACATTTATTTTGTTTCCTACCACCTGATCTTGGTACCTTAAAATCTGTTTTTCATTTGTTTTACATTTATTCATGTTCTAATGGCTCCTGGTGATTTTCAACTAGAATTTTCTTAAGGAGTGAAATTTAAGATCTTTCTACATTTACAATGAATATTGTTTGTCCCTATGTGTTTTTTAAGAAAAACCCTCTATTTGTTAAACATTAATGACTCATTCATATTGATTATATTCTTAGCAGTTACTAATTTCCAGTCATTGGATTGGAGCCTTAGAGTTCACTTGATTACAGTAACTGGCATGTATATTTAATTATATCAAATAGTATGCCTTTCTTTTGATGTTTTTATAAATAGCACATTTGTTCATTGAAATTCAGACCAGGCCTAAACTACATAGATTTTGAAGAATGGAGTGTCTTACCTTTACGAAAAAAGTTGGCTTCATAACCTATACTCAAAAGCAAAGTTTCATTTTGGGGTCTCAAACCACACCACAACTGCCAGATTATCAAGGAATTGGAGGTAATAGATTCATAACGTTTTATATTTATTTCAGTCTCATTTTTATCAAACCACTGTTGTCATCAAAAGAGATTATTTAGGCACATGCTTCATCCATACTGATTTGAGGGGGGATTTAATAAAACATGACAAAAGGGAATTTATTTTAAAAGTAAAAACATGAATTCACCCCAGACTATCACACATGCTCCTCATTCTGTAAATCATGTAATGGACATTGTCATTTTGACATGTAGAACATTTCTCTTCTTCCATCACCTTTGAATTAATTGGATTGTAAGGGGTAGGGCAAGGGAGAGAGCGATGGAATTTGGAAAGTGCAATGGCTCCCATTGCTATTTGTATCACTGGAACATTTTGAAGTCAGGTAGATATTAACCTAATAAGGGAAGCCCCACTGGCTTTCTGTCTCCTCCAGACAATAAAAAAAACATAATTGTGTCTGTGCCTCTCTTTTCAGTTGTTCTACTATAACACAGATTGAGAAGTAACTACAGATTCTAATTAACTCAAATTAGACTAATGAGAGAGATGATAAGTACTACAACATGAAGATTAAGAAATTAATCCTAATTTCAAACCTCAAAGATTTGGGGTACAAAGGAAATAAATGTTAAAGGAACAAATTGGGCACTAACTACTTCACAGGTATTGGAAGTTAGTGCTAACCAGTTAGTGGCTTTAACCCATTTGGATGCAAGTTCCTGAATTTCTACAAAAAAGAATTTCAGCACCTAAAGGAGAATAGCCTAAGTTTCAAAGTGATATTAAGTCTTTTCTTGCACTTCTTGCACTTGATTCTGCATTTATCATTAGCTTGGGGCTGAGAAGGGTGGAAGTGGCTGGGATAGGAAAATATTTTATCAATTAAAAAATAATTTATTGATTTAAAAACTTGCTTAGCAAGTTTTTTCAACATTTAGAAAATTTATAAAGACTAAGTATTACAACGTAGTATTAAAGACATTTTAAAAGATGTATGATGAGAACTTTTATTCTAATTTTATTTTTGAGAAAGCCATTTATTATAGATGTGCATTAATAAAATTCCTTATTAAAAATGTGCACAGCATTCTATTTTTCCATAATTTACAACTCATTAAAAATTTTACTTTTATACTGATGCTTCTAATGTTCACTAATTTCTCTAAGTTTTTACTGTGAAAATAAGCCTGTAGAGAAAAAGTAATCTTTTTTACTGTTGCAAGATTTTCTTACAGCAGTCCATAATTATAAATTATGGATTTATAATATCGTAAATTCATATTATATGATAAATTTATTTGTAAGTATGTTTGTAGTTCTAATCCTTTTTACATATTGGACTTAACAAAAAAATGAAATAAATATCCATTAGAATAATAAAATATAGAGCAATTTGCCTAAAATTTAAAAAATCAAAACCACTAAAGGAAGAAAACAAAAATGAAGGCTGTTTGGATCATCCCAGAGTACTACAATCAAATATCAAACCAAACTTAGAGTTTTCTGCAAACCAAAGTAAAAAGGGAGATAAAGTAGGCTCCATGAGTCTCTTATTAAAAAAGATGGAATCACATTAATTCTTCAAAAATTCTTTGAAGTCTTTAAAATGGGAACTCACACTGTGGCTCTCCAAGTAATAATCTCCTTAACAAGTTTGCAACATGCCAAGTGGTACATTACAACAAAATCAAGTCACAGACACAGGTGGCATAAACAAATTTATTACCAAGAAGGTACAAAAACATTCAAACAACCTGTTCTTTAAACTAGGTGAAATTTTAGCTCTCTGTCCTTCAGTCATTTACCTTTCATGAAAAGTTCTTTGGAGGCCCATGTGACAGTAGTTTTGAGGATCAGCTAGTCATCTGGTTAAAATTAGGTGAGTCCTTTATTTTGCTTTTGGGCCCTGGGAAAGAACAGGGGTCCTAGGACTAGGGCACGCTTTGAAGGATAGTGCCCGCTGGCTCACCAAGTTCTCAAATCACCTTTACAATGGGGGAAAAGTATCTCAAGTATCTCTTCTGTTCTATTGCAGTTGGGGATGTCATTATTAGAAGTCATTGTTATTGGAAGATACACAACACTGATTAGAGTCTTTCAAATGCTATCTAGTTATCCTAACTAGAATACTTTCAACGTTAATAATCCATTCTAACATGTAGATTATAGTTAAATTATACCCATTTTATTACGCTATCTATGCTGAGATATTTAAAATGAATTGTAGGCAACATAACAAGAGTCGTTACAATCTACTCAGGAGAGGACTCATGGTTTTCCTAAGATGTCTATATCAACTCTTTCCCTTGAAGATCTGCTAATAAATATTTTATTTGTAATAATAAATACATTCTCCTTTTCAGTACTTTATGCATAGTGTTTCATGTTTCAAATTATTCCCCATATATCTTTAATTTATGCACTGGAACCTTGTAAATTGGAACACAATAGGACCATTGTCTTCATTACACCAAAGAAAGAGAAGGGCTCACCTTGGTAAAGTGATGTACTCAGAACCACACAGCAAATCTTGGCAGAGCTGGCATTTCTTATCTAGTGGTTTTCCATTGTGTAATTTTTCTTAGTGAACTTTTGTAATGTTCCTCCTGCAGTTTTTCCAGAAAAGTCTATAAGAGGAATGCGTTTATATTCTGTTACCTGATTTCACTTTCTCTAATTATTCAGGAAAATGATTTTAAGCATTCTCTTTGGCTGGGTAAGCGTATGTTTTTAAGTTCTCTGGTGATTCTTGAAGAAAAAAAACAACTTCTTCAATATGGAATTAAACTGTAAATTGAGCTCTGTTCTTATTTAGCAAAGTTCGAATGGTAGTCTGTGCTTCACAAAAATTACAAAATATTTACCACATAAACCTAATTTAAAATATAAATGGAAATTTTTGTCCACTTATTTTGTACAGAGGAGTTAGAAAATTGGAGTATTTCAGACTAAATTCTTAAACTTATTTTGGCTCTCTGGCTTATAATTAAAGTGATCTCATCTTATAATTCACTTCTTCTCCACTATCAATATTTTCTTCAAAATGGAATTAACTCCTCCTAAGGAAATAACATTGCTTCATGAAAAGAGCACTAAATGTGAATCAGACAGAATGAATTTGCTTTGTCCCGTTTCTGCCAGTTATTTGCTAAGTGACGTTGCCTAGTTCCCATAACTACATTAAACCTGGATTGAAACATCTGAAGAGAGGCAGTAATATGAATAAGAACCTCTAAGGGTTTTATGAAATTACAAAATAAGGGCAAAATATGTCAGGGTTTTTTGTTTTCCTGGCAAACTCTTACTTCTTTTCATGCTTCACCTCAGGCATCACCTCCTTGGAGCATCCAGCCCTTGTATATACCCTCTTATCTCACCTCATTGGATATACTCTCCTTTGCTTATCTCTGTCATTGCATTTACTCTATGTAGTATCTGCCTAATTCTGTGCCTCTCCTGAAAGACAGGTAGTCTCTGGAAAGTAAGGACAACATTTCATCAGTCTTTTTATTTTAGCTCTAATCCAAGAGCAGTACCAAATAGAGTAGATTCTTTAAAAAAAAAAAAAAAAAAAGTTTGTTAAGTGAATGAATAGATGAATAAATGAATGGAATGCAGTGCAGTGGAAGAATATTTACCCATCTATCTATCTCACAAGGTTGTTGTGAAGATCAAAACTGGTAATGAGTGATAAGTTAAACTTTTAAAACTTACGTGTCATGTGCAGTTTCCCTCAGCTTGCATAGCTTTAATAAATGATTGGGGAGTTGAATTAAACTAAACGAAAACTTAAAAAAAATTTACTATGGATTTGTGTCTAACCCTATGCAGTTTGTAAATGGTGACCTCGTGCAGATTAAATGTAAAGGCCCTTGAGTGGAGTTGTCTATCCTATATTCGCCCTCCTTGGCATGGCCCTGGCTGAGGTTGAGAACTACGGGTGTCTCAGACTGCCAAAACATAAGGAGATATAACAGGTAACCAAACGGGAGACTGCTGGCTGCCTTGGGCTCACTGAGATTTATGTCTAACAAGGCAGACTTGTCACTGGGCCCTTTGGAGGGGAAATAAAGTGATGAACTAATGCTAGGCATAGGAGGCGCCAGGTCCTGACAGGCTGAGGTGTGACCTGCTGAATCCTAACCATCCCAGACATCTGTAGAAGAACAAGTGAGCTGGGAGATGGCCAGGGGCAAGCAAGATTGCAGGGGAAAGGAGGTGTGTACAGAGCCCACAGAGAGTAGAAAAAGAAAGGGCAAGTGAGATTACTGGTCATCTGGTGTCTTTGATCCCACGAAAAGCAAACTTCAAGCACAACAGCAAACACAACCTTTGAGCATTACTGTCTTCAAAGAGTATTTACCAAGTGCTGTCTGGCTTGATCTCCCAGACTTGGTTAAATATGCATTTTCTCAATGTTGTGTTTCTGACTTTCTTTTCTTTCCTTTTTTTGTTATTGTTGTTATTATTTCTATTTTTTTAAAAATTTCTTTTAACACCTCATTTGCTTTAACACTATGACTGACACTGAGGAGAGAAGGAAATAAAAAAAGAGTGAGGAAAGAGGAGAAAATTCCACAGAGAGCATTTTTTTTTAAAAAGCCTTTCCAATAGAAAAAATGGAATTTGACATTTATAATTATATTATTAAATATATTATTAAATATAATATATGATTCCTTGATCATATTATTAAATATAATATGTACATATGATTCTATACATGTTATTCTTCATTTAAAACCACTAATATTTCAAAATTAGCAGGCAATACATTCAACTCATACCATTTTTATAAGCTACCTTTCCTTAAAATAGGAAACAAGATCAACAGTGATATTAAAATACATTTTATTTGGTGGCTAGAAGTGTACAAACATTGCAAAGCATTTAAATATACCATTGTACTTTATTATATTAAGGGGAAATGGGAAGTTATAAATGAGGTGAAAGTTTTTGTATGCCTTTATGTGTGGCCATTTCATTACATTTTATCACAGTTCTTTGTTTATATGACAGTGTACCAACCAAATCCAGGATCTAGGGAAATGGTAACTATGTTTTGTTCATCCTTGAATTTTCAGCACTTAGCAAAATGCTTGGGGCATAATAGTTTCTTATAGATATTTAATAAGTAAAAAATGAAAGAACTAAGACCTCACATATATCACACTGTTTTAACAATATAATTTTAAAATAATAGCAATTTTTTAACATACAACTTACCTCTCATTTTTCACACATTGAAATGTGTCATAGAAGTATAAAATATATGAAAAGATAAATTTTCTAATGGGTTCATCACTGGGTTCCAATGAATATTTAACTGATCACATTATATTTTCAACTCTATGAGAAGTAGGAAGTAACAGTAGAAGATATTTATTATGTGAACATTCTCCACTAAATCGAAGAGTAGAAAGCACCCTATTTGAAATACATAATGTACTTTTGTCTTATTTGGTATTTAGACTATATGGAGCAGTAAGAAGAGGACACATTTTTCCTTTTTGAAACACACAATGTTCTAGATCCTTTAGACTTTTAATAGAAGTGGTTTAATTTGACTTATAATGTTCCAGAATGTAATATATGTAACAAATGTAAATTTTCACTCCTTTTGTTTTCTACGTTTTATTTGTACATTAAAAATCTCATTAATAGTTAGATCAACTAATACAGCACATACCCAGAAAATCCAGTTCATCACTTCTGAAGGACAGACATAGTTTTCACCACAAAGATAAGGAAATGACAGCAAGTAAAGGATTCACTTGTGTCCAGGCGGTACCTGATCAATCTCAACAACCTTAGCTGCACATAACACAGAAAGAAAAGCCATCTCTCCTCCCTCCCCCAGACCTTGAGAAACCACTGCAACTAGTACATATCAGGAGCATCAAGTCAGTCATGAGCATCAGTCACCAAAGCAGCAACAGATCATTGGACATGGCTTGTTTTCCACACTAAGAGGGTGTGGCAGTAACAGCAAAAAAATGCAGCAGAGATTTAAAACAATCGTGGCTGGATGTGACATGGTGTTCCATGTGGTTCTCAAATCTTCCAGACTTGAGGGATTTTTAAAAATATAGACTTCTAACCTCCAGCTCCAGAGATTCTGATTCATTATGCTTGGTATGGACCTCACGCTGTGGGAGTCTGTTGACCATCAGATTGGAGAACATCTAATCTAGTCCGGGCCACTTAACAGATCAGAAACTCCAGGCCCAGAAATGAGAAGGCCCTGAGACCACATAAGACATGAATGCTAGAGCAAGAACCGCATACTGGATCTCAGTGGTTCCATTTTCATGATGCCACACCCTTGACTTGAGTGGGAGAACTAGGGTTAGAGATTTTGAAAACCGCTGTCTGTGAGTTACACACATCTCTTCCTCATGTGGGATTTACACTATTAATTAGCTGAAAACTTTTATTTTCAGTCTAGCAGAGGTAATATTCAATCCCAGATATTTTCCAAAGTATTTTAATTTCTGAACCTACAAATTAACAAAGGTATTCCAGGTTAAATGCCTTTAAAAATAGCAATAACAAAATATTGCTTATGTTATCTATTTTCCCCATTGAAAACAGTCCTATCACTTTTTCTGATTATGTAAATAGTGCATAACCTTTGTAAAACTTTAAAGAATACCATAAATTATAGGGAAAAATGAAAATATCCTCTGAAATCCTGCTACCCTCATGTATCCATTTGCGTCATTTTGGTTAAATTCATTTATTCATCTTCATGCAATCACAGATATTTATTCTGTATATAAAATGGCATAAATGGGACAATATAATACATGCTGGGTCAGTTGTTTTTATGAACTGACATCTCCTCTCCCTCTACTCCATTCTCCCCTCCCCACCTCATCTCCTATTCACCAACTATATAGTCAAAAATTACCTACCTGGTGCAGATGATTTCCATACCTTTCTATACCTTTTCCCATGTATATGGAATCATACATGCATATATGCAAAAACATAGGGCACATATAAAACACATTTTGCCACTTTGTTTTACATAAATGGAATGATGCATATATTTCTCTGAATTTTTTGTCCCTTAGCTGTATATCATGAACATATTTCTAGGGAAATATATATATATATAATTCATTCCTTTTAATGGCTAAATAATATTGTATGAAACTATCTACAATATTAAATTAGTCCTCAATTGTTTCTGAAGCTGTAAAATATATCTTTGTTACTATTCCTTATGCACTAGTACTTTTATTTCTTTTTTTTTTATTTTTTATTTTTTTTATTTTTTAACATCTTTATTGGAGTATAACTGTTTTACAATAGTGTGTTAGTTTCTCCTTTACAACAAAGTGAATCAGTTATACATATACATATGTTCCCATATCTCTTCCCTCTTGCGTCTCCCTCCCTCCCACCCTCCCCATCCCACCCTTCTCATGGTCACAAAGTACAGAGGTGATCTCCCTGTGCCATGCGGCAACTTAGTACTTTTATTTCTATGGGCTAGAATACCGGGAGTGGGATTGCTGAATAAAAGGATATGCGGATTATTAATTTTAATATATAGTGCCAGAATGCTTTCCTAAACGGCCGTCACTATTTATACTTCCACCAGTAGTGTATGAGAGTTCTCTTCCTCACTTGTTACCACTCAGTGTTTGCCGGTCTGAGGGTGTGACGTGATAGCTTACTGTTAAATTCATTTACATTCTCTCAGTGAAGTAGAGATCTTTTTTATATTATTAGCCATTCATACTTCCTCTTTTGTGAAATGCCCTCCTACTCTCTCTTTTTTTAGTCCAGGATCAAAAATACTTTGTAAAATCTCAGAGATCAACATGGCAACACCATGAAAAATTAAAGCCCTCTCTGTGTGAAAGCCTTTCGTGGAAAAAACACATACAAACACATGCAAAATAGTGTTTTACACACAAAATGCTATTCTCTGAAATCATTTCAGGCTGATTAACAAAAAGGTAAAATAATTATTTTCCTGGAGTAAAACTAATGAAGCTATTCATCCCCATGTTTCATTATTTGGTTTTAAATACAATTTTTGGAACAGTTTTCTTGAGATAAAATTTACATACCATAAAATCCATCCATCCTTTTCAAGTGTATGATTCAGTGGGTTTTGGTATATTCATCACCACTATCTAATATGAGAAGATTTTCATCATTCCAAAAAGAAACCCCATACTCATTAGCAGTCACTCCTAATTCCTTCTCCCCCCAGGCCCTGGCAAACGCTATTCTATTTCCTATCTCTACAGATTTTCCGACTGTGGACATTTCACACTAGCAAGATCATACAGTATGTTGCCTTTTTGGTCTGGCTTCTTTCACATAATGATTTCAAGGTTCATTCATGTTGCAGCATGCATAAATACTCCATTCCTTTTCTGTACTCAATAATATTCCATTGTAGGTTATACCAAATTTTATGTATCCATTCATCAGTTGGTGGACATTTGGGTTAGCCTGTTCTGGGTTCAAATCCAGCTTTTGACAGTCATTTCCTTTGTGACCATGGAAGGAGAAACAAAGCTTAACTTCAGTTTCCTTAGCCCCAGTACCCTGGATTCTAGTATATTCTGGACAGGGTTGTTGTGAAGACTAGGTAAAACAATGGATCTGAGATACAGTACCTGATGATTATCAGGAAATCAGAGACAACACTATTTATTTTAACAAAGAGACTTGAAAATGCAGAGTGACTAAAAAAGGTAAAAAGAGGAACATTGAGGAAACAGAGAAATTAACTGCAGGAAGCAGTTACACCTGTAGGGCTGGGAGAAAACAGGAAAGTGTTGGGGTGGGTTATCCAAGCCCTGGGAGGAGGGTCTACAGAGCTGAGATCTAGCCGGCTGGGGAGAGAGTTCGGCTTGTCTTGTGCTCTTAAGGGGCTGTTTCTGCTGCTGCCAGGGAAAAAGGCTATTGGTAGGGAGACGTTGAAGAAGAGTAAGGAAATAGCATGAGCTTGTCTTTCCTCCTTCATTCTGCCTTCCATTTTCCCTCTAGTGCCTCCTACTGGTCGTCTAGAAAGACACAATCTGGCCAAGGGGAAGTGCAGATTGCAGTCTCAGCTGAGTACAGAGTGAAGAGTATGGAGTTGAAAAGAAATAGCTTAATGAACTGGCATAGTTCACTCGTTGACTACTCTGTATTATACCCATTTTTGAACTATCAAAAAGCAAAAACTATGCTATTGCCTAGAAAGATAGTCCTTTGCTCTCCCCTTTTTCTGGAAAAAGGGAGACACAAAATCCCAACAGGGATGTTCATCTCTGGAAAGAGTCATGGTATCCATCGCTGAGTGATGTTAATTACTCCTCAAATTCTGTAACAGTCTCACCTGGAGACTAATCTGCAGTCTAAATTGTAGTAGAACCACCACCCAATAAATCTTATATAAAATAATAAGAGAAAGAGAAAAGATAAGAATAAATGAATGAGTATATAATAATACAAATATGAATACACATAACAAGCGAGGAAGAAAGCATGCGTACCTTCTATAGTCCTTATTTATAAAACTAATCATGAGTTGATGGTTAATATTTGTAACTTTCTTTTTTCATGTTCCGTTTGAACGACTGGGTTTCTTTACCAGTGGGCTTATCTCAGTTTTTATTTCTGAAGGATCTTAATCCTCAGTAACCTGCCTTTTTATGATTGCTGTAGTTTTCTATTAACTTCTATTATTGGACATGAAAGTATTAATAGGTGCTCAGAGAATCCTGTCAGTGTGCTCCCTACTTCCCTCCCTGTTTAGAAGCTACTCAAGTCCCTTTGATAATCGACACCAACTTCCCCAGCCTGTGCAGCTACCTCCTTTTTTGAGTGTTAGTTCAGTGCCGTAAGGAGCCCGAAGTGACCAGGGAATAGTTTTAACTTCCAGTTTAATGAAACTTCTGGTGTCCATTAGAGTCTAAATTGTGTTAGAGCCACCTTCCTCAGGATCTAACCATCTGGAAACAGCTCAAGTTGTTTTCCTCCATCATAAGAAAATCTCTTGGATCAAAGCAGAAGAGACACCAAAGCAGGAGTCGGTATCAAAGAAGTACATCAAAATACAAGTGAAGGCCTCAAGCCACCTTTTCATGTGCATCGAGTAGCCACTTGATGATTAATTACTTGCCCAAACTCCTGGCTTGGTGGACCATGTAATACCTAGTTCATGAGGGGCAGTTCAGGTTGGATGGTCATTTTCGTGTCCTGTGAGTGAAAAAATGTCACCTGTCATATCAGTGAACAAAGGACATTGCAGCCATCAAGCCCTCAGCCACTGCAGCCACCCCCGATGGTGCACCCTAAGGAGACTCAGGATGGGAAAACACAGGATACTGGCCCCAGAGAGCTGAGGTGCATATCAAATGAATGATTTCAGTGAGCCCAGACTTTTGCATCTTCCCATACATAGAAAAGCACTAAATTCCTTAACTTGAGATGTCTATTTTTCTAATTAATTAACAGTAATCTTTTGAAGTTCTGACTACCTGGTCTTTGTTGCAAAAACTCCTCTATATCCCGGCTCCTCCCTTACCTCTTCCGAGCAGTCCCTCAGAGCTATCTGAGAGGCTGCGTCCCCGACTGAAGTCCTCAGTTTTGTCCACCAAATAAAACATAACTCTCAACTTTTAGGTTGTGCATTATTTTATTTTTCAGTCGACAGTCCCATGGTCAGGATTTCAGTCTCTATAAGGGTCAAAAGCACTCCAAGAACCGTTTCTCAAAAGAAGAAAAGAACGTATCGGAGAGAGAATAGATTTGCTCCCGAACCCTAGAGGTCTTCACGGTGGTCCTCCTCTTGGGGCTTTCCAGAGTCTCCTTGCAGCACCCGTTTACCCAGACTCTTAGGATCTTAGGATCTACCACTGTGAGTCTACAAGTGGCCAGGCAGGACCACTGGACTTGCAGCAGAGCCTTCTCTTGCTTTTTTTTTTTAATCACCCCTGTTTCTTGTTGTTGCTGGTGGTGGTCACAGCTCATTCTTAATTTATTTCTAAACTCTTAAAGACCTACCCACATTATACAGGAAAATTTCACAGTTCATCAGTGCAAAAATTTTATTTCTCCTTTGTTTTCCCTTCCCCCGCACTTTACAGGATCTGAAATTTTACTTAATCCACAGCATTCTTTTCATCATCTGTACTCAGTCATGTAAAATGTAAGAAAAAAAAACACTAGTCAATTTAAAATCTCAGCCTCTTACCCCACTGTTACAGCAAATTTAGGGTAAGTCTACAGCATTCGCTTATTTTAGCTGGTTCTAATACTGAGGCATACTTTTTTGAGAATCCATGACTAAAGACTTGGCTAATTGTACTGCATTTGAATCATCACTGATAAGTGTCCCAAGAGCCACAAGAAGTCTAAAAGTAGCTGCCAGGTCTTGTACAACTTCCAAGACTTGCTAATTAACTGACAAGCCTTGAGCTTTCCCTTCAATGTTATGGTCTTTATGAAAAGAGAATAGTTCACGGTCAATGTAGCCAGAGCAATGTGAATGTTCTTGCTACTCCGTGATTTCAGTTCTATTGCATAGGACAGTAGTGATTCCCTCTGAGGCATCATGAACTTTTTCCCTACCTGACCAACAAAAAAGCCCATGTACTCAGTTGTGGAACTCCTAGCCCTGGCCTGTGACTCCCCAGCTGGCTGCTGCCCAGGTGACAGAATCCAGGCAGAGCTCAAACAGGGTCTGTCCCAGCAGGCCCTGGGCAAGGCCACCAACCTTTGTCCTCAGTTACTGTGCATTTCAACTCCTGGACTTGCACTCTACTGTATCGTAACTGTTTTTAAAGAGAACAGCTATACAGGACGATTGACTGCCCTGCCAATCAGGTGGGCCTGCCACATCTGTGAATCTCGAGAGTGGTGCCGTCCACCCCATACCTCTGCCACCCGCCCCGCTGTCGGGGTGCCCACCGCCTGCACTGCACGGGGCTCAGCCAAACGTGTGAGCTCGGTGTTGATATGGGGAAGGGGAGCCTTCTCTTGCTTTGCTTCCACTCAAACGTGTTAGTTTTACAAGTGATTCAGTAAGGGCGGTTAGTAGTTGGGAGAGGACACGGCCCGTTTCATGTTAGTACTACCAAGGGGGTGCAGTGAGGCTTGTTCTGGACGTGCTGAAATGAGCTCGCGAGTGAAACAAATTGTGCTGTGACAGGCCACTGCTGGGATGACACCCACAGAAAGAAGCAAATAGGAAGAGCATATCCCTTCTCCGTGTGTTTGCCTCTCAGTCTCCCAGTAGTACCCCCATTGGTAGAATCTAACAGGAAAGCTGCTAGAAAGCAGAAAGATTATTTGCACAGTTGAAACCTCAGCCTGACAGAGCAGAGCATAGAAGAATGGGTTTGGAGATGATATACAGTAGGTTAATAACCAGCACAGCACGAAACTGATCCTCAACTTCCTCTACTGCACAACATGCATAAAAGTAACTTGAACTGGCTTACTTTCCATATTAAAAAGCAGTACATATTTATTGAGTAAAACAATATAATAAAAATCTCTTGTAATCCTACAATTTAAAAAGAATTGGTGTATATTTTGGTCTTATTACACACACACACACACACACACATTTTTTAAAATTGAAGTATAGTTGATTTACAATACTGTGTTAGTTTCATGTGTACAGCAGAGTGATTTGGTTATACATATATATATAAATTTTTTTTTCTATTCTTCTCAAGATATCGACTATAGTTACCTGTGCTATACACAGGTAATCCTTCTTTATCTATTTTATATATAGTAGTGTGTATCTGTTGATCCCATATTCATAATTTATCCCTCTTCCCCTTTGGTAACCATAGGTTTGTTTTCTGTGTCCACACACACATCTTTATATTTGCAGAAACTGGGGTCATATTCTACAGGCAATTTTTAAAACCCACTTTTATGCATAATAATCTAATATACTGTTAGCATCTTTACTTGTCATTAAATAATCCACAATCACAATGTTATTGTCCACATAAGGTATTAGTATATCTCTGTATTGCATAGATATACTAATATATCATAAATCATTCCCTCATTTTTGGATGTGTTAAATAATTTGTATTAATAAATTATGCTGCAGTAAATATCTTCGTTTTAGATTCTTTACAAACATTTGTTGTTAGCTAAATTTTGGAGAAATATTCACTCTGTTCTTATTACATTGTTTACATCTTAATGATAATTACTGTGTATGTAAGTCACTTTGAAAATAATTTGTCGCAATCAGAAAAGCAATTTCTCGAATGGCAATTCAGATGCAAATTCCCTTTCTTTTTCCTTCCCTCCTTTCCTCCCTCCCTCTCTGTTTCTTTCCTTCTTTCCTCCTTTCTTTCTTTCCTTCTTCTTCTCCTCCCCTCTCCCTCCTCCTCCTCCTACTTCTTTCTCTCTCTTTCTTTCTTCCTTACCCCCCTCCCCACTCTCTTTTGCCAATTACGCTATGATGCTAGGCTGAGGCGTTATTTGAATTATTGCACATTCCTTTCTAGAGCAGAAAATATGACTAAAAATGCATATAAGAGAGATTTTTTGAGTGTGGGTAGTGATGAGAACAGCTGGGGTGGAGACTGAAGGAAATGACAGGGACATTTCATGTAGATATAAATGGAATTGCTTAGCACAAAACTTAGATTTTCTTGTGGTAGGAGAATAAATTAGAATAGAGTATATTTTTTTCCTTATAAATATAAAATGCTAAATCTTAAAGCCATCTGTGCTCTTTCTGAAAGTTTAAAATTTGAATTTAGGTAAGTCAAAGTGAAAACGTTCATGTGTCAGCAAGCAATGTAGCTGATCTAGGATCTCACCATCAAGTGCCATAAAAATTTTTGGCTACAATAAGTGTGTCCCCAAAGCCAGTGAGTGAGTCAGCATCAGCTATTTCAGGAGGAGTTTTCAGGGAGCCCAAAAAAGTCCCCAACGAGGGTAAAATTGTCCTCAAGCCGTTTTGCCTTTCTTTTGCAATGCAAATCCTGGTACCTCAACTCACTGGTTCCCAAATCAGATATAGTCAAGGAGATAAAATATATTGTTCCATCCCATGAAGGTACGTCCAGTGAAATGAGAGGATCACCTCCATATGCAGACACTAGGAGCCTATACCCTTATTCAGAGGACAGAAGCCCATTGCTAGAGTCAACTTAACTGGGAAATAGAAGCCCCATCTGGATCTCCATATCAGACTGAAGATCAAGAAGAGGATGAAAAAGCATGCCTGTGTTCTTGTTCCTGGAAATGTTCCATCTAAATTCAGATATCTCTTTTTTTTTTTTTTTTTTTTTTTTTTGCCCACCCAAGCATTGGTTCCACCTGTAGTTGTTTGTTTGTTGGTTTCCCCCAAAATCCTGCTTTGAAATGGAGTTTGTTGAAGACAAGTATTTGTCACTTTCTATTTAATGAGTCTGGTCAAATGGAAATTTGGGGAATTTTAAGAAAATGATTTAAAATTGTTAGCTGGGCTTCTTGCCCATCTATGAAGACCTACGTTTATTTAAAAGTCAATGAAATTTAAACCTTGATTTCCTATGGGGTTAAGAAGGAAGATTGATGGAAATAAATGACCCAGAAGAAAGTCTTCTTCTCTGATGTAAGACTCAGGCAAGAATGAGAAGCTTAGCATGGGTAATGAAATGATATTCACATCTACACATTGATTTATAATTTTTTTTTTCCAGAATGCATGTACCTTTTCTAGCTGTCCTTGAGTGAAGATGGAACCTGTTAACTCTTGACCTGAAAATTTGCTATTAGATTTAGACCCTGTTAAGTGAAGCTTAACAGGGTGAAGCTCTGTTACCTACCAAAAATTTTAAAGTGGGAAATACTTTGGGGTTTTAGTCTTTCAGAAGGTAGCTCCCTCAAATTTTAATTATTCTTGTTAAGATATCTGTAATTGTTTATGTCAGTAAGTTATGTTATTTTGTCTAGTTATTATATGGGTGTGTGCATTGTTTACATAGGTTAGGTAAATTTTATTAACATGTTACTATTTGTTATTGTTACATCAAATTATGGAAATGATACAATACTCCAGTGATTTGTTCCTGTGTCATTTGAGACATGATTTGATATATTTTTTTAATTTGATAGAAATGTTTCACTACAGTCTCTATGAAATTATTATTTATGTTACTAAGATGCTGAAATGACTAATGCCATTTTAATGCTAAACTGACTACTAACCTTGAAATTACAAGGGTTGCAATTTTCAGATCATATAGGAGTTACATTTACTATTTTAAATTGCTAATCCTCTCAAATAATTATTTGCTTCTTTTTCTGGAAGAATTTTTAATGATTTAAAAGTAATACCCAGCTGATTCTAAAAACTAGGGAAACACAAGAAACACGTAAGAAGAAAAAAAATCTTTCTGCATTCTTAGCATTCAAAAATTATTGGTTGAAAAAAAAAATTATTGGTTGATTTCCTTCCAGTTCTTAACTATTTTTAACCCTTTCTGTCATGGTTAAATGTCCTTCTTTAGTCTCTAGTAACAATTTTTGATATTCTCTCTGTTTTATATTCTATGATAACTATATATTTCCATGTAGGTTATGTATATATATGTGTGTGTATATATATATGCACACACATATATAGTATATTTCTATGCAAATATATATGCATATATAATATATATATCTCCTGTATGTGAAATACCATATATATACTTAATTCTTTGGATAAGAACCTAATCTTATTTTAAATTTAAAGACATAGTGATTCATGTTCTCATGTGATTCCAATGCCTTATTAATAGATCTGCTTGTAATGATTTAATAAGTCTTAAACAATGAAGCATGTGTTCTGGTAGCTATTATGTATTTTTGTCCCATTATAGATGGAATCATCTAAAAAAGGGATCTAAAGATATCTCTTAGTGCTGCATGTATATATGTGGTTCTACAAAATTTGTCATTGTGGTTATTACTTTTAAACATTTTTCTTTGGAAATTATTATTTTCATTTCATGATACAGTTGTAGTCAAGAATATGGGCAAAATTGCAAGTTTTGAACTTGAAATTTGCAGTTAATCAACCCTCATTTTCTTTTCTTCTGAAATATGGAATCAATACCCTGTAAGAAATAAAAGAAATGTATATGGTTTAAAAAATTATATATCTGAGGAGGAATCATCATAATTTTTGATAGTCATTCCTGGTTTGGGGAGTTTATTTTGGGAACTATACTTTAAAAATATTAATGCTTCTAAATTCATAATTGGGATGTCACATTATCTAATTCACGTTAACAAGGAGAGGGAGGCCAGAGCAACCAGGGTTGCCAGTGAGTGAGAGGGGAATGCCAGAAAAGCAGTAGAAATTGCCCATGCCTGGAAATCAGGAATCCTATGTTCTCAGGTGTGTCTGCCACAAAATATTCAGTGTAAACGTCATTTGTTGTTGAGCTCAATAATGCTTTGGTTTCTTAAATGATGTAAAGGGTTCCAAACTAAAAACCCAAAACAGAACACAAGTGTATTAGAATAAAGATAACTTATGCACTCAAATCTAACAAGCCAATGAAATATCTGACTTGAAATTTAAAATGGTTAAAAAATATTAGAGCATGATTTTTAGGTTTATCAGTTCTTCTAAAGATAGAACATACTGTAGTGTTTAATTATGGAGAATTGCTTTGCTAATTAAGGTTTTAGTAGACAGAAAAGGATGTTACAACATAGTCATTAACTTAAATACTCTTGAAAGAAGTGTAATTCTAAAGACAGAAGGACACAGCTTGGTAGCTTTATAGGTCATGTGAATAAAGCCAACATTTGAGTTCTGGTTTTTCTTGGCAAAATACAACTTTCTACCTCAAAGAAATAGTGCTGACAAAAGTTTATTCTTAAAATGTTTCCTTAAACATCAAATGTCTCTTACAAAGCAATTTGGATACTAAAGTGTAAATTAATCTGATAGCGTAATACTGAATTTCCATTTTGAAAATTTATACAGGCTTGAAAAGTGAAGACCTTGAGTTTAATAGCTTAAAAGAAAAAAAGTGTGTTGCAGATTTGTACTGTATTGTACTGTGTTGTATTGCATTATGTTGTATTATATTATTATTCTATTCTATTCTAGCCTAACCCCCCTGAAGAACATGACTGCTTATGGTCTATCAGGAAATTAGCTGAGATCATAAGCAGTCTATCAGGACCCACATTTTCAATGTTCTCTTTTACAGGTAATCACACACATGCCAATATTTACACATCTGTAGATTATTTAATATAATTGAATGATAATTAATATGATACTAGTATGAATTTATCATATGTGTATGGTTCTTGAAATTTACAAAGTTATTTCAAATTCAGCACCACCTCCCCCAGCCAAGAAGTTGTATGTCCAGCCAATGACTTGGTGCTTTGCTTCTGTTCAGCCTTGATAACTGCCTTTGCATAACCTCAGATACGATCAAAACTCTTCTCCCAGAAATACGTACTGAACAGAGACTTCCAGAAACTTTCATAATTTGTGCTTCACTGATCTCACAGGGATTTGGGTGAATCAGGTTTTCTACTCCTATCAGCTAATGCAAGCTTATGCAACTCTTGTTTCACTGAACCATCTAATATTAATATGAAACCTCAAACTCTGTATACAGGATGCAGATCCTTCCTTATCACAGTCCTCAGGCTGCACCTTACACTTGGCTTCTTTTCATAAATCCTTTTCACATGTCATACCCAGGGCCAATGGCTGCAGTCAATAATTAATGCTAGTGGGTTGGCTCTTTTCCAAAATTCAGTTGTTTGTCTTCTCAGTTGATATCATATGGACAATCTTTGCAAAATTACTCAAGAGATTTTTTTTAAATGGTGTATTGGCGAGAGATAATTGAGAGCTGTTGTACTTTCAAATTCTTATCTGTGATTATAATAGCACAGGCCAAAGGATTCCATGCATTTTTCATTAAGTGAGGAATTTTATTTGTCTAACTTCATAACATAATGTGACTCTTCAACTAGGACACAATGAAAAATGATAAACAGAAGTATTCAGTCTTGAAATTCTACTCCATGCTAGCCAAGGTCCGCCTGCCTGCACAGACTACCAGGCACAGAATGAGGCATAGAGAGCCTTGGTATATGTGGACACCCTTCATGTATACCCACTCCTCCATCAGAGGACTCACCCCGAGAGAAAGATCAGCAGCTTCTGAAAGCCAGGAACTCCCTGGCACTACAAGAAGGCCTTGTGCTGCTAGGAGCTGGCCTGCCACTCACAGCTAAGCCATGGTATTCTTTTATTGAATAGAAATAATTTCAGAGAATGCCAAAAACAGACAAGGCCACACTGTGATTTTGTTGGATCAAGGCAAAAACAAGAACCTCCTGTAATTATGTCTTAGACAAAAACAAGGACATTACCCAAGTGATAAAAAAGACCAGATGTTACCCTTATCTGGCTACTATGAGTAACTATTGCCTTTTGACCAGTTACAGTTTTAGCTGTACACCACCATTCCTCTCTACTGCCTAGAAAATAATTTTTAAGATGCCCAAAGAATTATCTTTAATTCTTGATAGCAGCAATCAATCCAGAGCAAAAGGCCTGCTTCCTTGAATTCTTCCTAAAATCACCAAACGTATGTCCATATCTTCTAAGTCGCTTCTTACACCCTTTCACTGAGATGCCCCCAAGGTTTCTCAAAGGGCATGTTCTTCCTCATTATAACAAGTGAATAAAAGCAACTGTGTTATACTACAAATGTGTTCTGGGAGGTTTTTGGCTGGAGAAATTTGACAAATCTGTGGCATGAGCATTTGGGGATCAAAGGAAAGCTAGAAGAACACTCACCAGAAAAGACAGATATATGTAAAGGACAGAGAGGTAAATTAACAGCAATAGAAATTCTTCCAAGTGTGCAGAAAAAAGGGAGATTGATATGGAAAGAGGGAGAGAGAGAGACATTGCTAGAGACAATTTATGAAGAGAGGACTTGGGAAAATAGACACAGGTCACCATGGGATGTTGGAGGCTAGTGTTGGTGAGAGTGGAAATAATTCATCCATGCCTCCATTCACTTATTTAGTCCACCAGCAAGAATTTACTGAGCGTTAACTATGTGCTGGGCACCGGGGCCTGGGGATGCAATGATAAACAAGAGGAAAATACTATCCCTGCCTTTCTGGATCTCACAGTTGGTGGTAGGGAGTGGAAGTTATCTGATGTTGAGATAACAAACATTACTCAGATAATTGCAGAAATAAGAATTGCCCATGACAGGTGCTCTGGAGGAAGGATCTAGGAGGCTCTGAGAGACTCTACAAAGACGGAGAGGCCACAGGTGGCTTCTTTGGGCCAAGATCTGAAGAATGAGTAAGAGCTAACCAGGTGAAGAGATGATGGAAGAACAACCCAAGCAGAGAGAAGGACATCGGTGAAAGCCTTGTGGTGGGAAAGAATATGTTAAGTATAAAAGCATGAAATAAGCACTGGAATGGCAATAACAATAGGATATTCTGTATTAGAGAGTAGAGAGGTAATTAGGGGTGCAATATGCAGAATATTTTAGGACAAGGACTGGTAAATTAGAGCCTCTGTGTCAAACCCAGCCTGTTGCTTGATTATATGTGAAGTTTTATTGGACCACAGCCCCCTATTTGTTTATTGTTTGTGCCTGTTTTTCATTATAATAACAGTGTTGAAAAGTTGCAACAGAGACTGTATGGCCAGGAAAACCTAAACTATTTATTACATAGTCCCTTAGAGGAAAAAGTTTGCTGACCCCTGTTACAGGTTTTGCCAGGAGTTTTGTCTTTATTGAAAGAGAAATAGAATGCCATCAAAGGTGTGGAAAAAATGCCTCAGGCTATAACATGGTGAGTTCAATGAACAGAGCCCAGAGGACATGTGGGTAGACAAATTATGAGACAATGGTGGTAGTTCAGGTGAGAGATGAGGTTGTTTAAGAATAGGGAGGAGGTGGTGGAGATGGAGGGAAATGTGATGAATTGGATATGTGAAATGGAGAAGAGAAATCAGGGAAGACTTCTGGCTTGTACAACTAGAGAGAAGATAACGGCATTTGCTGAGCTAGGGGATGCTCAAAAGAGAACTAGCATTTTGTTTATTTTTACACAAGCAAGAAGATTATGAGTTAAGTTTGGGTGTGTCAATTTTGAGGTCACTCTGAGATGCCCAAGAGAAGATGCACATTAGACAGGTGGATATACAGTTCTGGAGCTCAGGGAAGAGTACGAGTTGCATACAAATCTTCCCCTATGTTTATAAACAATTTGGAACTAACACAAGGAGATAAGTGGGGATCAAAGTCCAGAATCAGATTCTGAAAATATTGAACTTGAGTGCATTGTAGGGCTTCCTCTCACTGGGATTTGATCTCCTCAATCTAGAGCATGGCAGACATGCCCTACAGGAAGGTACCAAACAGACACAAAAGAGCTGGAGGAGGAAGGTATGTGCCACTTGAGAACAGAACACTCCAAAAGGAAAAGAACAATAAACAAAAGGTGGGCTCATTCATGGACAAGGCCTTCAACACCAATTATCTCAGCCAATAGAGAAACATGGCACAGATGAAGGCCACATTCTAACTGAAGTCACCACTCTGATAAGCTACTTCTTCATCCAAAAGAGAAATGGCCAGATAGAGAGAGGAGCTAGAAGTATTTGTTCTGATACTCTTCTAAGTCAGAGAGTTGAGACTGAGAACCATTTCCATTATGGCAATGTGAGGAGTCGGGGAGGGGCATGGATACACGTTTCCTTTTAATAAAAGATTCCAAAATCGTAAGAGGACAAGAGACATATAAGAGCTTCAAAATTTATGTTGTTACGTTCTAATTTTAGGAAAGGAGAAACTATGGAGCTAAATTTAAATAAAAGAAACTCACTAACATAATTGTATTTTAGTAAACAAAGCGGACTGGGGATTAGTGGACATAAGGAGACACTAGTAAGACGTCTATAGAGGGCTGCCTGGAAGTGGCTTTCCAGGGCTTGGCCATTCTCACTGGCCAAGTATTAGTGGAGGGTGAAAAAATTCTGACCCTGAACTTTGAGCACTAATAAAGCCTAGATGTCTTTACCGCTTCAAGACATTCACTGTGGTGAATAGGAGATTTAATGTAGTTGATGTACTAGGAAGTAGCTCCTAAGAATTTTTTAATCAGTCCTGCAAAACAAGTCCATTCTTTGTTAGTCGTAACTCAGTATGGAGCCACCATTAGGACTGAATTTTGAGCTCTTATTATTATGCTGGTTAATCACTGACTATGTTTTCAGTGGGAAAATAAAGGATGTCTTTGTTTTTTAATCAAATTCAATGGCCTTTCATAAAAGTAAAATTTTCTTCTCATAATAATGTTAATGCAGTGTTTCCTTTTATATTTTTAATTTTTGACTTTTAAATGCTCATAAACTCAGAAGTTATGCATGCTTGTTGCAAATACTCTAATATTATGGAAATAAATGCAGTGTAAAATGAAAGCCTCCCTGAAAGGCATTTACCTGCTGCCTTCTCTCTCCCTAGAGTAAGTATCAGGGTTAACAATTTTGATTGTATACACTTACAGAACTTTATCCATGCATTTACATATATAGTTTTCTTTATAAAAATAGAAACCACACTACATAATATTATTATTGTTATTATTTCTATTGTTATTATTATTATTTATCTTGGTTTCCTCACTCAATTGGAACCTCAAACCAGTACCAACAGATCTACTTGAGTAACTTTAACTGCAAGGTAACACTTAGACTATGTGTGGATGTAAGGTGTTTTGTAGTATTCAGAACCCAAAGCAACATTTTTATAATGATCCTTAGCATGATATTGTCAGATTTGTAAAAGAACTATTTCATCTCTGTGTTTAAACTATAGACCAGGTTTTACATTATGATCAAAAGAGAGGCAACGGAGCTTCACGGAATGAGCCCTTGAACTACTTCAGCTCATCATTTGATTTTTCTATGATTTAAAGTCCTATTTGTAATGAGATTTGGGTCCAGTTTATTTCTAATATTCCTGCTAACTCCAGAATTGTATATGTGTCGAGTATTGGAACATCCAGTTTTAAGAAGCTTTAAGAGCTTTTCCTATTTGTCAATATTAAACACCTATTTGCGCTCGATACTTTAGGTAAGCTGAGGGACAAAAATACATGCTACCTCTCGTCCATGTCAGATATTGATTGAAAGATAATTTTTCATTTGCCCTTGAGTTGTTGTTTCCAGCAATAACTATTTTCCAGAAGTGCTGAGAAGTTCTATGAAAGTAAGGAATTAAGAATCCGAATGGAAATTAAACCCTTAATAGCTAGAGAAATGGAATCAAGCAAACTAAAATAAAATTTCTTAAGGTGAAGAAGAAGTTTCCTTTCGGTTGTGAGAAATACCTTCAGGAGAAAAAGCAAAAAGAGAAAAATGTATGGGACCAAGTATGGACAAAAGCAGAATATTGGGGTGGCTTACTGTAGAAGAATGTAAAGTGTGGAGTCATTCTGGTCCCTGGAAAAGAACTGCTGCTCCCCCTTGTGGCCAGTGTAGAGAGCTAACACCCTGATAAAGCAAGGCCTTTCATTCTAGACACAAAATGATGTAAAGATCTGTTTGGATTACAGTGATATACTGCTTTTAAGGGGAAAATAAAAGGCATATGCAAATGGAAACTTCAAGTGATGGTTCTGTCTCAGGTATAGGCTTCATGTCACCAAGGGCAGATGATGTGAGGCTGTGCCCACTAGGAGCCACAGATGCTGACTGTGGTCAACTCATGTAGTTGGTTGGTCGACACTTACTTAACAAACATGTGTTTGTTTGCCAACCACTTTGTAAAGTACTAAGAAGAGTGTAAAGTAATATAATACAGTCATCTTTCAAAAGTACGTCACCCACCTGGGAATATAAAATATAAACACAAGGAGACAGCTCATTACTAGGTGGTGGATTGCTGTCATACTGGGTGACCTAGAGCGGGGAGAAGGGAGAGGAGCTTTTTTGCACTGGGACCTGAAGGGTAGGGGTGCTTCAGAGAGGCTTAGGATGGTAATAAGCCAATCAAGTGGCAAAGCATAAAGCCAGGAAGTTAACCAAGTTTTGTGTTTATCCACTAAAGGCAAGAAAGAATACTTGGGACCAGATTAAGTAATCCTGAGCTAACCACTTTGGACTATATCCCACTTGTTTCATAGATAAATAACTGTTAAATGTGTTTGCATAGAGAAGTGGCATAATGTGACATGTTTCAGGAAGTTTAATATGGGAAACTATATGCAATAAGTGTCCTTTAATTGCATATGAATTTAAACATTAAAAGAAATACAATTTTTTTTTAAAGTTGTACCTCTCTAATCCATTATTCCCTATCCTCATATGAGCTATTTTTTCATGTAATGTATTACTATTTGACATTATATGATTATATACGTGTTTGTTTGTTTGTTGTATCCCTCACTGATTACAAATCCATGAAAGCCGCAACTCTTCACTTTTGTTTACTGCTGTATCCCTAACTCCTCAGACAGCAGTGGACACTGGCTAAATATTCATTGATATTATAAATTACATTGAAAGGCAAAAAGCTTGAGGTAAGGAGAGCAATTAAGTGTTTATCAAGATGATGAAACTTAACTTTGAACAGAGGAAGGAGAAGAGAAAAAAAAGAGACATTCAATATTTTGAAGAATGAGTACACTAGATTTGATAACTCGCTGAATGTGACTGGCGAGGGAGGAAAAAGGAATTTAAAATTGCTGAGGCTTCAAGGTTATGTGCATGGGAGGATGATGGTAGCGTTAAAACAAATCAGGGCTATCGGATGGAAAGTATGTTTTGGCTGGATAACAGAGTAAGCTTGTGACACCATCTGAGAGGGACAGTTAGTGATTTCTGATTAGAATCCAAGAAGCAGGCCAGGCTTGCAGATTTAGCTTTATGGCAGAAAGGAGAGCCGAGCCATGAGCTAAGATTAGATTTCTGCGGGACGAACTCTAGATGCTGTGAGGAGGAGAGGAGAGAACTGAACCTTATAGTTATATGAGCCGTCTTCAAAACTGACCTTAAGCACTGTGACCCACTCCTAATTTATGCCTTCATGCTACATACTGAGCCCTGACTAAAAAAAACATGACAGGAGGATTCTGGGGATCTCACAGTCTTGTTAAGGGAGGCAAACCTGAAGAAAAGATGTATACACATGACTCATCAAAATGAATCAGCTACCCCAGCTCCAGCCGACTGTAGGCCTGGCGTCGTCAGATCTTATGATCTTTCAAGACAGGCTGAGTTTTTATGTGAGAATTTCTAGCATCTAAATATAGGACATTGATTAAAATGTGTGGGCCAAATAAACCATTTTTGCTCACTGGATTTATTTTTTAATTTATTTTATTGAAATATAGTTGATTTACAATGTTATGTTAATTTCTGCTGTACAGCAAAGTGATTCAGTTACACATATTCTTTTTCATATTCTTTTCCATTATGGTTTATCACAGGATATTGAATATAGTTCCCTGTGCTATACAGTAGAACCTTGTCGTTTATCCATTCTATATATAACAGTTTGCATCTGCTAATCCCAGACTCCCAAACTGGCTGTATTTAATCTGCAGCCAGCCCTATTATAATCTCAATCAAGAAGAGAGTCCTCCACAGACGTAGAGAATGGACTTGAGGACGCAGGGTGGGGGAAGGGTAAGCTGGGACGAAGTGAGAGAGTGGCATGAACATATATACACTACCAAATGTAAAACAGCTAGTGGGAAGCAGCCACATAGCACAGGGAGACCAGCTCTGTGCTTTAGGTCCACCTAGAGGGGTGGGATAGGGAGGGTGGGAGGGAGATGCAAGAGGGAGGAGATATGAGGATGTATATATATGTATAGCTGATTCACTGTTATAAAGCAGAAACTAACACAACACCATTGTAAAGCAATTATACTCCAATAAAGATGTTAAAAAAAAATAAGGATAAAGACAAAAAAAAAAAGAAGAGAGTCCTCTATCTCCCTTACCCCTTAAATTGTGCAGTCTCGGGGAGGATGCTTTAGTCCTGTGAGAATCAGATTAAACAGTCTGGTAGGGAGGGGTGTTTTAGAAAGGCCACTGTGTACTGGTAGATAGGATCACTCTCGCACATAGGTCTGTGTGAGTTAAATGAATAACTCATTCAGTTATTTATTTAATAAATAACTCATTCAGTTATTTGTTTAATAAATAACCCATTCAGTTATTTATTTAATAAATACTTACAGAGCCCATACCATGGGGTAGGAACTCAGTATGTAAGAGTGAGCAAATTAGACAAATTGACATTTTGTTGAGGCAAATTTCACCAGTTAAGAAGAGACTAAAGATTATTGCCAATGGGAAGAAGAGAACTCTTAACATCTACAATATGTATCTACCTGGTGTGCTGGCTGAAACTGCTTTAATTTTTATGAGAAAGCTGGAGTGGAAGGGGAGGAACATTTCTAGGTGAAGTGTTTATCTGTGTGAATTGCTGGGGGAGGGTAGGTAAGGGCTGTGAAAAAGGCCCTAGAAATATCTAGTACAGGCAAGAGAAAAGAGAATTAATAAAGAATGAAATACATCACATTTGTTACCTATAGGAATAACAGCAAAAAATGAGTTGATTTGAATTCTGATTAAACCAGTGGCTTCCAAGCTTTCTTTGGTTGTGTCACAGTAAATAAATTATTTTTCCTTTCCACACACTATACAAAAGATGCACACATACACACATACTAAAACAAAAGTTTCACATATTAATATTTACATTTACCATATGACATATTGAGAAATTCTCCATTGTTTTATTTTGTTTTTTTAAAAACACTGGTCATGACCTACTAATAAGCTAAACCCACATCCTTGAAAACACTGGATTAAATAAAACAGTCACTTGTCCTTGTGTATCAGTCATTACTTCTTCTCAATGGGCCATGGATTTTCTAGGACTTTGGTTCTGAAAGTGTATGGTGATATCTGAGACATAGTACTATTAAGTTAATAGAAGTAAACCATTTAATTATTTGTTTTTAGATGTAATACCAGTTTATATTGAGAAGCTATGTTTGTTTTCAGGGACTTTTTACTTTTACTAGTAGAAATCAAGTTAATCGTGATTTTGAAAGAGTATACAAACTGAAATTTTAAAATAAAGGGTAGCCAGGAAATTTAAATTTTTATTTGTAGAACTTGTTTGCTTTTAAAGATACTCATGACCAAAATGTTAGTGATAATAATTGAGTATTGAGTATTGCTTAAATTTACAACATAGTAATGACATTAGAAAAATTAGCCCAAGATGTATAGCGTTTTGGAAATATGGAAGTTTATTTATTAATATTGACTCATGCTACTATTTTTTTATCGACTTTTCTAACTTGTTGGATATTGAAATAATTAAAAGAGCAGGATATTATATAGAAATCATTACCTGTGTACAAAGCTTTTAGGAGTTTAATTTCTGGAATGTGGTGCAGTTTATTTATAATGTTTATATTACGTTTTTTAGAAAATGACTAGTGTATTTTGAAGTACTATAGAATTACACTGACATTTTCTATCATGTAACAAGTTTTTAGGATAAGAAAAGAAGACAGAAGCCAAATAGGCAAGTAAAGTAAGGAACCATAAAATTGATAATCTAAGACATACAGAATACAGTAAAGTTTTATATTAATCCAAATTTTTGAATAGCATTCCCCAAGTAATAGATAATAAACATGTACTTCCTGTAATAGGTTCTCTACCATGATACCATTTGATTTTCCTGCCTTCACATTTTATAATATGGCAGATGCAAGAGTAAATCTTTGCGATATTTATAGAGGTCATTATCCTTTGTTAAAGAGATTGTATGAGAAATTCTGTAATTATTCATGATGTTACGAATGGAAGTTGAGAATGTAGCTTTTGGATTCTCACTCAAATTCAAATCCTGGCCTCAAAGTTAATTAGCTGTGTAACTTTAATTGTGCTACAAATGACCATTGGACCTTTCAGGCAAAAATGCATAATTTGAACATAGTCATAAGGAAACATCAGACAAACTTACATTTAACAACATTCTAGCAAAGACTAGACCGCACTGTTTTAAAGTGTTAAAGTTGGGGCTTCCCTGGTGGCGCAGTGGTTGAGAGTCCGCCTGCCCATGCAGGGGGCGCAGGTTCGTGCCCCGGTCCGGGAAGATCCCACATGCCGCGGAGCGGCGGGGCCCATGCGCCATGGCCGCTGAGCCTGCGCGTCCGGAGCCTGTGCTCCGCAACGGGAGAGGCCACAACAGTGAGAGGCCCGCGTACCGCAAAAAAAAAAAAAAAAAAAAAAAGTGTTAAAGTCGTGGAAGACTGTGGAATGACTATGTTGAAGGAGCTTATAACAACATGGCAACTACAGACAATATATCTCCTTCTGCTATAAAGAACATTATCAGGCAATTTGAATATGATAATATTAGTGTATTAACGTTAATTTCCTGGTTTTATTCCTATTGAAGAGAAAAAGAGAATGATAGATAAAGTAATAAGTGTTACTATTTCAGGAGACTGTTTGAAGACTATATGGGAGTTCTTTGTACTATACTTGAAAAAAATACCACTGAACCATAGTTAAATGGGTGTAATTATACCAAATTCAAAAAGCTCTTATTAAGGATTAAATGAGACAATTTGTGTAAAACTCCAAATAATCCTCAAAAAATGATAGGTGTTAGATGTTTTTGCTACGACACAATATATCTGTTCCAGAAATACCAGGATTTCTTTTTTTTTAACATATTTATTGGAGTATAATTGCTTTACAATAGTGTGTTAGTTTCTGCTATATAACAAAGTGAATCAGCTATTTACATATATTTACATACATCTGCATATCTCCTCCCTCTTGCGTCTCCCTCCCACCCTCCCTATTCCACCCCTCTAGTTGGACACAAAGCACCCAGCTGATCTCCCTGTGCTATGCTGCTGCTTCCCACTAGCTATCTATTTTACATTTGGTAGTGTATATATATGTCCATGCCACTCTCTCACTTCATCCCAGCTTACCCTTCCCCCTCCCCTTGTCCTCAAGTCCATTCTCTATGTCTGTGTCTTTATTCCTGTCCTGCCCCTAGGTTCTTCAGAACCATTTTTTTTTAGATTCCATATATATGTGTTAGCATGCGGTATTTGTTTTTCTCTTTCTGACTTACTTCACTCTGTAGGACAGTCTGTAGGTCCATCCACCTCACTACAAATACTTTTCGTATTGTTTATAGTTTCCTTTGCTATGCAAAAGTTTTTAAGTTTCATTAGGTCCCATTTGTTTATTTTTGTTTTTATTTCCATTACTCTAGGAGGTGGGTCAAAAAGGATCTTGCTGTGATTTATGTCATAGAGTGTTCTGCCTATGTTTTCCTCTAAGAGTTTTATAATGTCTGGCCTTACAATTAGGTCTTTAATCCATTTTGAGTTGATTTTTGTGTATGGTGTTTGGGAGTGTTCTAATTTCATTCTTTTACATGTAGCTGTCCAGTTTTCCCAGCACCACTTATTGAAGAGGTTGTCTTTTCTCCGTTTTATATTCCTGCCTACTTTATCAGAGATAAGGTGACCATATGTGCATGGGTTTATCTCTGGGTTTTCTATCCTCTTCCATTGATCTATATTTCTGCTTTTGTGCCAGTAGCATATTGTCTTGATTACTGTAGCTTTGTAGTATAGTCTGAAGTCAGAGAGCCTGATTCCTCCAGCTCCATTTTTCTCTCTCAAGATTGTTTTGGCTATTCGGGGTCTTTTGTGTTTCCATGCAAATTTTGAATTTTTTTATTCTAGTTCTGTGAAAAATTCCATTGGTAGTTTGATAGGGATTGCACTGAATCTGAAGATTGCTTTGGGTAGTATAGTCATTTTCACAATGTTGATTCCTCCAATCCAAGAACATGGGATATTTCTCCATCTGTTGGTATCATCTTTAAATTCTTTCATCAGTGTCTTATAGTTTTGTGCATACAGGTCTTTTGTCTCCCTAGTCATTTTCACAATGTTGATTCTTCCAATCCAAGAACATGGTATATCTCTCCATCTGTTTGTATCATCTTTAATTTCTTTCATCAGTGTCTTATAGTTTTCTGCATACAGGTTTTTTGTCTCTTTATGTAGGCTTATTCCTAGGTATTCTTTTCTTTTTCTTGCAATGGTAAATGGGAGTGTTTCCTTAATTTCTCTTTCAGATTTTTCATCATTAGTGTATAGGAATGCAAGAGATTTCTGTGCATTAATTTTGTATCCTGCTACTTTACCAAATTCATTGATTAGCTCTAGTAGTTTTCTGGTGGCATTTTAAGGATTCTCTATGTATAGTATCAATTCATCTGCAAACAGTGACACTTTTACTTCTTATTTTCCAATTTGAATTCCTTTTATTTCTTTTTCTTCTCTGGTCGCTGTGGCTACAACTTCCAAAACTATGTTGAAGAATAGTGGTTAGAGTGGGAAACCTTGTCTTGTTCCTGATCTTAGAGGAAATGTTTTCAGTTTTTCACCATTGAGAATGATGTTGGCTCTGGGTTTGTCATATATGGCCTTTATTATGTTGAGGCAGCTTCCCTCTGTGCCTACTTTCTGCAGAGTTTTTATCACAAATGGATGTTGAATTTTGTCAAAAGCTTTTTCTGCATCTATTGAGTTGATCATATGGTTTTTATCCTTCAGTTGGTTAATATGGTGCATCACATTGATTGATTTGCATACATTGAAGAATCCTTGCATTCCTGGGATAAACCCCACATGATCATACTGTATGATCCTTTTAATGTGCTGTTGGATTCTTTTTGCTAGTATTTTGTTGAGGACTTTTGCATCTATGTTCATCAGTGATATTGGCCTGTAGTTTTCTTTTTTTGTGACATCTTTGTCTGGTTTGGCTATCAGGGTGATGGTGTCCTCGTAGAATGAAGTTGGGAGTGTTCCTCCCTCTGCTATATTTTGGAAGAGTTTGAGACAGATTGGTGTTAGCTCTTCTCTAAATGTTTGATAGAATTTGCCTGTGAAACCATCTGGTCCTGCGTTTTTGTTTGCTGGAAGATTTTTAATCACAGTTCCAATTTCAGCGCTTGTGATTGGTCTGTTTATATTTTCTAGTTCTTCCTGGTTCAGTCTCAGAAAGTTGTGCTTTTCTAAGAATTTGTCCATTTCTTCCAGGTTGTCCATTTTATTGGCATAGAGTTGCTTGTAGTAGTCTCTTAGGATGCTTTGTATTTTTGCGGTGTCTGTTGTAACTTCTCCTTTTCCATTTCTACTTTTATTGATTTGAGTCCTATCCCTCTTTTTCTTGATTAGTCTGGATAATGGTTTATGAATTTTGTTTATCTTCTCAAAGAACCAGCTTTTAGTTTTATTGATCTTTGCTATTGTTTCCTTCATTCCTTTTTCATTTATTTCTATCTGATCTTTATGATATCTTTCCTTCTGCTAACTTTGGGGTTCTTTTTGTTCTTCTTTCTCTAATTGCTTTAGGTATGAGGTTAGGTTGTTTATTTGAGATGTTTCTTGTTTCTTGAGGTAGGATTGTATTGCTATAAACTTCCCTCTTAGAACTGCTTTTGCTGCATCTCATAGGTTTTGGGGCATCATGCTTTCATTGTCATTTGTCTCTAGGTGTTTTTTGATTTCCTCCTTGATTTCTTCAGTGATCTCTTTGTTATTTAGTAGCATATTGGTTGGCCTCCATGTGTTTGTATTTTTTACAGTTTTTTTCCCTGGAATTGATATCTAGTCTCATAGTGTTGTAGTCCGAAAAGATGCTTGATACGATTTCAATTTTCTTAAATTTACCAAGACTTGATTTGTGACCCAAGATATGATCTATCCTGGAGAATGTTCCATGTGCACTTGAGAAGAAATTGTAATCTGCTGTTTTCAGATGGAATGTCCTATAAATATCAACTAAACCTATCTGGTCTATTGTGTCATTTAAAGCTTGTGTTTCCTTATTAATTTTCTGTGTGGATGATCTGTGTAAGTGAGGTGTTAAAGTCCCCTAGTATTATTGTGTTACTGTTGACTTCCCCTTTTATAGCTGTTAGCATTTGCCTTACATATTGAGATGCTCCTATGTTGGGCACATATATATTTATAATTGTTATATCTTCTTCTTGGATTGATTCCTTGAACATTATGTAGTGTCCTTCCTTGTCCCTTGTAACATTTTTATTTTAAAGTCTATTTTATCTGATATCAGTATTGCTACACCAGCTTTCTTTTGTTTTCCATTTGCATGGATTATCTTTTTCCATCTCCTCACTTTCAGTCTGTATGTGTCCCTAGGTCTGAAGTGGGTCATTGTAGACAGCATATATATGGGTCTTGTTTTTGTATCCATTCAGCCAGTCTGTGTCTTTTGGTTGGAGCATTTAACCCATTCACTTTTAAGGTAATTATCAATATGTATATTCCTATGACCATTTTCTTAATTGTTTTGGGTTTGTTTTTGTAGGTCCTTTTCTTCTCTTGTGTTTCCCACTTAGAGAAGTTCCTTTAGCATTTGTTGTAGAGCTGGTTTGGTAATGCTGAATTCTCTTAGATTTTGCTTGTCTGTAAAGCTTTTGATTTCTCTCTCAAATCTGAATGAGATCCTTGCTGGGTAGAGTAATCTTGGTTGTAGGTTTTTCCCTTTCATCACTTTAAATATATCATGCCACTCCCTTCTGGCTTGCAGAGTTTCTGCTGAGAAATCAGCTGTTAACCTTATGGGAGTTCCCTTGTATGTTATTTGTCATTTTTCCCTTGTTGCTTTTAGTAATTTTTCTTTGCTTTTCATTTTTGTCAATTTGATTACTATGTGTCTTGGTGTGTTTCTCCTTGGGTTTATCATGCTTGGGATGCTCTGTGCTTCCTGGACTTAGGTGGCTATTTCCTTTCCCATGTTAGAGAAGTTTTTGACTATAATCTCTTCAAATATTTTCTTGGGTCCTTTCTTTTTCTTTTCTCCTTCTGGGACACTTATAATGCAAATGTTGTGCATTTAATGTTGTCCCAGAGGGCTCTTAGGCTGTCTTCATTTCCTTTCATTCTTTTTTCTTTATTCTGTTCCTTGGCAGTGATTTCCACCATCTGTCTTCCAGGTCACTTATCTGTTCTTCTGCCTCATTTATTCTGCTGTTGATTCCTTCTAGTGTATTTTTCATTTTGGTTAGTGTATTGTTCATCTCTGTTTGTTTGTTCTTTAATTCGTCTAGGTCTTTGTTAAACGTTTCCTGCATCTTCTCAATCCTTGCCTCCTTTTTTTTTCCGAGGTCCTTGATCATCTTCACTCTCATTATTCTGAGTTCTTTTTCTGGAAGATTGCCTATCTCCCCTTCATTTAGTTGTTTTTCTTGGTTTTATCTTGTTCCTTCATCTGGGACATAGTCCTCTGCCTTTTCATTCTGTCTATCTTTCTGTGATTGTGGTTCTCATTCCACGGGCTGCAGTATTGTAGTTCTTCTTTCTTCTGCTGTCTGCCCTCTGGTGCAAAGGTCTTGATTTTTAAAAGAAAGCGGTTTCATCAAAATTTTTAAAAAAATGATCTAGGATATAGACTTCTTTTTTTTAAGTTTTTATTGGAGTAAAGTTGCTTCACAATGTTGTGTTAGTTTGTGCTGTACAGCAAAGTGAATCAACTATATGTATACATATATCCACTCTTTTTTTTGTATTTCCTTCCCATTTAAGTCACCCCAGAGCACTGAATAGAGTTCCCTGTGCTATACAGTAGGTTCTTGTTAGTTATCTATTTTATACATAGTAGTGTATATATGTCAATCCTAATTTCCCAATTCATCCCACCCCCATTTCCCTCCTCAGTAATACCAGGTTTGTTCCCTATGCCTGTGTCTCTATTTCTGCTTTGCAAATAAGTTCATCTGTATCATTTTTCTAGATTCCACATGTAAGCAATGTTATACATTATTTGTTTTTCCCTTTCTGACTTACTTCACTCTGTGTGACAGTCTTTACATCTATCCACGTCTCTGCAAATGGCACAATTTTGTTCCTATGGCTGAGTAATAGTCCAGTGTATATATGTACATTTAGGTTGATGGACATTTAGGTTGCTTAGGATATAGACTTCTCAATCAATCACGTTTTGGTTTTTAAATTACAGAGCAACTGTTTTTGGAGATTCTTCATCTGCACTCTTAGTTTCATCAGATAGCTAAATATGTGGAAATCATAGCCACAAATGCAGCCACTGAGGAAGGCTCTTTCAGGATTTAAGACCCCCACACGCCCACCCCTTAGGTCTTCATATATTGATAATGATTCCCTTTAACTGAGAGATAGCTTCCCCTGTGTAGTTTAAAACACTAATATGCTGGGGAAATCACAAATTAAGTAAACTGACTTCCTCTTTAAAATAGCACTGTTTTCCTAACTGATATGAGCACATTTCTTTTACAGAGACTTGCATTATAGGAAGAGACTATTGTTTCCTAAGTAGGAAGAATAAGAGGGAATGAATTTTATAAAGAACATAAGTATGATTTGATTCTGAAATAGTATTATTAAGAAATAGAATAGACTCTTTCTAATGAGAGTCATAGAATAGTGAATAAAATAATGAAGGGCCATCTTCCTGGAATGGCTGAGTCCTTAGAACTGATGAACTGGTTATCCTATTGAGTGTGTTTCCAGGCCTCTGAATGGGTTCTCTGTACTCTCAAGTCAAAGTCAAACCTATTACTGCAATCATAGTCATTATTCCTGGGGGTCAAGTACTCTTTACAATTATTTTTATAAAGAAGGAGTGGCTTTATATTTATTTAAGAAAATTTCAAATATTCAAACACTACAATTTTAAAATAAAGGTTAAAAAAAAAGAGTCCCAGCTTACTCAGCTCTGAAAAGTTTAGTAATGATGCATGAATAAAGGATTAAACATTAAATTGATTAAATTAATATTAATTAATTAAAATTTAAAATGCAACAGGAGGAGATGCTTGGAAGAAAAGTTTGACCACATGTTCTTTAGGTTATACAATGACATCAGCTGAATGAGGAACACATAATTTGGAATTGTATTATAATACTATGAACTGAAAAAATAAGCTCCATATATTGAGAATTATAGTTTGTTCACTTAAGAATTTGTCATTTTCTTTTTTAAATTGTGGTAAATATATATATATAACTTAAAATTTTAACCATTTGTAAACATACAGTTCAGTGGTATTAAGTATATTTACATTGTTATGCAACCATCACCACCAGTCCTCTCCAGAACATTTTCATGTTCCCCAACTGGAACTCTGTACACATTAAGCAATGCCTCCTCCATTCCCTCCTTCTCCCAGGCCCTGGCAATCACCAATCTGACTTTTTGACTCTATGAATTTGATTACTCTTGGCACTTTGTATAAGTGGAATCATACGATATTTATCCTTTTGTGACCCTTTTTTTTCCACTTAGCGTAATGTCTTCAAGGTTCATCTATGTTGTAACGTGTTAGAATTTTTTTCTTTGTAAGGTTGAATAATGTTTCATTGTATGTATATACCATATTTGGTTTGTCCATTTATCCATCAGTGGACAATTGAGTACTTCCAGCTTTAGGTTATAGTGAATAACGTTGCTATGAACATGAGTGTACAAATATCTATTTGAGTTCCCACTGGTTATTTTTGGTATATACCCAGATGTGAATTTCTGGATCATGATAATGAAAAAATTATTCTGACACTTGTTAAGCCAGTAAGGGAGACTTTATTCAGGAGTATTGTGATAGTTGTCAAGACCATTACTATATGGGGGAGAGATTGGGCTCAACTCTGAATACAGCAAGGAAAGCTAGGGATTTATAGCCAATGAGCAGATTAAGGGGATCAGTGGATGGAAAATAACTAAGAGGAAACATCAAGAGTAGGGGCATTCATGCAAAACTGATCTAACAGTATTGTTGCTGAAGGCTGGATGACCAGCGGGATCAGTTATCACAGATGGGGAAGAAGAACTTGAATAGATATCAAGGGTGAGAGAGTCTCTCTAAACTGACCTAGGAGGATTCTTGCTACAACTGGACTACAGGGTCCAGGATAAGGCCTAGTCAAAAAGAGGACTCCAAGAAGCCTAATTAAAACTTGATCAAAGATAGAATCTTTTCCACTCATGTGATAATTAAATGTTAATTGGGGGGGGAACCACCATACTGTTTTCCACAACTGCTAGCACCATTTTATGTTCCCACCAGGAATGCACAAAATTTCCAATTTCTCCATAACCTTGATCACACCTGTTAATTCTTGAAATTTTTGTTTCATTTCATTTTGTTTCTAAAAATATAGTAGTCATGCTAATGGGTGGGAAGTGATATCTCATGGTGGATTTGATTTTCATTCCCCTGATGATTAGTGTTGTTGAGCATTTTCATGTGCTTTTTTGACCATTGTATATCTTATTTGAAGAAATGTCTATTCAAGTCCTTTGTCCATGTTTTTCTCTTGGATTGTTATTGCTGAGTTGTAGGAGTTCTTTGTATCGTCTAACTATTAATCCTTTGTCAGCTATATGATTTGCAAATACTTTCTCTCATTCTGTAGGTTGCCTTTTACTATTTACTATGTTGATAGTGTCTTTTGATGCACAAAAGTTTTTAATTTTGATGAAGTACAAATGATATATTTTGTTGTTTTTTCCTAAGCTTTTAGTATCACATCCAGAAAATTATTGCAAAATCCAATGTCATGAACCTTTTTCCCAAGTTTTCTTCTTAAAGTTTTATAGTTTTATCTGTAAAACTAATTTTTACTGTCATATATTTATTATTTTGAGTTAATTTTGTATATGGTATAAAGTAAGGGTCCAACTTTATTCTTTTGCATTTGGATATCTGGTTTTCACACCATTTGCTAAAAAGACTGTCCTTTCCCCATTAATGGTCTTGGCACTCTTGTAGAAAAACATTTGACCATATATGTGAGGATTTATTTCTGGGCTCTCTATTCTATTCCATTGATCTATGTGTCTATCTTTATGCCAGTACCACACTCTTTTGATTACTGTAGCTTTATAGTAAGTTTTGAAATCAGAAAGTTTGAGACCTCCAAACTTGTTCTTATTTTTCAAGATTGTTTTTGGTATTTAGGGTCTGTTGAGGTTCCATGTGTGAAATTTATCAGAATGAAAACCATTAAACAGTACTTGAAAGAAAATGCTTATGCTTTATAAAAATTGAGACTGTGTAAAGATTTAGCACAGTGCAGAATATGCCACAGACCAAGTATTATCTATTTCACCAACAGGATGGCAGGCCAATGAAATGATTCATGGACTCCTGAGCTCTTGATCCCAGACTTAGACAGCCAACTTGGATTACATTTTAGAGGACATCTGAATGACTAATACCCTAGGCACATCTCTCCAAGAGGGCTCTTGATTGAGCCCTAAATCCAATGACAGTGCCTTAGTAAAAGTCACCCAGAGGAGAGACTGGGAGAAGAGGAGAGGCCATGTGAAGACTGAGACAGAGATTGAGTAACACATCTACAGTCCAGGAACACCTGGAGCCACCAGAAGCTGGAAGACACAAAGTAAAATTCCCCTCCAGCCTTTAGAAAGAGAAGGGTCCTCCTAACACCTTGATTTCAGACTTCTGGCCTCCAGATTGTGAGCTAATATATTTCTGTTGCTGAGTTGTAGGAGTTTTTGTATCGTCTAGCTATTAATCCTTTGTAACCCACCAAGTTTGTGATGATTTGTTACAACACCCCTTGGAAACTAATATACCATCCCCAGCCATTTAATACCTGGGTGGAACCCACATCTTACAACATAATACATTTCCTGTATTATGAAATCACATCAGTAGGAATTGCTCTTGTTACAGTAGAAGCTTCAAGTTTAAGCTGAAGAATTCTCCAGTAGAAGGTGGTATAATCAGAGGCTATGGGCACAGTACTAGAGTTATATTACTTGGGTTCAAAACTTTTTTTACACCATTTACACTCTGTTAGCCTGAGCAATTTTTCTAATTTCTCGGTGCCTCAAAATTTATCAGGGATAAACAGGGAAAAAATAGCAGTACTTTTAGAAGTTGGATATAAGAAATAACTGAAATAATATGTAAAGTACTTTCAAATGCTTATTCCTTGTAAGCACACAATAAACATTAGCTGTCACAATTAATATTTTGGAACGGATTTTCCTCCTAACTAATGGGAATGCAAGGCAATTCTCATTATCTTCTCCTAACAAAGCTTTTAAATAACACATTGCCAAGCAATTATTATCAATTGTCTGTAACACGGGTACATGCACGAGGAACTTGATATGGCTATGTCATGTCTATACATTAATCCAATGTGGAGTGGGTTGTATTAAGAAGATAATACTTAAAGAAAAACATTAGTAATAAAAAAAATTTTTTTTTCGGTAGCTAAGTATGAAATGACTAAATGCTGGCTAGGAAAATTCTGCCCCTGGGTCAGAAAGTCCCTGTGGTTTGGAGTCAGATTTTTTTGGCCATATGATTTCAAGAGTTTTGATATTGAGAAATCCACGATGTTTTGTGAATATGACACAGTAGTTCAGGGCCTGAAGGTTACCCCTGAGGAAATATATGAGGTTTAACACTCTCTTTGGGGGCTTGCTTTCTTTACCACATGAAAAAGTACCAGCTACCAGTGATCCTTCTTGGACAGTCTCATTAAAAGCTGACTTGAAACCTAGAATAATTATGGAGCCAAAAACTCCAGAGCTTTAAAGAAAAGTTTATTATGTAATAACTTACAGACACCTTGAAAGGATGATGTCACCAAACCACCCGTCATTTCCCTAATAACAGGGAGAAAAACTAGACTTCACACGCTGTAGAGGTAGAAAAATTGGTGTTTACACAGGTCGAACAAAAGTGCCTTGACGCAGGTAAGAATATTGTCTCAAATCAAAGCTATGAATATCATACTCAGAAGTTAACTGCTCTAGTTGTGGAAATACAAATCTGTCCGGTTGATGAAGACTCCCGAGAAGCTACCAAACCCCTCTGACAAAGGCAACCTGAGTTTCCCGGATTTTTTATTTCGTCCATCTTCCCGCCGCTGTGCTTGGCTGCCCGGAGTGCCGCGCACATGTCCCTGGTTTCCTGAAATTCACAGCAAAGCAATACCTCTGCACCATCGGCTTTTTCCTTCTTGCTCTTTGCTTCCTTGCTGCATATCTTTCGACCCTAATTCTGCTTGTCACCAGCAATTTTAAAAGGATTAGTCTTTGCATCCTCCCTTTCCCGCCCTGCTTTTTTCCAAGATCAATTTCCATCCTACAGTCTTCTTCGCACGCCTAGCTCCAGATGTGGTCCCTCTCCCTCCACTCACGCTGGAATTTCCCAGCTTCCAGGGCCCAATTCTGGCTGCAGAGGCCTCTCCATTCCTCTTTCTAGCTCTCAAGGATCCTAATCCAGCTCCCAACTCCTCCCCACGCAGGTCCAAATTCCACCCCTCATTCTCTGTTCCCAGGATGTTCTCTCCCAGCCTTTCCCCAGGCCTGCTGCTGCTGTGACCACACTGTTCCTGTTTCCTAGGATGCACGCAACTTTCTAGAAAACCTTCTCTGCCGTTAGATCCCTCCGCCAGATTCCTCACACTGACTGCAAGATTTCTGGGCACGGGTGAGCCTTCCAAGCTTCATTGTAATTTGGCTTAATGGATTTGTTGATCTCATAGCAGGTTGTTTTCTCCCCAAAAAGGTCCTTAACTTGGAATGGGCCTTAGTCATATTGAGGAGCTTTTTAACATGCATCCACCCCTAGAGATTTGGATAACTGGTCCTTTTGGGACGTGGGTATTACAATGGTTTCACAGCTTCCGAGGGAGGTCTGATGTGTGTGTCTAGGTTTGAGAACCAAAACAAAAGCCTTCAACCTACTTGTGCTTTTTTCACCTGGGTCTTCTCTTAAGGGGTTAGAGTTCACCTTGAATTTTTGACGATGCAGCAGCCCACCCTTAGGGAGCTGTATACCCTGTTGCAGCCCTAGCTCACTCCAAAACAACAGGAACAGAATTTGCCTTCAGAGCTTTCCAAGAAAGTTGCTGGGAAAGTTGGCAATGCGCCTGGGTCTGGTAAACTGCCAAAGAGAATTTAATTACAGACTAGAAGGGCCCAAGTTGAAAAAGAATCCAGGGTGATCACACAGTTACTTACATTTGTGGAACTGCTAACTGCTCTGGAAACTCCGGCAACACAATATAGCCAGGCAATTAACCCTGGACATCACCCTCAGACTTCTGCCCACTTTTTCCTTCTAACTTTGATTACTGGCCTTCAAAGTCTACTAGTCTGGAGGGACCATTTTACAGATGAGAAAACTGAGGCTAAAAGACATTATAATTTAATAGAGTTCCCACAGCTAAATAGGGAAAGAGGTAGGCGGGGAAACCCAGTCATCTTTGTGGGAGTCAAACCACACCTACTTCTAGCCACACCCACTCACTTCTCAACTATTTAGTTGTCTGCTTTGGAAACGCCTCTGATAATTGTCAAAGTGCATTTGTCAAATTGGAAGTATGGTGAATACCCAAGAGAAATGGAATTTTATGAAAAGGCAAGTGCTAGAAGTAATTGGTGATTCATTATTAAGCTCAAAAACCATGGGAAATAAATGAGGAAAATGACTTTATCTCGCGAAGCCTCCCCATAACAGGATGATACATTACCTCATAGAGGTATGAGCTTTGCAAGTGTGGATTTAGAGCTTAGTTCTATATCTGGCACCTGGTAAGAGAGCAATAAATGGTCATAGAAGCAAGAGAGGTTTCGCGAAATCAGTATGCTGCAAAGCCTCAGTGCAATGACTTTCTCACTGTTTTCTTCCTGAACTGAGAGAAAAGGGAAGGTTTGCAAATTGTAGCTGTTGCATTGATTAGGGACTCAGTTTTTCTTTTTAGTTTAAACGCACAATTTTCCCCCTATAAAAACAAGTTGACCTTTCACTTTTAACTCCAAAGTTAATTCCTTAAAAAACAGTGCCAACCAAGTTGGTGTAATTAGCCACATTTTATCTGTGAACTTGGAAAGGTGAAACAATCAACTAAAATAGATGACAAGGGTTTTCTTGCATATTCAGAGTGGGGGCCATAAGATACACATTTCTTTGATCCTTGGGGCTTTTTAAAAGTAGAACGTAAGTGTAGTGCTTTTTACCACCCTATCATTTTCTTCTGAACTGGAAAACAAATTCATTGCTGCTTGCAAGAATGCTTCCCAGTATGAATGTGTGTGTGTATATATATATATATATATATATATATATATATATATATATATGAAATCAAGTGTTAGCCTACTCAAAAACTCAAAAAGAACTGGATATTTACAATGGCAAATGAGTATACTGCCCACCAATGTTAACTTGTCTCAGAAAGTAATTTGAGAAGTGTGAAATTTAGTTGTATTCTCTCAAGGGAGAGAAAGTTTTGTATTCTTTCTATAGTTACTATAAAATGCAATAGCTAACAAAAAATATTCTTCATGTATATTAAACTTTATTTTGCAGGGGTGGGGGAGGAGGCGTGGGTAGGACTCTCTTGGTTTCAAGTAACAGAAACCAATTCTAGCTAGTTTAAGCAGGAAAGAGTTCATTCCAAGGACAAGATCTCATGAAGGTACTAGAAACAGTGAATGCAAGGTCATGAGGTCTCTGTCTGTTTCTTTTCCTTTCTACTTTATTTATTTTTCAGACATGCTTTCACAGTTTCTTAGGTCCTCCTGGTAGGTGAAAAGTCCCCAAATCATATTTTCAGATTTATATCTTATAGATCTAGCTGCCCAATGAGAAGATGAACTTTCACATCTTTAATTCCATATTCATAAGGAAGGTTCACCTTGGGTCAAGGGCTTATCCTTGGATCAATCATCCATGACTATGTGGGCAGGTTTCAAAACAGTAGAACTGCTTCAGAAAGTCACTTTTACAAGCAGGCCGAGAAGTTCAAGAACAGACTAGGCAGTCAGTCAACTAGATATCCACTAAATGGCTTGTAATTCACCAAGTACTTTTTAATAATGATTTCATTTCATCCTCAAACAATGACAGACAACTCTATTCACAGTTCTCTATACACTTTTCACTTTGTAATCTTATTTTTGTTTATCTAGTTTCCTGATTAGCCTATGAAATTTTGTTTTGTATTTTTTAGTGCCTGACACGGGTGTTCAATAAATATTTGCTGAAAGAATGTATGACTAATTCTGTTAGGTAGGACACTTAGATGAGACAACTGGCATGCACTTAGATTAAATGACAGGATGAAGATCCCCCAGCTAATGAGTATGAATTCAGCTTCCATAGCCTCAATCCCTTTCCCAACCCCCAGGCTGCTTTCTACGTTGAGTTGTCCTCTTCTTCTGACACCATAGGGTGTCAACAACTGACATGAAAGGATTTGGTCTGGTGGTTAGAATCATGAAAATAATAGAATTGAGATAAAGGTACAGTGCATTTTACAAGAATTTAATTTTACCCTCTTGGTGCATTGTTTAATAATAGCTTTTAACTAAATATAAAGGGTCTGTACTTTTCTTCTAAATGTTTACATGGAGAAAGACTACTCTTAGTCTATGCTTAGAATGGCAAAAATAAGGGTTACGTATTTCTATTTTAGGTGTTTTATTCCTGAAAATGATATTCGGCATGGCAATCACTCCTGGAGAGGTGACCACTTCTCTCATAATTTGGGGAGTGGTTTTTGTTTTTGTAAGAGCACTAAGGAGCAAAGGGAGAAAGTGGGTGTCTCCTCCTGGCCCATGGTCCTTCTCCATCATAGGAAATCTTCTTCAGCTTGGAGACCATCCTTACCTTACATTCATGGAGATGAGGAAGAAATACAGAAATGTCTTTCTCATCAGACTTGGCATGGTGCCTGTCCTGGTGGTGAATGGGATGGAAATGGTGAAACAAGTACTACTCAAAGATGGAGAGCATTTTTCAGGCCGACCTAACATGCATACATTTTCTTTCCTGGCAGAAGGAAGGAGTCTTACATTTTCAGTCAATTATGGAGAGAGTTGGAAGCTTCATAAGAAAACTGCTTCCAATGCTTTATAACATTTTCTAAAGCAGAAGCAAAATCCTCCACCTGCTTTTCCTTACTTGAGAAATGTGTCATTGAGGAAGTTTCTGAGCTGGTAAAAGTCTCTGCAGAGTTGACTTCCAAGAATGGCAGCTTTGACCCCAGAGGTGTTATTACATGTGCGGTGGCCAACATTGTCTGTGCCCTTTGTTTTGGCAAGAGATATGATCACAGTGATGAGGAGTTTCTTAGACTGGTTAAAAAGAATGATGACTTACTCAAGGCCTCCAGCACTGCTAATCCTGCCGATTTCATACTGTGTTTCATCTCTAAAGTGAGACTAATTACAGCCCCCATTTCAAATAACCATGCAACTGAACTGATCACATTCTTTGATGTAGTGTAAAGTCATCCTTGAGAAAAAGATGAAGTTTTACATAGAGTTTCTGGCTTTTATTTTCAATAATGAAAAACATCTTAGCAATGTATAGATAATATCAAAAGTGAAGATACCTTGTTTAAGGGATGAATTTTAAAACAAATACACTAAAAATCAGTATTTAAAAAAATTGAATGTACTCAACCTTCCATTATGCACTTATACTAACTTATGGCCTTGAAGCCAGATAAGTCCAAGTTTAAGTCCTGACTCTGTCTCTTCTGAGTGGTCACCTTGAGCAGGTTCATAATGTCCTTGAGGCACAGTTTTCTCTTCAATAAAATGAGCATAGAACAGAAAAAGCATTCAATAGCTATGTATGATTTATGATATTAATTATTATTATACATAGATCATAGCCATTATTATTATAACAATGGTTTATTTTATAGTGAAATATTTCCAGTGTTTTCATTTACCTTATAGATAATACCTATATATTTAAAACTTTTTTATTTTATTTTTTCTTGTGGTTGCAAACACATAACATTAAATTTACTACATTAAACATTTTTACATGTACAATTCAGTAGTGTTGTGTATATTCACATTGTTGGGTAACAGATCTTTAGAACTTTTTCATCTTGCAAAACTATAACTCTATGCCCATTAAACCCCAATTTGCCCACCTCTGTGCTCCCAGTCCTAGGCAACTACATTTCTAATTTATGTTTTTACGATTTTGACTACTTTAGATACCTTATATGAATGAATCACACAGTATTTTTCCTTTTGTGACTGGTTTGTTTCATATAGCATAATGTTCTTGAGGTTCATCCATATTGTAGCAAGTGACAGGATCTCCTTCTTTTTAAGGCTGCATAATATTCCATTGCATGCATATACCACATTTTGTTTATCCATTCATCCATCGATGTACAGGTGGGTTGTTTCCGCCTCTTGGCTATTGTGAATAATGCTACCATGAACATGGTGGTACATATATCTTTTTAAATCCATGCTTTCGGCTCTTTTGAATTAATGGATCACTTGGTAATTCTTTTTTAAATATTTTGAGGACCCTTTATATTGTTTTCCATAGTGACTGCACCATTTTACATTTCTACCAGCAATGCATTAGAGTTCCAATTTTTCCACATTCTCATCAACATTTGCTGTTTTCTGCTTATTGGTAGTGGCTGTTCTAATGGGTAAGAGGTTAAGCCTATATTTTGAAATAAACCTTAATGTATAATAATTGTATTATTAATTGGTAGTCATATTTAGATTATTTTCCCTGGATTCTTAGTATTCAAATACAAAGTAAATCGAGGATCCAATTTTGCTAATACTTTTTTCCAAGACATTTTTTCTCTCTTTTTTCTTTCAGAGTTTGAAACAATATCAACATGTCTATATTGGAGCTTTCTTTATTTGATACACTATCCAGAAATTCAAGCCAAAATTCAAGAAGAAATTGATAACATGCTTTCAGATGAAAAGTATAATTCTTATAAGAATATATTTTCATTTTTAAATTAAATTTTTTAAAAAACCTTTTTTTACCCAGATGGAAACATTGGGATGAAATCAACCAGGTTTGAAGACAGGAAAATTTTACCCTACACAGAAGCTTTCATAAATGAAATATTCAGACATGCCTCCTTTCTTCCTTTTACTATTCTTCATTGGTAAGGATGTGCTGCTCCTTTGGGACAACAACTATCCCAAAGGTGGTGTGGGGAGGAGTGAGGAATCTCAGGCATTAGACTGAATACTTTAAGTGCTTTAAAATCTATAGTATGTTAATGTTATTTTAATGTTATTTTAAATCATTTTATTTTCTTTTGAAACCTTTAATGAATTTTAACATAGAGCAAGGCAAATTTTGTGAATATTTTTAATAACTAAACTATGATGTCATTAACTTTCATCTTATATTTAAAAATTAAGGGGAGAGAAGGATATAGAAATTTGGAACAATTGTTAATCCAACCATAATATATGTTTGGCTATTAAGCGTTGAACAAGCTCACTTAACTTCCCCTTACGAGTAGTGTTAGCCGCCTGCTAATGCAATGTGGCTTCATTTTCAGCAGCTAAGAATTTTACTGAACAGTAGACCGAGGAAGCTAGTTGCCACAAACAGATTAAACAGAGTCTACATTTATAGATATTTGAAAGTTTACTGAACCTTATGCCAGACTCTTCAGATCCCAAATGCACGCAAGTATAGACTAAGTAGATAGGCTTTATTAAATATGTATGTGAACAACCAAAGTTCTGGTAGTTTGAACTGTTTCCATTCCACACAATTAAAATAAAAAATTAAATTCTCCATGCTTTTTCTCTTCCCATCTTTATATAGTGAAGGAGGGGGAATGTCTCTCAGGCCATGTGGTAATCGGCAGAGCAGAATGCAGTGCCTCAGCCCAGGTATCTCCAAGGGCCAGACCACTAGCTGAGCAGATTCAAGCCCAGACAGTGAGCCACTCAGTCCCCTGTATTTTGCCTCTCTCATTTGCTCTCCATATTCACACATGATGCTCTCTATTCACTGTGATACCTTTCCTTCAGATCCCCTTTCTGGTTGAAGTAGACTTCATCTTTAACTTAAGTTTATAAAAAGCATCCTACATTTAAATATGCAGCTCTTCTGTCCCAAAGGCTTCCATAGGGTGCCCTTGGGTGCTTCATAAAAGAGTACGACCTACAAGCTTTACTAAGAAATCAGGAACAGAGAGACCTGCCAAGTTTACAGGCATTATTTGGGATGAAATGAAAGTGATCATAATATTTGGGATCCTGAAAACACATCTGAGAACCTCACTAATAGGGAGAAATATATTTTAGGAAATAGGTATTCATTATATTATTAGAAGTGAAGAAATAAACTAATATATCAACTAAAAAGATCAGCAGCATCGGCCAATGAGAGTAGTGTGATATAAACCAAGAATTTTAGCACAAACATAAAAGGCATCTTATATATTAATATGTTGTTTGGGATTAATCTGTTCTCCACTTGGATGTTTACCATTTTCCATTTAAAAGGACAAGGGATTAAAGAGCAGAAAATAGGTTAAAATGAAATGAATTTTAAAAAGATAAATGGAAGAATCTTAGGTAAAGGGGGCAAAAGTTTTGCTATTATATATAATGTATGTACACACATACATGAAAGACCAAACAGTACCCTAATAAATATTTATTGCATGTATGCTCTTCAAAAGTTACACGGAAAGGCATTTTTATATATGAAGTCTCAGAAGTATATATTTAGAGAGAGAGACCCTACAATGAATGAATTTATATATTGAGTCCTTCTTTAGAATATATAGTCACTCATAGTTTAATATTAGCAAAATCAAATTTTACATGCTAGGTTTCCATAGGGTGGGAGCATGTGGTTTTTACGCAGAGTAGAATTTGAGCAGCTGAATCCACCGAGGGAGTGTGGACAGGAATGTACTGAGAAAGGCAAATGGCTCTACCTAGGAGCCGGTAATCCTTCCAACAAATGGCTCGGGCTTCCCTGGTGGCGCAGTGATTGAGAGCCCGCCTGCCGATGCAGGGGACACGGGTTCGTGCCCCGGTCCGGGAAGATCCCACATGCCGCGGAGCGGCTGGGACCATGAGCCATGGCCGCTGAGGCTTGAGCCTGCGCGTCCGGAGCCTGTGCTCCGCAACGGGAGAGGCCACGACAGTGAGAGGCCCGCGTACCGAAAAAAAACCAAAGAAACAAAAAAACAACAAATGGCTCCATCCCTTTTTTGACCTTCTCCTTTGTTGGGTTTTGAGGGCACCCGATGAACAATACCCATATTATTTGCCAAAGTTCAGTACCAGCTGCAAGATGAAAGTAGGTCAGAGAGAGTTTCAAATATTAACTTTTTTAATGATCAGAGCTAGTTTGCACAGTTTGGCTTAGAGCTAGATCAAGGAGGCTTACTCATACTTTTTACCTGAATTAGACATACTTCTCCACTCATACTCTGGCAAAGCTGGACAACAGCAGTCTCCTCTGGCAGTATGATACCTGCTCTTCAGCTCAACGCATTAATAACTACAGATGAGATGTATTACCTTCTCTATAGGTTGGCTAATCAGAAGGGAGAACCCAGAAGTGGCTAAGACAAATGTGTCCAGTGACTGTTCTCAAACTCATCACATTGAAATGTCACTGCTTCTCTGGGGAGAAGTGAGTGTGAGGGCCATCTCAGAAGTTAGGGAGTGCCATATGGAAACATAACATGACTTAATCTAAACTGTGCATAATTACAGAGGTATAAAAGGGAAAGATGTACAGTATACATAATGAAGTCTGAGTATGGGACTAGGAAAATAGAATACTTGTTCTAGAGGCAACTTAGAGACCATCCAATACAACCAATATCATTTCACAGCTAGGAAATGAAACCATAGAGTAGATATGAGATTTGCCCAACATCTCACTGAGAGCAGTATCTAGAGTTCAGATTTCCTAGTTCCAATTCCATTCCAATTCCTAGTTCCTCCCATCAAGTACTAAATGATGTTATGTTTTGTTTTTCTAATCTACTAATAGAAGCCAAAAATACATGGGGTACAAAGAAAATGCTTTATAATGTCCTTAATAGTTTCCGGTTGTAATCGAATGTGTCTACTTATGACCAACTCTGTCATAGAAATATTGAGATAATTTTCTAGAGATTTTATCTCATAGCAATGCCTTCAATATATTAGGTGCTCAATATGTTTAACAAATACAAGGAAAAGAATAAATCAGTGATTTGACGATAGGTAGAAGATATATCAATTAATGAACAAAGGGAGATTTATAAAGATGTCACATCATTATTGCAGTAAAAAATAACATTAACATAAAATAGTCCATGCATCATGGGAGGCAGCTTAGGGATGGGTTATTTGAATTTACAGGATGCGTTGTAATGCTGCCTTTCTCTTTGCTACAGTACTACATCAGATACTACTCTGAATGGTTATTTCATTCCCAGGAAAACATGCACCTTTATTAACATGTATCAAGTAAATGATGAGTAAGCCACCAAAATTATTTCCTGAGATAAAATTTGCTTGGTTGTTTGTTTGCTATTTATTAATCCAGGAAAAGTTTACATTCTTCTTAACCAAACTTCATTCCCTCTGTTTCTCTTGAAAGAAGTTGGAAAGAAATTCAGTTTTCTTTCCTCACGGATAACAGGAAGGATGAAATCTTAATACAGATTCATTCTGGGTAAATCGAATTTCAAAAGTGGGCTCACTGGGGGAGGTGTCAGCCAAGGACTTCGTGGGCTCACCCTCTGCATGTGTATGACCAGCCCATATTTGAAAAGCAGCCTGAAACCCCCCACTGGAGTGTAAGCCACCAAGCAGGGATTTTTTTTTTTTTTCTCTCCCTTTTTGTTTGTTTGCTTTTTCCTCAACCGCAGTACCTAGATCAGTGCCTGGCACAAAGTAGGCACTCAGTAAATATTTGTGAATAAAATGCAACTAGAGGCTTGCCCATATCATCTATGGAAGAGCAGTCTGAGCCTAAGGTACCTCAGGCAGTGAAAAGTGAGGGTGATGGGTGGTGATGGCCCTGGTGGGAATAATGATGAGGACAGTTAATCTTTATAGACTCCCACTGTGTGCTGGGCACAAAAGCTCAGATGTATCTCCTCTGACCTCAACAGTAATCCTATATAGTGGCGCTAGCATGACCCCAATTTTACTGATGAAGAAACTTTCAGCCGGATTGAACAAATTACTTAAGATCACATGTTCAGCAGGTAGGAGAAGCAGGACTCACATCCAGTGTAAAATCCTGTTTAATATGTAAATCCTGTTTAATATGTAAATCTTGTTTAATGGAAATTATAATATGCTCCAGGTGGTGAGGGCTTGATGTCGCCAGTAAACTGGTAAAGATTGCAATCTTTTCTTCTCCCCCCGCTTTGGCCACCGCGCGGCTTGCGGGATCTTAGTTCCCGACCAGGGATCAAACCTGGGCCTCGGCAGTGAAAGCGCCAAGTCCTAACCACTGGACCTCCAGGGAATTCCCAAGATGGCATTCTTATACACTCAGCCGGTTGTATGTACAGTACTCTGTACAGCCCCTCCGTCTTCACCCAACATCTCATCTGACCGATGGCTTAGGCTCCAGGCTCTTAGGGTGGGAGGTGATTATCCTGTGTACCTAACAGCACCTTCACAATCTCTGTAACTAGCAAAATGGTAGAATACACTGCATAGACCGTCCCAATGGAACACTTATTGTCAGAGAGTTTGATACATCCATTCTCCACCCAGTGATCATATGGGATAAACCTAAGCATTTTTAAACCCATTATAAGAAGAAATACAGTCAGTGTAAATTGAGTGGCATTTATTTTCAGTTGGTACAACCCCAAGTATCCCAAGTGTTCTAGTATCCTAAGAACTTGTGATTATATTGAATATTGAGTAATGATCAAACAAACTCAGTTAACACAGGTGCTAGTAAAGAAATACTATTTGTATGGAGGCACTTGTTTAAGTAAATGAGTATGTAATTCAAGACTTGATATTATGGGAAAATTATTCATGTTGAATCTAAAAGGTCACAAACTCAAGCACCCGCTGAGCAGTGGAAAATACCAAAAATGAAAGAATTGTACTTTGTTGAAGCAGTGGCAAGAGGTCATCTGCTGCATCTAATTCAACCCAGTAAACTGTTGGCGAGCAGGGCATTGTCCCACTGTTATCAGCTCTTTCAGTTTTAAAAAAAAAAGAACATGAAAATGTAGATTTTCATGTGGAATCTTCTGATTTTTAAATGTCAGCAACAATTAACTATTTTTAAAAGATTATGAAAGCAAAACGAAGTTTCTTGGAGGACTGAGTATGACTTGTAAGTCCCCAGGTCCGTGACCTCTGGTGCAGAGAAAACAAATTTTTCTCCTAGACAGAGGGTGACATCTATAGGCAAAGAGACCCAGTTCTTTATGAAGTCAAGTGAGTCCCTGATGCATGGCTTAAGATGTAGGCAACTCACAAATATTAGTTGTCGTAGACGAGCCAGATGTGGTGCCTGTAACAAAAAAAAGGTGGAGGGAGAAGAGAGAACCAAATGCACAACAACTTGGGAACTGTGGGCAACCCCCTCAATCAGGGCTGCTTTCAGGAGACCTGGCTCCTCCTTGTGATGATGTATGAAGGCTATTTCCTAAACATAGTGAGAGAGCACCAGAGTGAAAGGTGTGTCTCAGTGTCATCATTCCTGCTTATTTTGCTTAAAGCAAAAGAGATTGAATATTACCTTTTATTTATACCACAATTTTGGAATATTCTAATGAGAATTTTGTGTAATTATTCATTTAAGATAATAAAAAATTTAAATACCTTTCATGTATTTTATTCACTATTTAATGAACCAGAAGTCATTTTAGTGAAAAATAATTGTATTAAATTTTTATGATAACTAAACCTGTCACATATTAAAGGAAAGAATGACATATATATCCGTAATAAGTATATAATTACATAACTCCATAACTATATACATATATATATAATTTATAAAGGATGTTCTGAACTTGAACAAAACACTTCATGCAAAACAAAATTGTTATGGAAAAGTTGGCAACAAAGGTAAAAGTGATAAAATGATTCCTTTAAAATTTTTTATTTTTGTCTATTTTATACAGGACTATTTGGGATAATCCCAATTTATTTAGACCTGAGAGATTTCTAAATGAAAACATGGAACTGAATAGAAGTTTGTTGAGAAAGTGTTGACTTTTGGAATGGGAATCCGGAAGTGTCTCGGAGAAGATGTTGCACGAAATGAGATATTTCATCACCACAGTTCTGCAGCAGCTCAAGCTGGAGAAGTGCCCAGAAGCCGAGCTTGACCTGACATCCACGGATGGGTTAGTCATGAAGCCAAAACCATACCAACTTCAAGTAGAGCCCCGCTCCACAGGTAGCTCCTGTTCGTAGATTCTCAGACTGGGTGGAAGGTTTCTTGTTTAATTCAGAAAAATTATGGGCTTCGAATTCATTTAACAAGAAATTTAAAATTCATACCCCTATGCTGTGCTGTTCAGTTCATTGTATGCCATCCTAATGTAGGAGTTGATTTTTGAGTGTATGGGGTTTTAAACCCATGTCTCATGTGATGGTGTCCCAGGTGTCACTGTGTCACTGTGAATATGGAAGAAAGGAACGAGGACTGCTGGATGGAGTGAGCAGGCAAAGGAGTTCTCTCTTCCTTCCCTTAATGCCAGCTACAATAGACAGGTATACTGATATTTGTTTTAAATATTGGGTTCAGGATAAGAACAAGGTTCTGATTTTAAATATATTTCTTTCCACTGGAGTAGGAACTAGGTATTCAAGAGGTCCAGAGAAGGGAGCTAGAGTCACCCAGAACAGCAGAGAACATTCATGGTGATAATAGGTGGACTGAGCTAGATTTAGAGAGGCAGGGAAAGGGACTTGAAGGGGAGGTGGGTTTCTTCAAAATCTATTTTTATATCTGCTGTTATGTTTTCTGGATTATGAATTTAACTTCAGAGCAAATTGGTGTTTTTACAATGTTACCAATTCCTTTTGATACCTACTAGATATACATGTGTATTAGTTTGCAAGGGCTGCCATAACAAAATACCACAGCCTGAGTGGCTTTAACAACAGAAATTGATTTTCTCACAGTTCTGGAGGTTGAAAGTCTAAGATCAAGGTGTCAGCAGGGTTGGTCCCTGCTGAAGGCTCTTTCCTGAGTTTGTAGATGGGCTGTCCTCACACGGCCTTTTCTCAATGGCCACCCATCCCTGTGTCTCTCCATTTTGTTGTAAGGACAACAGTATATTCGATTAAAGCCTCATCCTAACAGCCTCATTTTAGCTTAACTATTGGGTTGGCCAAAAAGTTCATTTGGATTTTTCCATAAGATGTTACTGGAAAACCCAAAGGAACTTTTTGGCCAACCCAATACCTCTTTAAAGACTTTATCTCCAAATACAGTTACATTCTGAGGTACTGGGATTTGGGATTTCAACATATGAGTTTGGGGTGGGGGAGATACAATTCAGCCCATAATAACATGTTATGAGAAAAAAAAGACAGCAATTAAAAAATTTTTTCAGTATAGTACCCAGCACTAAGTATGTGCTTCTTTAATTGAACTTGTTAATGAGCTAAGGCATATAAGGGACATAAAATGGACAGTGGAAAACTAAGAATTTCAGATTGAAGCTTTAAGGGGAGTTGCATTATAAAGGGCTTGAAATCCAGGCAGGAGTTGAGAGCATGTCTGGAGTCTAATTCAAATGGAGAGAGCACTTAGGGATAATGACCTAAGACCATCTGGATGATGACCCTCTTGACCAGGATGTTGCAATGGAAGCCGAGAAGTTAAACAACTGACAGACACTGAGGATTAAAGTCAGGACTTCGTTTTTCTTTCCAAGTACAAATAAATTCATAAATTCAGCATAATCCTTGGGAATAAACAAATTGGATTGCCTGTCCTTTTTTGTAAAAGCTTTCGAAATTATTTGTATTATCCACGTGACAGTGTGTCAAACTGAAACTATCCTGACATTTTTTTCGGTAAAAGACTATCAAATCTTCTGTATATACACTAATAATGGGGATGACAGGAACACTATAGGAATCTTGTTATCTGTTTATCTGGTATTTTCTTTAAGGAATTGTGTTTTTCTAAAACTCTTGTTTTGTTCTTTTTTTTAAACAGTAAGCAAATAAAATTCTATACATTTATTTTAACACATTGTATTGTAAAATGCTAATTTTCACTTTAACTCTGCTCCTAAGGCATAATTAGTGTACTGTTGGGCTTTTTGTATAATTCATAAGTTTGCAGTTTATGTAATTTTAGAAACATGGATAAGAATAAGACAGGGAAAAGAACATTTAAAAGCAAAATAGAAATAACTTTTCTTTTTCATTTAATATGTAATGATGAGCTATTTTTAATTATATGTATTTACTTATCTGGAAATAATTTATTTTATGAACTATAATTAGACGCAACACAGTGTACCAACATTTTACATTGAAATAACTTATATTAACATAAACAGTCTAAATAATCAGCTGGAGACTACACACAGAATTCATTATGACAATGGAGCAATTGATAATATATGGATATATGCATCAGTGGTAATCCAAGACGAGTGAAGTCCTTAAAGCCATTATACATGAAGTAAAAAGATAGAGTAATAGATATTAGATATCCTGCTATACAAAGGTACATACGGATGCTTACCACACTGTGCCCTCCTTGTAGCTACAGCCCCCTGGGGCTTTTGGTAACACCATGAAGATGGTGTTAGGTCAGACTGGAAACTATCCACTGCACGACGCAAGTGAGCACAGAATGTGTCTGGTCCAAGTGTTTTTCGAGGACGAAAACTTGCACCACAATTTATAAAGACATTTATATATTCCCACATTGAAATTATCTAATTCGTTCCCAGTTAAACCTATAATTCAGATGTGATATCAACCCACATGACAGGGTAAGAAATCAGAACCATTTTTGAGAGGTAGAAGGGGTCTTTGGGGATTTTACTCTCTAAATAATTATTAATTAGGCTGTAAAATCTACAGATCCTTCCAGGCTTCCAAGTGTGTGGATACATGATTTGATGTTTCAGATTCACACAGGACGTCCCCACAAAAATCCAAGATTCATACTTTAAACAACAAAAAAGTCACCGTACTATGTACACCTTAAATCAGAAATAGCTAAAGGGAGGTGTTTTACAGCTTAACAGCCTATAAAAAACAAATGCCCTGTGAGGAGGAATGCACCATTGGCTTCCCCTTCAGATAAGAATAAAAAGCAGGATGCAGGCAACTGATTCTCTATGATACACATTTTTAGCAGTAGGAGAGCCAAAACAAATAAAAATTATAAAAGTTTATAGGTCTTTTCTATCCTTCAAGTTATTTACAGAGAATAGTTTACCTTAATTCAACATCACTATCAAGCCCCATCAACCATAAACTACACACATACAGGCAATACTGTTGCCGTTATCTCTACCCCTGTGGATGGAAGCATGTTGCATGAATGAATTTTCCAGCTAAGTGTGATGACCAAGTTCCAAAATGCTCATTTGAATGGATCTTAATTAAAGTCTTTCTGATGTCTTAAAATGCATTTACTAAATTAGTTTTATCTTTTCCAGACTTTATATTGACATTTATTTCTAAGGGTAATGCACTGGGCTATAGTTATTTGATGCACTCCTGATCAATCCTCCATCCCTGCCTCAATACCTGCCTTCATTCATTACCTTAATGCTGATCTTCCCTACTCCCTGCAAGCTCCACAAATGCAGGGCCAAGACTGCTTGGCTTCCATTGTACCTCCAGTGTCCAGCACTGTTTCAGGCACATAGCAGACAATCGATAGATAGTTGTTCAGTGAATGCGGGAATGAATTAATGATTAAATGAATGAATCTAACAGAGTAGCAAAAGGAAGTATCCGAGGGCTTCCCTGGTGGCGCAGTGGTTGAGAGTCCGCCTGCCGATGCAGGGGACACGGGTTCGTGCCCCGGTCCGGGAAGAGCCCACATGCCGCGGAGCGGCTGGGCCCGTGAACCATGGCCGCTGAGCCTGCGCGTCCGGGGCCTGTGCTCCGCAACGGGAGAGGCCACAACGGTGAGAGGCCTGCGTACCGAGAAAAAAAAAACAAAAAACAAAAGGAAGTATCCGAGATTTTCTAGTATGGATAGTATTTCTGGCATCTCTGCTCCTATTTTAATTTCTACCTGTTGCCTCAGTCTAAAAATCTGTTCAGTGCTCTCACACCTGTTTAAGCTATAAGGTCCAGATCTCATCAAATACACCCTTAGTTCTTTTTTTTTTTAACTCACATTTTTATGACATCAGATCCCAGCTGGATATCATTAGCCTCCCCCCATCCCCGCAGGACCACTGTCAAAGTGTGTCCTAGCACTTAGGAAACTTTCCAAAAGTAACATCTCAAATGTGCTCCAGAAAAGTCAGGGTTTCTCCCGCTCCGACATCTTCATCTTGCCAACACACACGCATATAGATAGGCAACTGACCATTCATTAACTTCACCAGACACATTTGTTGTCTAATGGCATCTGTCACTTCTCCTGCACACTCTGATGGAGAGAAGGGGTCACTGCTTTCTCCCTGAAATGTTTACACCCAAGGATGGGTGTTGGAGTTTACTTATTTTTCAATGGCCTAACTGAGAGTTAGGAGTAATTCTAAAGAAAGCTTACTTGGGAAGCTTTGGGAATATTGGAAGGAATGACATAAACATACACACAAAATTATGTCCTGTGCCCTACTGCTTAAGCCTAAGACTAGATTGTTCCTAGCACCTCATCCTGCACCAGTTCCCTGCTCTCTTTGCTCCCTGTGGACAAGAGCAATTCCCTGATCCTCTACCTACCCTGCCCCCAGATTCCCATAGGCTTTGTATTTTGTGCTTTCTTTCTCTCTCTCTCCTTCTCTTTCTCTTTTTAGTTAGCTTAGCCAGAGGTTTATCAATTTTATTGATCTTTTCAAGGAACCAGCTTTTGGTGTCATTTATTTTCACTCTAGTAATTTCTTGTATTCAATTCCATTAATTTCTCCTCTAATATATATTTCTTTTCTTTGGCTTACTTTAGATTTACTTTGCTCCTATTTTTCTAGTTTTCTAAGGTGGAAACTTAGTTTATTGATTTTAGATCCTTTTTTCTTTTCTAATATATGCATTCAGTGTTCTAAATTTTCCTCTAATATGACCCAGAATGTGGTCTATCTTTGTGAATATTCCATTTAAGCTTGAGAAGAATGTGCATTCTGCTGTTGTGGGATGAAGAAGTCTACAAGATGTCCCTTACTATTTAGTTGATTGATGGTGGAATTAAGTTCAACTGTCTTTACTGATTTTCTGCCTACTGGACCTGTTCATTTCTGATTCCAAACTAAAATTTAAAACTAAATAATGTGTGAAACATGCATGCAAACAGTTAATATTTCTAGCTACTGAATTATTGTGGAAGTTTATTTATTGGCATGGAGAGATGATATATTTTAAAAAGCTAATGTGAAATATTGCATGTAACTATTAATTATTTTGTGTATATATACACACAGAAAGTGTAAGATGTGACATGCAAATAGAATGCCAACAAAAATATATTTTTTTCTATTTCAGCTTATGCTCTAAATACAGTATTGCATTTATTTGAGATTATAAATTTCCTCTACTTCTGTGAATTCACATAAGGGTGAAGAAAGGTTTCAGGGTAACAAGTACCTATCACAAAATTCAGGGTTTGGTCTAGAGAAGGGGATGAATCTTCAGACTAGATGCATGAACTGTGAATTAAAACACCAGGTTATAGAAGTTTTGCATTAATTAAATTAAAACAAAAGCTGGCAACTGAGAATAAAGAAGGAGACACACACTGTTAGTATAAAACCTCAAAAGTCTGGGATCGTGCATTGATCATTTAAGAAGCTCTACACACCTACATAACTAAATAAACTAACTTTATTTAGTTTTTAATGTGTGTGTTTTTAGGTGCCTACTTTAAGCCAGGCTCTTTAGATGCCAGGCATAATAAAAGATGACTAAAATATGATCTCTAACTTCAGAAGCTCTTTAAGATAGAGGTGAATGATGATAAGTGTGTGTGTGTGCGTGTGTGTGTGCATAGATAGCATATAAGTGTGTATATAAATATACAAAGATATAGTTAAATATACATGTCTTAATTGTTCTTTCTAAGACTTGTCATAAAAATTCAAGCTTTCTCGTTCGTTCCCTCTTCATGCATTCAACGGGGATATGTGTTTGAAAATTTGTTTGCAACGTTCTCTTTTTGTGAAGCGTCCTTGACAGGGTGAATGCCCTTTGTTGATCAAGGAGCTTCATATGGTTCTGCCAGCTTACCTCTTTGCACAGCTGGTCACTCTTCTAAGGAGTCTTCATTCTTTGATTCCTTTGTGCCAGCTTGGCCTATTTTATACTATTTCCTAGCATTCCATACTCAGTGGTCCTCACTGGGTTTCACCATGCCTCTCACTATTCTGCCTGGCATTTTGATTTTCATCTATCTATTTAGAATTGCCAACAGGTTTTACCATCTCACAGTAGGTGAGAACAGAGCACTTTAGAAATTCAACACCTTGGGAAGAGAGTTTAACACAGTGGAGGGCAGAACTTCACCTACCATCTTAGCAGTGCTTGCTTAGCTCAGTGTCTGGAACATAAAGGCTTTCAACATGTATTCAGAGGAATCACTCCCGTTCAAGTATTTATTGACAATGCACTTCTTTGGGCCTCTGTGGGCCAGGGAATAGTATTGTGTGAAAAGGCTCTCCAGAGTTAAAATTGCTGTGGGCAGTGAAGTGATTTACAAGATGATATCTCTTTGGTTAACAATATTCTTACTCTACATATTTCAGAAAATTGGGAAATGAAGTCAAGTATATGAAAACTGTTCTTTGGAGCAGGAGCATTAATAGCTTTGGGGTTTTTGTTTGTTTGTTTTGCGGTACGCGGGCCTCTCACTGTTGTGGCCTCTGCCGTTGCGGAGCACAGGCTCCGGACGCCCAGGCTCAGCGGCCATGGCTCACGGACCCGCGTCCCCTGCATCGGCAGGTGGACTCTCAACCACTGCGCCACCAGGGAAGCCCTAACTTTGGGTTTTGAAATAAGAATCAAAGGTGGTGTTTTCCTCAGACTATTGGGCAAGATAGATTCGAACCCAGTTACTCTATATATGGAAAGCTGCTGTTTGCTTTTTAGTTAAGATTTTTAAACACAATTTCCCCCATTTAAAGAAAGTTAAGTTACTCACTTCTCCTCCCCACTGCTTCTTGCTCTATACAACAAATGCAAGTTTGATGAGGACATTTTTATTAAGGTATCCATACAGAAAAGTGCACAAAATGTAAGTTTAAAGCTTGATGAATTTTTACAAACTGAACACCACCAGCATTCCACAGCCCTCCAGCCTTTCATTCCTCCTTAGCCTCCAATCTCTGTGCCTCAAGGATAACCCTTATCCTGACTTCCAGTGCCATTGTTCGGTTTGTCTGTTTTTGAATTGTACATTAAGGGAATAAAACAAAATGTGCCCTTTTGTGCTTGACTTCTTTTGTACCACATTGTGCTTGCAAGATTCATCCATCTTCTATTTGAAAGATTAATCAAGTTGTGTGTAGTTGTATTTCATTCATTCTCATTGTTCATTGCTATAGATTGTCCCATTAGGTGACTATACCACAATTTATGAATGTATTTTATTGATAGAAGCCACTTGGGTAATTTCTATTTGGGGTCGTTATGAAGAGTGCTGCTATGAACATTCCTGTGCACAGTTTTTGGTGAATATATGTAAACTTTTTTGTTGGCGCATATAAATGCAGGACTGGAATTGCTGAGTCATAAAGCATTTGTTTGTTTAATTGAGAAATTCCAACTAATTTTTCAGCATGGTTGTACCAATTTATACTCCCACCAGCAAGCTGAAAAAGTTCTCTGGTTGTTCCACATCCTTTTCAACAGTTGATATTTTCTGTCTTATTTTCTGTATTTTTGTTTTAGCCACAGTGATGGCAAACATACCCTTATTAAAGAGACAGATGGTCAGATAAATCCCTGGCCTGTTACCTTACGTGAACTTGATTTTGGCAATGTTAGCTAGTTCATTCTCTCTTAATGAAATGAATCTAGGACAGATTGAGTGCATTCATCTACTGAAGTCCTTCAAAAGTGAATGATCATCCAACCCCCTGCCACCGCCCCCCTCCCCCAAACACAAATGATCTTAACTCACAGTTACCAGGGCCTCCTGAGAAAGCAGTTTTTGCCAAGACTGTCTTTTCCCAATTTCTTTGGGAAGAGATTTTACAGTATTTCCCCCGTTAATCAAAACAATTTCTGCCTTTAAAATGTATCTCAGTTATTATAATGTCTATGTTTAGTTTATAATTTCAGGGTAATCTAGAAGTGGTTATTTATATCTGTTTATTTTGTAGCATATGCCTTTTATATTTTTCAGAATTCTACTTTTCGCTGAAAGAGTCGGTACTAAAAAAACAGGATGTTCTATCAACTCACATTCCTAGAATTCCTTTTTGGTCAGAAGTGTAAGTCTGTTGACCCTTCCAAATTTTGTCTCTCTGACAAGAAAAGAAAATCCAGAAGAGAACATTTTGAGATCGTATTGTTTTCCATTGCCCTTGTGTTTGTTTTGCTCTGTTTCACTCTATTATCCAACTAATACCATTCTTCCTATTATTTACTTATTTTAAAATAAAGACTTGGAGTAATTTTTCATATTTTTCTAGAAGTCTCCCTTGATTAGAAAGGTATTTCTGGGCAATAAAACTTAAATTTTTACTGTGAAATTCTGTCAATAATTTGAGAAAGTTTGAAATTTCTTTCTGTTGTATGTATAGTTAGGTGATCTTATGAATTCCACATGGATTTTATATGCAATGATCCTTCAGTAACTAGTTTCTAAGAAAAATAGAACCTTTTCCATACTTCATTTACAGACCTAGCTTTCAATTTCCTCTTCATTTTGTTTATGGTAACTTTTGCCATGAAAACATAAGTGATTTTAAAATAGCCAAATATATCTAGTTTTTTCTTTATGGTTTTTGAGATTCCTATCATACTTAGGAAAGCCTTCTCCACCCCAAATTTATACAAATAGCCTCCTACCATTCCTTCCAATATTTTTCTTTAAAAAAAAAAAAAAAAAAGGTAGGCATCCAGTTCTGTTTTCTTCTGAATTATCAAGCATATCAGCAGCATTTATTAAATTAGCCACTCTTTCTCACTAAGTTAGATAAATACCACATATATACTTATCTTTCTGTGGACGCTCGACCATATCTGACTAATATATTTATATATTTATGTGCCAATATTATACGCTTTTGATTACAGTGACTTTATAGTTATCTTAGTATCTGAAATTCTCTCACTTTGCCTTAATTGTTCTTATTCAGTATTCATAAATTTCTTGGCAACTTTTAGAGATTTATTTTTGCGTTACACATTCCAGAATTATTTTATATAGTTCCATAGAAAAGCTCATTGAGATTATAATTTGAGTTGTGCAGAATTTATATATTAATTTTAGAAGTACCAACATTTCTATGACAGTTCTTATTCTGGTTGTTTTATGTCCTTCATTTGCATTTCAAATTTTAATTTTTATGTCAAACTATTCTTGCTATACTTAGGTCTAAGAATTTTATTGTTTTGTCCATATTATAGATGTATATTATTTTTCACTTTAGTTTCAAACATTATTGTTAGGACTGAGAAAAAGTTATTGAGTCTCATGAAGTGTCCAGTCAGAGTTAATCTTGAGACTTTTTCAGGAGCTGCTAGAAGGAGATACTCAAAATGAAAAACATCTTGTCATGAGGAACCTGGGAAACAACTCAACATGAAGGAAAATAGAATCTAGAGGTGGAGACATAGTAGGTACTAGAGCTATTATTTGAATTTCTGGAACAATCCTTGTCTGAAACCATTATCATTTGTCCTTTTCAATTACTCAAGCCAATAAGCTTCCCCTATTTCCATTTGATTTAAGCAAATTTAAGTAGGTCTTATTTTTCTTTGCTTATCAAATAAGGTATGTATAGACGTTTGAACTTGACTCTTCCAGATGATTTTGTTGCTGGGAATCTTCAGAAAACTGCCAAGTTACACTCTACTACTGTCATGGAAATAAAAAAATTTAGTAGTAGAGCTGAACTTAAGAGTGGTGTTGAAATGTTAGCAAAGATATGTAGGATGAAACTGAGATTGCTTCATTAGAGCCCAGTTTTAAGAGATACTGATACAATAAAAAGTATGAGGGGTCACAAATGCAAAACTGTAAAAATAAAGCAAATCTGTTGTGTGAAAGGATGATGAAGGACACTTATCTTCTATTTCCTGTACAATATAAATTTGATACATTAATATTTCCTTTCTAATGGAGAGTTTAGAACTTCATTTGACAATCATTATTTTATTCAAGGCATTTTTATTAATTAAAAAACAAACGTTAATTGTAAGTAGCATAATTATGTTCTTTTACTCGAAGAAAATAGAGCTTGAACCCACTATGATGTTCTGAAGTTTCTTTTGTGCCCACCTGTTTATCCAGCAAGCTGGTTTCTTCATTATTGGCTTCCTTACAACCCGTTGCACAACTCTGATTTTGTTTGTGTTTCAGCTTTAAAGTCATACTGAGGCCAATCAACAGCTTTCAAATATTTGATCATGTCTGAGATTATATTTAGGGAACTCCTTTGCTTCCTGTTGAAAAATAGTTGAGGCTCAAATAGGATTTGGAATGACCGTTTATCACTCAATGTTTCAAAACATAATTTTTGTATCAGTTGATAATTCACTTATTCATTCTTCCATTTCACTCCATATATGTTTAAGTGGTGTGACTATAATCCAGGCACTTTTCTAGACACAGCATAAACATCACCAGAAAACAAAGATCTTGCTCTCATGGAACTTACATTCCAAAAAGGACAGAGCAAATAAACCTATAAGCAAAATATAAATTATGTCAAGTGGTGGTAAGTACTATGAATTAATGTGAAGTAGAGTAATGTTAGAGAATGCAGGTGGAGAGGGGTAAGGATGCCCTTTCATATGATAGTGAGGAACGTTCCCTTTGATAAGGTGACCTTTATGCAGAGAGTTGTAGTGAAGTAAGTACTAAATGGATATTTAAGGAAAGCACATTTCAGACAAGGTAAGAGACGCTGAGACATGAGTATGCTAAGCTTATTTAAAAAGTAGCAAGAACACCTAAACGGCTGGAGTAGAATGAGGATCCAGGAGATACAGAAAACACGTGGAGGAGGGCTTGATCATAAGGGATATGATATTTGTTCTAGAAGATTGCTCTGTTTGTGTATGAGAATAGACTGTAGAAGGGCAAGTGTAAAGAGCTACTACACACCTGCAAGATGGTTGCTAAGAAATGACATTAAATTTTTCACCATGGAGGTCATTAATGACCTTGACAAGATTAGTGTAGAAAAAATAAATTTTATGTTTCAAAATTATACATTTTCTTATAACTTTTCTTACATAGAAAAGTTACACATTTTCTATAGCACCCTCTTCTGGACTTTCAGTGAAGCGGCGATTACAGTAACATAGAAGAGAGATGATGGTGCTTGGACAGGGAATGCTAAGTGAGACATGGTCAAACTTGATACATTTTGAAAATAGTTGAAGAGAATTTGCTGGATGTGAAACAGAGGGCTTGTATCAATGTTCTATCAGAAAAGATATGGCACATTTAATTAAGATAACTAGCAACGTGTTTAATAAAGGAATTATTTAGAAAGATGTGAGCAGGGTATAGAGGAACACAAGGAATAGTACAATGCCCTGAAGAATGAATATGAAAACCTGTGTTAAGTGGAATTTTAACAGACTTGCCTTAATGAAAAGACCCAGCTCAAAACTACCCCATGAGGATATAGATGAAGGAATCAGTACTTTGACCTCACTTCCTTCCCTCCCTCCACAGGAACAAAGGTTGCCATTGAGTAAAACCAATTGCAAAACAAAGGACAAGGGAGAACCTTGATTTAGCGCCCACAGGTCAGCTTTCAGTGTCATGAATCAGGGTGTGGAAGGGTGGAGAATGAACCTGGAGAGACAAATGGAAGATATCCAGGATGACTCTATGCACTTGGCTTGAGTAACTAGAACTGCATGAGGATCAGTGTGTGTGTGTGTGTGCGTGTGTGTGTGTATGCGTTAAAAAAAGATAGATTGAAAGAAATTGAAGTAGAATTTTGTATAACACAGTTTTAAGATGGCAACGTGACAGTAAATGTGAATTTTTAAAAAGTGTGTCCGGACTTCCCAGAAGAAGTTAAGATTGAAGATATAATATTAGGAATTTTAAGTATATAGTTGGTTTTTAAACCCCCAGAACTGGATGAAATCACCTAGGCAATGAGTACAGATGGAGAAGAGTTTAAGAAAATAATCCAGAGGAACAAAGGGGACAGCAAAAACATTTTTTTCAAAAAGGAAGGAGTCATTAGTTATGTCAAAAGCTGTTAATAGCTAGAGCAAAATAATTACTGAGAAATGACGTTAAATTTTTCAGTGTAGAGGTCATTAATGACCTTGACAAGATTAGTGTAGATAAAAATTTTGTGTTTCAATAGAAACTATGTTTTGTCTGACAACCCTTCTGGGTTATCAGATTGCAGGCCAGTTCATTGCCTTTGAGCTATTTTGCAACTCTTTGTAAATGTGGGTAACTGATAGTAAATTCTGACTTGTCTGATAGTATTTAATGAACATTTTCTATCCAGCTTGGTAGTGACTTGATTGGCTTGGAAAAACCACAGTTTTGTCTCCATTTGCAATTCATTTCAATATTCCTTCAGTCCATATGAATTTGTACTGTTTTGAGTTTTCCTTTGAACCGGTTATAGCATGGGCCTGGTTCTATTCATAAGAATAAAAGAATTTCTTTAACACACGTTCATTTTTTATCTATATTAAAATCATGATTTTTACCTTTTTCTGAAAATTATCTTTTAACATTAGTTTTGGTGTAGTGATGTGGGCAAAAAATTGACTCAAATGTACTTAATAGAAAACGGGGTCAAGATAGCTGATTTGATATTCAGAAAAATCTTTTTTGGTAAAGCACGTTGAAAACTTTCAATACAATTTAACTATCACTTTTTTAAAGCTTGGTGGGAAAACAGAGACCTGAAATGAAAAGAAAGCCATGAAGAGGGGCTGAGTGAGTACTAGATGTGCCCTTGGGACAGGAAACAAAGCTTGGGACCAGAGCTGAGTAGGAGGTAGGACCCCTGGCATAAGCTGGGATTCTTCAAAGGGCAAAATCTCAAGGGAAAAAGCTGCTTTTCATTACATGGAAATGGTGAAAGTATTTGCCTTCTTTGGTCTTAGCTCTAGTTGAGGTAGGATAAAAGAAGAAAAATTATCCCTGAGAATTCTAACCACAAGCTAGCACACACCTTGTTTGTTTGAGGAACTGGAAAAAGGCAGGTTTAAAGAGAATGGAATGAACTCTTGTCTAGTTTCATGTCTGTCACCTCCTTGTTACCCTAATGTTGCCAACGATAACTTCTCTATTTCATTAGATAACTCAGCCATGAGGGCGTCTCTTGATTCACATTATGAAAGCCCAAACACGATTCTTTTGTTGCAGTGTACACATGCAGGTAACAGGCTATTAAAATCTACAGATTCCACCCTTCTGATCCCCATATCACAAGAATTGATTTCTTACATAATAATGATATTGACTTGAGTTTTTATTTTGTCATTTGATCCTCCAGTTAATGTATTTACCCAGGCAAAAACATTAAAAAAACGAAAAAGTCGTTCTCAAATAATTTCCTCCTCTCTCCTCACATTTTTTATTTTCTTTGAAACCAACACTATTTTCCTTGGCTGAGATGGACAGTTAGTTAAAATGATATTTCCTAGGGAAAAAAAAATTCTCAGAATGAGAAACTAGACTTGAACTAAATTGTAAATGTCTTAGTCCAAAATCTCAGAAAGAGCATGTATTTTTTAAATAAACTTGAACCTTTCTCTGAGCTCCACTCCCATAATAATTCAATTTGAACCTACTTAGGTGCTCTCTCACTCACATCCATCTGATGAAAAACAAAGCATTTGGGGGAAGTCCTTTGGTCTCGTGCCCATTTGGTTACCTCTAGATGCCTTGTCTTATCTCATATAGGCTACTGAAATCTTAGAGCTTTGGGTTTCTGTCCCATCTGGAAGCCCAGCAAATTTTGCAGTGGCTATGAACCTGAGCCCAGACTCCAGCCTCTCAAGCATACCGTGCAGCCATCCCATTCCCACCTAACCAAAAACTCTTCTCACTTCCTGGGATACTGGGAGGAAACCAGATGCAGATTCCAGTTGAGAACTTCCAGATCTCCCTTTGCATCCTCAACTTCTGGAGGGCACATCCTCTTCTTCCTCCTCTTTTCCAGGAGATACTTGTCTCCCTTTCCCTTCCTGGGTATAATCCTTTCAAGTGCTAGAAAGACAATTATCCTTTGATTCCTACAGCAAAACCTCCCATAAGCCAAGAAAGCATGAAAGGACTGACTACCTTCTTGGAGTGGATGGGAGTGGGAAAAAGTGCATCAAGGAAAAAGCACAAGTTAATATCTCAATCAATTATACTGTCTCACAACTTTTGCGGGTGTACCCTCCCCTCATAACCTGAAATACCTGATAAAAGAAGGCAAGGCCCATCACTAACATGCCGTTCAATTTGTGAGTGTTTGAAGGAGTGCCCTAGACCTCCATCAGTGGCCTAGCCTTTATAATCTGATTACACTCACTATTTTTTTATTCCTGAGATCTGAAACCAGAAGGAGGAAGGAAACTTAAATTACAAATGTCACCACTCATTTATTTAAAACTTATGTCATTCTACATATGAGAAGGCATTATATTCTCTTGCAATTTATCTAAACCCTTTACACTAGCTGTACCCTTCAAGACATTAAAGAAATGGAATCATCTCTTGACTGTCCATGGGCAGATGAGACTGAGGTGGAAAGACTTTGCCAGGAATAATAGATGAATGTTGCTTTGGGTAAGAGACCAATGGAGATATGTTTTCTTTTTATAAAAGGCTTGTCAAATATTCATTTATAATTAAATTAAAGACACTGTTGCACTGAAAATGAGAAGTAATCATTCCTCAACATACTAGAAAGCTATCTTGGAGCATAAGGGCTCACAGACAGATGACACTTCAATGAACATGTGTTTGTAGGAGGCTGACCTGGGCCAGGAATGAATGATTGTTAGCTTTAGTTTCTTGGGGATGTGTTAATTGATTGAGAAATTTAAAAGTTGGATTTTTGTGATTGTTTTTTTTAACCTGTCAGTGTGTTCTCAACTAAAATCGTACTATATTGACATTTTACTCTTCTCACTCATTATTTCAGTGTGAGAAATAGGTCAGGGAAGTAAGCATCTGTAAATGTCCTTTTACATCATATTTACTGTGTGGAACTGGGAATCTCTAAAGTTCCAGTGACTTTGTACTTATGAAGGGGCCACGGAAGACATCTGTGAAAACCAGAAGAAAACCTCACAGGAAAACTGCTGAATAAAGGATGGCCATGTGTGTTGGTGTGCCAGCACTTCTTCTTAACAGCACCACATTTCAAATAGTTTCCTGTTTCATTATATGACTGAAAATATAATTTTATTTAAAGTTGGCATTACTAACAAATAGTCAAGTCTCAGTTCCCACTGTTTGATTGGTTGTGTGCTTTTCTGTTTTGTTTTCGTTTTGTACGTGGGAGGCAAGGGACCCAGCCAGCCTTTCTGGATGTTAGAATATATATACTCTAGCACCACCTACTGGGCATTAGTTTGCAGTGCCCCCAATTACAAAAAACTAAACCCCCAAATCTGATTCTTTCCCCAAACTTTCATTTATTTTCTTGCTTTTTCTCCTCCCTATATTTTTATTTCCTGTTGCTTCTGTATTCAATGTTCTTTATTTCCTTCTACCTATTAGAAATATTCTTTTTCAATATAATTCGCATACCCAGTTGTCTCAAACAAATACTTTTATGACATGTGGACAGATTGAAGGTGAGGAAAGAAAAGGTTCCTGCCAGGTCTTTACCTTAAAATGATAACTAATGGCAAATTAGATTCAGAAAGGCATGATTTTATATATTAAATATTAATATTAATATTTAGCAATTCTACGCCTAGACTCCTGTGAACCCCGACTTTTCCACTAACTAGCTGTGAGGCTGCACAACCGCCCCAAATCTCTATTTTCTCACTTGGAAAAAAAAGCAATGCTAATAATACATAACTCAGAGCAATGCTGTGCGAACTGAATGATATGTATGCACACACACTCTTTGACAGGGCACCTTCTGATGCGGCAAATGTGCAAAAAATGTTTTCCTTTATTATTACCTTTCTGAAGACAGAGTCCATATTTCATTCATCTCTATCAGCTTAGAGTGCATAGCAGGGGGGTTATACATGGTAGAAACTTAATAAATGCTTTTTGTTTTTTTGTGTGTGTGGGGTTTTTTTGGTTTTTTTTTTTTTTTCGGTAGGCGGGCCTCTCACTGTTGTGGCCTCTCCCGTTGCGGAGCACAGGCTCCGGACGCGCAGGCTCAGCGGCCATGGCTCACGGGCCCAGCCGCTCGGCGGCATGTGGGATCTTCCCGGACCGGGGCACGAACCTGTGTCCCCTGCATCGGCAGGCGGATTCTCAACCACTGCACCACCAGGGAAGCCCAATAAATGCTTTTTGAATTAACTCTCTGGAAAACCTGAAATTATTTGCAAATAGTGATACTGTTCCCATCCTTGAAATTCTAATGTTTTTCTTTAGAAAGCTATTTGAAAACATTTAATCACTATTTCCTGTCTGAATACATAGCAGAATATCTACTGTGCGTAGTATAGAAGGAAAAAAACACATTATTACCATGGCTATGAGCCAGCCACTCTGCTAATCACCATGTAGATATTATTTTATTTCCTGGACAGAGGGTCCAGAATCTTGATTTTACTCTCAGTTTTATTATTAACTTTCTAAGTAAAATTTGAGCACTAGAGCTTAGTTTCCTTGAGAGAAGTGTGGGCTATACCGTGTCTAAAGTTTCTTTCAGCTCTGTTATCCTTGCTAGGATTCTGCCAGCCTTATAAATTAGGGTTGAAATAGAATAATTCAGCATTTATACTGGCTGTCATTTTGTTTGCCTCTATTCTAAAATGAAAGGAACAAGTGAGATGGAATTATAGATAATTAGAGCCAAGAGATCAGAGGTCATATAGCCAACCCTCTACCCATATTTAATTAAACACACACACACAAACAGAGAGAGAGAGAGAGAGAGAGAGAGAGAGAGAGAGAGAGAGAGAGAAAGCGAAGTATTCTGCCCAAGATCATAACAATAGATGAAGCAATATTAAGAGTTTATTCCAGAAGATTTGGTGGAAATGGCAGATCTGACTTTTGTATACTTTAGCCTCGCCATGATAGGAACAAAAGAAAATGCAGTGTGGGAGCAAAGGTTTATAAGTTAGCCTAAAATGTAGTTGTGCTATTTTTAGATGGCCACTTGTGAAATGTATACCTGAGCAAATCTAAAAACACAGAGACCGTCTAATTTATGACATGTATCTTCAGAAAGATTCTGAGGTATACTACACTGAGGCAATTTATGAAATAAGAAACACTTTCTTTAAATTTAAATTACATTGTAGACAGTTTGGAAGGAATACTCTAAAGTCACCCATATTTACATGGCTCCAAACAATCATTTACATAGTTTTAAATTTTTTTCCTATGCATATATTGTATATATTTTAATCATAGTGTTCATAAAGCAGTTCTGTTACTTGATTGTAATTTTTGCCATAGTGTTACATAGTCTCTTAGGTATCAAAGGCTTGCAAAGTATTCTAGCAAATGACCATATCATAATTTATGTTAACATTCCCCTATATTTCTGAGCATTAAATTGTTTGCCTTTCTTTCTTTCTTCTTTTCTCTTCTCCCTCCCTCCCTCCTTCCCTCACTTCCTCCCTCCCCACCTTTCTAGAATTTTAAATAATGCATTGCAATCATGGCTTTCTCTGATTTTTCTATTAAAAAACTATCAGAGTGGTTGTCAATTTGCCAAATGTCCTTCTACCAAAGTGTGTCGCATTTAACAATGCCACCAGTAATATAAAGTCACACAAGTTTTGCTCTTCTCTCAAATGCAATGGGAATGACCATAACCATTTTAGTCTATATACAAGTATTATCATTACTAATATATTTGGATTTATTTTTATTATGAGAGGTCTGTGAGAGGGCCACATGGCAAGGAACTGCAAGCAACCTCTAATAGCTGAGCTCAGTTCCTGGCTAACAGCCAGAAAGAAACACAGCCTGACCAACATCTTGATTTCAACTTTGTGGGATCCTGAGCAGATGACCAAGCTAAGTTGTATCTAGATTCATGACTCACAGAAACTGAGATATTATATGTTGTTTTAATCAATTGAGTTTGTGGTAACTTGTTATAAAGCAGTAGAAAATTAATGTACCTTGTATTTCAATTCAATTTTAAAATATCAAAGCTGTATGATTTTTATGTAAATCCAGTTAAGTCTGCACGTAAGTTTGATGAGAGAATTAAATCTTGACTATTTTTTTTTCACCACGACTGCATTTTTGGAGCTTAAAACAGCATTTGGAAGTTAAACACAAGTTAGCAATTCTACTTGTATGTATTTACCCAAGAGAAATAAAAATGTATGTCCATATAAAGGTATATTCATAAATATTCATAACACTTTGTTCATAAGAGCCTAAAACTGGAAACAGGCAAAACAGTCTAACAACAGGTAAATAGGGAAACAAATTCTGGCCTATCCATACAGTAGGAGTACTCAGCAACAGTAAGGAATGCACTACTGAGATACAAAAATATGGGTGATTCTCAAAAACATTATGCTGAGTAAAAATGATAAAGCTGGATATAAAACAGTACCTACTGAACAATTCCACTTATATAAAATTCTAGAATAGACAAGACTGATGTATGGTAGAAAGATCAAAGGCTACCGATTTGAGGAAGTGGGGATAAGGAACATTTTAGAGTGATGAAATGTTTATATCCTGATCATGGTATAGGTTACACAGGTATATACATTTGTTAAAACTCATTGAGTATATACTTACTGAGTTCATTTTAGTGAAGAGTTCATTTCAGTGAAATTATACCACAATAAGGCTGATTAATGAAAATAGCATCTGGTCATAGTAAAACATACAATACAGATTTGTGAATGGATAAAACTTTACTTAAAGGCAATTTTATTCTTTAAATCATTTGCAAATTTAGGAAAACATTATTTTCCATAATAGCCCATATGGGCCAGTGTGTAAACAGATATAACAGTATGGGTTTTGAAAGTGCACGAATGTCACTAATTATTAATCTCACCTGTCTGCGATGGCGAGTTATTTGTAATAAATAATTTGAGGAGTTTGCCATTTCAGAGCAATCCAGTGTTACTTTCTTTAGGTCTTGATGATTCACTGAGTTTTGTTCATCATAAGATTTCTGAAAAGATTTGTCATAAATTGATCAACTACACAGTTTAGAAAGTCATAAAGACTGAGAATTATAACAATACATTTTGATACTGGAATTAATGCAGTCTGAATAACAGTAACATATTGTGTTAAGTAAAATGGCTTAAAAAAATTGGGGGTCCCATTATTCCTTCGGAAATAATACAATGCTTTCATGTCTTTAGACATATTAAGATAGAGTGATTCTTTTACTAGGCATGAGTTTAAATTGCCAGATTAAAAAAATAAAATCACAACATTGAGAAAGTTAATATTCACATAGAATCAAAACAGATACAGTAAGATATTTTATAGGAAATTTAGCAATGCATATTAAAAGGCAGAGGAATATAACTGAGGTCTCAAACTATTTTTCTTCTCCTTGCTTTGCTTTCAGGTGTTTCATGAGATTGTATTCTTTATCCAAATATCCAATAAGATAGGATTGGTTAAAAGCTATGACTCCACATTGAAAGCAGTGATTTTATTAACTAACGGTTGATATAAAAAATGAAATCCAAGAATATGTGTCATAAATTCATAAGACCTCAATGTACCTTTTGAGATCCTCTGGTACATCCTTCCAAAATGCTTTATGGTACCAGGTGTTCGTCGCCCATATGCAATGATCTGTTTTCTTGTGCTCAAACATCTAAGGATCATTTTTTGTGTACGTGAGCAGGTAGTGGATTCTTTGCTATGCAGCTAGGATATCACAGTATATAACGTGCACCTGATAAAAATAGATATGATCATTTTTTGACAGAGACTTTAAACTTTCTCTTTAGCACTATTCAGCTATTCTCTTCCACCATAAGAGACACGTGGACAAAGTTTAAATGGGCAGTAGGCTGGGAAGTTATGAGAAGGATTCAAGAATCAGGAGGGTCAATGGATCAGATGTCATTTGAAGTTCATTATGGCTCCAAGAGTCTATGATTCTGTGACTTTACTGATGCATTTTTATTCTCTCCCCAAAAATTCAAACAAGTGAGCTGGGACTGTGTGTGTTTAGTGCAACACCCTGGTTTTTGCATCTCTCTGTGTTACAGAAACACCAAGTCTTTTTTGTAACTCACCCCGTGTAACTTGAGGGAACTGCTGTGTTTTGTTTCAATATAGTTCTTCACTGTTGTAACACAATTTTTATTTCCATGACTTTTTTAAGCAAAATATTATTCACATTTTGTAAATATTCAAAACCTTTTCTCCAATTTTATGTTTTCTTTTTTCAAGGCTGTAAAAGTTTGTATTGTGTACTAAAACTGCCTGCTTTCTCTGTTATGACTTAATGGATAATTTTTGAAATTACATATAGACGTATTATCCTTTAACAAATAATTCAATTGTTTTATATTAAGATATGCCCTATTGTTGAGATTTCCCATTAAATGTCATTTTGTCTATGGATGTTCTCTAAGCTTCGACCATTTAAATTATTCAGGCTCTAGACCTCACCACTCCTGTACTTAGATAATTAGTTATAAATACTAACTCTGAGAACAAACTTGATCATTAACCTGGCATTAAGCTGTCCAGCTTTAACCATTGACAAGAAAAAAAGGAAACAAAACAAAAACAGGCATAAAATTTAAAACAGAATTGTGACATTTAAATGTTTATTAAGACATTCACATTAATAATAGGATACTCTATAAATACTTTATATATAAAGTTGATAGGGACCATCATAATTCCAGTATCTGTTTTTACTAGGTTTTCAAGGTTTAAGATACCAATCCATCAACATTTTCTTGCCTTTAGCATTTGAAAGATAATTAGGTGCTTCAATTAAAGGTCAATGACAAGAAGGAAGAGATATGGGGATACATGTATATGTAAAACTGATTCACTTTGTTATACAGCAGAAAATAACACACCATTGTAAAGCAATTATACTCCAATAAAGATGCTAAGATTCCCTTCCATCAGGAAACTTGCACAACCCTCTTGGATAGCCTCATCCACCAGAGGGCAGACAGCAGAAGCAAGAAGAACTACAATCCTGCAGCCTGTGGAACAAAAACCACATTCATAGAAAGACAGACAGGATGAAAAGGCAGAAGGCTATGTATCAGATGAAGGAACAAGATAAAACCCCAGAAAAACAACTAAATGAAGTGGAAACAGACAACCTTCCAGAAAAAGAATTCAGAATAATGATAGTGAAGATGATCCAGGACCTCGGAAAAACAATGGAGGCAAAGATCGAGGATATGCAAGAAATGTTTAACAAAGACCTAGAAGAATTAAAGAACAAACAAACAGAGATGAACAATACAATAATTGAAATTAAAAATACCCTAGAAGGAATCAATAGCAGATTAACTGAGGCAGAAGGACGGATAAGTGACCTGGAGTACAGAAAGGTGGAATTCACTGCTACAGAAAAGGATAAAGAAAAAAGAATGAAAAGAAATGAAGACAGCCTAAGACACCTCTGGGACAACATTAAATGCAACAACATTCACATTATAGGGGTCCCAG